>NW_006921538.1:3478935-3588935 GCF_000340215.1 Pseudocercospora fijiensis CIRAD86
CATCGCTCTAATCGATAGGCTTTGCTTAATAGATATAAGTATGCCGGCAGTACTTATCGCTAATCGTAACCCTTGCTAGCTAAGCGACTTCTTTAAGGGCGTTTTCTCGCGCCTACGTACGAAGCTAGCTACGTCTACGGCCTACTACCCTTAAACCGATAGTTAATCCGAGCGAACTAACTAAACGGTCGAGACGGCAATTCGTTACTAGTTAGCGGATTATCCTAGCGAGGATTAGACGACGTTTATTCTATAGCTATAGGCTACGCTTAACAACTCCCGCAATGCGACTACCGGTTAGTCGCCGAACGAGGTTGCTACGGGCGTAAGGACGAATCTCGACTCGCTCGATGCACTATACGACTATCCGTATAATAGGGCGGTAGCGCGTAGTCGTATCTAGAAGGAAGTCTAGGACGCGATTGCTTAGGCGAACGTAAAAATAAAGGAACGGTATAATAGCAAGTATAAGCCCCTATTCCTTAAGCTAGGCGACCGTATTATGCTTCGCCTATACCGTAGTTACGAAGTGCTAGGTTAGTCGTACAAGTTTGGCTACCGTTTTAAAGGGCCTTTTACGGTTCTCGAGAAGGTCGGACGACTAGCCTACTGTCTCGATTTGCCGCTATTAATACGTATCTATCCGGTAATATCGGTTTTATAGTTAGAAAAAGCTCCTAGAGACCTAGATCCTTTTAAGAGAACTGTTAATTACGAGCCCCCGCCTATCGTAGCTAAGGACGGTCTAGGTTCTAGCGACGAGGGCGATTCTTACGAAATCGAGCGCTTTCTTAGGCGACGGACCGTCGTCCGAAGAGGCTAGCCTGTTCTCTAATACCTAGTAAAGTAGAAGGGCTATAGGAGCGCCTATAATGTATAGTATAATGTCGACGACTTAATAGGCGCGGACGATCTACGTAAAATCTACGATAATGTATACCCTCTAGAGGAGGAACCGCTATCCCGTACCCTCTATAGGGTAGTAAAGCGGACGAGAGCTCGCTAGCCTTTTTTAGAGGTTGCTAGCTCCGCTAATAAAGGCGAGGCCGGGCAATCCCTCGCGGTTCGTCGCAAGTCGATACGACTTCGCGGCGCGACTCCTCCTTCGGAGTCGTAATCCGCCTAGGCGTGCCCTTATATCGTTATCGTAACTACGTTACTTAGGCAACCGTTATACGTAGACGCGGGCTATCCCTTATTTAGCATCGATCTTTCCGGTTATTAGACCGCTATACTAGTGCGCCCGTTTACTAGCGTCTTACGCCGCGACAAAAGATCGGAAGTATCCGCGCTTAATAAGCACAGATCTCGGGCGCACTTATAGGCTAGAAGTTACGTAAGTCTTAGCGCCAAGCCTCAGCCTGCACCTCTAGACTCTAATAGATATAGACCCTTCGTTTAAGGTTCCTACGCTCGCGGCTAAGCTTAAGAATATAGCGAACGGAGAGGATATAGCGCCTAGCGCTACGGTCGAGACACGTACGGCTACGCCTAAGCTAGAGAATATAGAAAACTCGATAAAGGATTCGGTAGGTAAGGAAGATACGATAGCAGATTAGATCGGCGAGCATCGTAGAGAGATAGATAACGCCGCGCTCGACCCGCAATAACCGCGGCTAGAGGAAAACGGTACTAACCTAACGCAGACGATAGAAGGATTTATAATTCTCGCTACGGTAGAAGGCAATATCCGATAGATCTTTCGTAGGGCGCTATAGCTTATTTCGACCGACGGTAGTTTAAGTACTAGCGACGTTTAGACGGTATTAAGCTATGCCGCCGAGGATAGGCATATACGGCCTTTCCTAATATTTACTGAGGACGGATCCGATATAGAGCTATACTACGCGCTAATAGACGCCGGCCGGCAACTGTTGCAACGATACGCACCGTTGTTCCTAGGTCGTAGTCGCATTAACGAGACGCTAATAGCAAGCTTAGTACCGTTGCCCCCGGCTAATAAGGCAGACGAGTCTAATTAGGAATCGCTCGATATAATAGCTCGGCCGCAATCGTAGGGAACGCCGGGCAGTAAGTTTAGTACGGCGTAGCGTTAGACTATCGCTAACCTGTCGATAGTGCTTCCGAATCTAGACTGTCCGCTCTCCGATATTAGACGGTTTTTATTTCTAAAATATTGCGCACCGGCGGTTATCGCGGTAGTTAATCTAGACTACGTTTTCGATAGTAAGTCGTTTATATAGGCGGTTATAGCGCTCACTACGAAGAAGAAATAGTTAACGGAGTTAGCGAAGGTATTGTTAGGCAAGGGCCGACAGATAGGTCGGGCACTCTATAAGGCTATAGCCGACTATTTTATTAACAACGGCGACCCGCCGCTGCACTATTTAGGTAAATAGGAGTTTGTTTAGAAGGGTAAAGCGTTAGAGGTTAGGATTCCGGAGGCCGAGAAGCTATAGGACGCTATGCCTAGCTTCTTTGCCCTCTACCGTAACGCTACGGCCTACGCGTCTAGTAGCCCGGTTAACGGTACGGAAAGCGGCCCGACTACTCCCGTCGGCGCGCAGCCTCTTTATATACCTTCGGCTTTAGAATCGGCACTACCCTTAACAATACCCGCAAACCGACCGGCTTCGCTAAAATTGCTATCTTTACTAGCGTATACCCTTCCTAATTTACCGCTATTATAGGCACTAGCCTCCCTAACGTAGGCGCCGAGTAACGGCTCGCTACAAGCGCCCGCACTAGCTCCCCCTAAGCTACTTACTACTCCGATCGAGTCGGTATACGAAGAATACCTAGACCCTTCCCCTAAAGAACTCAAGTTCGAGCGACGGCGGCTCCGAGGGTAGCGCTCGCGCTAGACTTTGATTAATAAGCGTCTTCTTCGTACTAACGAAACACCCGAATAAGCGGCAATCCGGTAGTACGTAGAACACGAGGACTATAATAAGAAAGTCGATGTACTAATCGCCGCTAATCCTATAGAGCGCAATAAGGCTAAAGATATACGCTTTATCTAGGCCGCGAAACTCGTACGTAACGTATACGCTAAGGACGTAGACGGTCGACTATCTAACCTCTTTCGCCTACGCCTACGTAAGCGACTCGTCGAACACTATCTAGTAAGGCTTTAGTATTACCTATACTATTTATACCTTACCGCGGGCGATCGGCGCTTCTAGATTCTACGCGAATTGTATTAGTATATAGGTAAGCTAGTTACCGATTTTGAAAGCCTACTCTTTACGCAACCGTGCTCCTTCCGAATCTTAAACGACGATTACGCCCGTAAATACTCTATCTTTAGGACCGACCTCTACTCGGACGGTTACGATACGTAGTAGGAGATTCACGCGATACGCTTTAGCGAGTACGTAGCGCTTATAACTGCGGGCGAATTAAAGGAGCTCCCTAACCTAGCTAACCTCGATACGAATTTTCTGCTAACTATTACTTTCTACTACGCGAAGTTATAGCACCGACTCCTAGCAAACATTACCTGCTTACGCGAGAACTTCCTTAGCTTAAGCACCTATACCGGCGACCTACGATTCTAGCTAGTACCGTCTCTAATCCGTAATAGAGCCGTCGGTCTTATAGTACGCGCTATCTTACACTTCCTATAGACGGTCGACCTCGTATAAGAGTAGTTCTACCGCTTCGTCTTAAAAGAATATCGCGATAGCATTATAGTAGGCGGTTACCCGGTCCTATATAAGCGTAGCGAGAACGGTAAGGACGTATCCTACCGTAACTACGGTAAGGAATACCTAAAGACGGGTAAGCGACCTATTAGCGAACACGTCGGAGCGACGAAGCATTATAAGATCGACCTAACTACCTACGGCGAAGTCTAATTCTTATAGATAGTAGCTACCGGACGACTCTCGATAGTACGCCTACCTCTACTAGACTCCTAGCTTAAGGACTACACAGTTTGGCTACTACTAATCGGCATAGAACTTAGTGCCTAGTCGGCTATATAGCTCTATAAGTAGTACGAGTCGTCCCTTAATTCTAGTAGTCTACCCTACCTATACCGTCGCAACCTAGGTCGCCTAGCTATTACCTAGGACGTCGTCGCTTACACCTAGCGGTATGTTACGGTCCGCAACGCCTATACGCTTCGCGGTAAGGGCTATATATCCGCCCTCTATACTAATAAGGCGCTTGCGGACACGAAGGCTACTAATACGTCGCGTACGGAATAGTACGCTTAGCTTATAAGTAGCGGTCGATACTAGAACGGTACCTATGCCGCTAATAAGGGCAAAGGCATGCCTCTACTGCTCCTTAACCGTTAATGCCCGGTAGACTTTAGCCTAGTCTGCTAGCTAACTTAGATCGATCCGGTATACGCCTTATCTACCTTTATCGCCTATATCTAGACGCTTAAGGACGGCGCTATCCCTAATAGACTAGAGCCCGCGCTAACGCTATAGTTCTATAATTTGCCGAAGACGGTCTCTACCGATCTAGTCTTCGATCCTTTAGGCGTCTAGGAGCGTGTTATATAGGGCAATACTATTTTTAAGTACGATAAGATAGTAACGAATAAGAATTACTAGTAGTACAATATCGACTATACTTAGGATCCTATAGGCGCATTCCTAGTGCCGTTACCCGAATACTCGCTAGACGAGACCGACCTTACTAACGCGTACCTCTTTAGCAAAATCTTCCCTTCTAAGCTCGCGACTCGGGCTAAGCCGCAACCTCCGGCCGTTGCCCCGCTAACTAAGGCGATCTAGCTAAACTCCTCGCGCGCATTACTATCGACTAAGTTAAACACTCGCTAGAAGCTAACCGCTAGCCCGTTCTTAGCGCCTCGCCTATCGTCGAAGATACCGCTACCGTCTAACCTATTCTCTACGCCTACGAAGGCTCTAGCTGCGGCTTAGCTACTACCGCCTAACAATACGGTTGCGTAGCTATAGCATAAGCTCCTAGCGCTTCCGATACGCTTGCTACCTTTGCCCGCCCTATAGGAAAATACTATAGGCGCCTACGGATAATACTAATACAATGCGACGGCAATTGGTATACGTACGCTCAACTTATAAGCTCTCTACTATATGCGCTAGTCCGAGTTAGCAGCAACCGAGGTGTACTAGCTTTAACAGATACTAGCTAAGGCATAGATCCGCGAAGTAACTAAGCGCTAGATAGCCTAGCAGTATCGTCTTTCCGCTACGGTCTTAAAGGAGTCGCTTATACTATCGCTAACCTATCTATACTACGATTTCTTACGCGTCGCGCCGTAATAGGCAATCCCTATACTATACCTAATTAACGAGGACGCTTTTAAGCTGCTCGGCGGCGTATAAGGCAATGCTACCGAGGATGAGATCGCTAAGCTTAACGCATAGATAGCCGACTACTTCAAGCTATACGGTGCTATACGCGACGCCGACACGCTGCTATTGCTAGGTACCGACTTCCCTAATATCCCTATCGATTAGTTAGACCGCGCTACTGCTATAGCGGACGCAGTTAATACCTCGCTATCCGATAACAAGACTATAAAGACCGTTACGCCTTAGCCGTAGCTAAAGGCGGTTCAGACTATACCGACTAGCTTACGCGACGCCCTTCGTAACCGTCGTAACAAGTAAGCATAAAACCGACGCAGTTATTACTAGAGAGACACGATTCTGTACCTAGCATTACCGTTCTAGTATACTGTTTGGGTTTAGCCTTTGTGCGACGCTATTACGCTCTTTTTGCCTTAAACCTTCCTACGGTGCGGCCTACTAAGGACCTTTGTTTTAGGACACTATAGACAGTGCCGACCTTTTTTGTAGGGGGGGAGGCTATTACGATATAACACTATTGCATATACGATAGCAGGCAGCGGTTACTATCGACCGCTATAGTCGCTATTGCCACTAATAGTAGGACTATTATATAGATAGCTTGCCTCGCGGCACCTTAGAGAAGGTATTAACTTTTGCACCGTATAACCGTTACGATACCTTCGTACTGTAACCGTGTGCCTAGCAAGAAGTCGAGTCGAATATAGCGTAAAAGCTTAGCATCTTAAAAGATAAATAAAAGATAAATAAAAGATAAATAAAAGATAATGTTAGGGCCAAAGAGGCTATACGTAATTAGTATATAATTAGGCCGAGTAAAGCTAGGGTCTCAGTGCCTTAGGCAGGGCTTGGCGCTTGGCGTTAGGCTAACTAGCCTACCTTCCTCCCTCTCCTTTTAGATCTCTATCGAATACTACACTAATTCACTACTACCCTATCTACCTGCTAATATAACCCTTCTTATACAGTATTCGATCCACCCTTTAAGGGCAGCAGCTAGATAGTCCTTATTTTAAGCTTTTAGCGGTATAGCTACGAAAACTATCGATTTAACTATATTACGCCCGAAGAACGGGACCTATACGTACTATTCTATCGAAACAACCGTACCAATTATTAAGCAAGGCCTTCTATACGGCCTATTATACTAAGTTAAGCATACTAGGCCGATATCTACTAATTCCGCTATATCCGCATCTTAGGGGCTAATAATACATTATTAGTGTCGCCCCTTATAATAGCCGGTTTATTACGAAACAACAACCGTGCTACCGCTAGCAGCGCTAGCAATAACAACACTAGTAGCACAGTGCCTACCGAAGTACCTACTAAAGTGCCTACTAAAGCACCTGCTAAAGAACCTGCTACTAGGCCTGCCGAAGAACCTATAGTTCTAGGCGACGACCTAGAATTGCCTATTAACGATATACTTAATAACATTGTTAATCGACGATATAGCTAGCTAGCCTTTGGCCCCTAGCTAGTAGCGAGACTTTAAGAAGCTACTTAAAACAGGCTTACTACCTTGCGCTAGGAACAATAGCTAAAGGATAATCTCCTCGAAATTCGTCGCCTATAAGAAGCCCTAGCGACTAATACTAAACTAATAGCAGGGCCTTCCTCTCTATCTGTTTTAGTCTAAAAGAAGGATGCTAAACTTAAGGACTGTACCGTATTTAATAGCTCTAGTCGGAAACAATATATCGACTACATCCGTAACTGCGAGCTTAATTAGCGAAACGCGCTAAGGGCCCTTCTAGACGACTACTCGTTAGTCGTCTATGCTATATAATACATTAATAGAGACCTAAAGCGTACCTAGGATAACTATTTCGACTCCCTTACTAATTAGACCGCTGTTTAGTAGCAAGACTACAAGACTATTATGCTAGACACCCTTAGAAACCCTATACTAAGGCAATAACACGCTTAGGACTAATACCTTCGAGCTAAATAAAAGACTAATCAATCGGCTCGCTTATTTAAGGCCTATTTAAAGACCCTCGAGGACGATTTACTAGCTAAGACCGACTCTATCTAGATTTCCGAAATACGCCCTAAATTGCGATAGGAATTGGTCCTTAAATTGGACCGCCGTCGTATATTCGAATAGGCTAACCTAATACGCATTCAATTCATAGTCGAAGTAGAAATAGCCGAGCGGGCTGTTTAGCTCTAGCAACGACTAGAATCGAGGATCCGACTAGCTAGCACTAACCGCGGCAATCGTAGTGCCCGCGGAGGCAATAGCTAAGGGTCCTACTAAAACAACAATGCTAACAATAGAAATAGTAACAGCGACCGTAGAAGAGGCCGTAGCCGGCGGCTATATAGAGGAGGCCGCGATAGGGGCCGTAGAAGGGGCTCGTATCCCTATAGTACTAATCGCTCGGCTAACAACAGCGGCAATAGCTATAGCAATCCCCTAACCGGACTAAAGTGCTTCAATTGTAATAGCACTAGCTATCTACTAGGCTAATACGACAAACCTAAGGACTAGGCCCGAATCGACCGTGCTACCGCTAAGCACCGAAAGCACCTTTTAGCAGCTAACTAGACCCCGTAGTGGTTCGGTTTCCGAACCACCAAACGTATATAGTTTGGTTTCTTAGCGGCGAACTAGCTCCCTAGTTCCGGTTTAGTTTTTTCGAACTATATAGATTCCTAGTTTGAACTAGAGACTGTATTAGTTTTACTATAAGGACACTCTTATTCGACTGCCGGCTACGATTGCCGGCTATAATAGTAACTCTGTTACATTTACTACGCTCTTTTGCCGTTGCTAGGGCGTGGTTGTCGTTGCTAGGGCGTAGTTGCCGTTGCTAGGGCGTAGTTTTGCTATAAGGATACTCTTATTCGACTGCTGGCTACGATTGCCGGCTATAATAGTTACTAGGTTGTATTTACTACGCTCTATTACCGTTGCTAGGGCGTAGTTGCCGTTACTAGGGCGTAGTTGCCGTTGCTAGGGCGTAGTTGCTATTGCCGGGGCGTAGTTACTATAGTTGCGAAAGCTTACCTATATAACGTTACGTAGGCGGCAATAATTAGGGCTTCGCGACATTCTTACACTTTTAACTTCTTCCTCTATACCTATACCGACAACAACTACTATACGCTACGCCCCCGCCCCTTTCCCTTATAATAGCAAGAGAGAAGCGCGCCGCGCGCTAAACAGAAGATAGAACTAAAGATCGCGAGTTTATTTTACCTAAGCGTCTAACTAAAAAGCGTAAGACTAAAGAGGAGTACTCTACGAAGAAGAATTCCGTACGAGACCGCGAGAGAAAGGAGAAGATAGATAAGGATAAAAGAGCTAAGGATAAGAGAAGAAAGGCGCGGAATAAGGCATTCTATCGATAGTTAGCGTCTATAGAAAAAAGTAAAGGTTAGAATAAGAAGACAACCTAAGAGAAGGCTAAGAGGAGGAAAGAATTGCGGCTAGTTTTCGAGCGTAAAGTTCTAGCAGCGTAAGTTAATCTAGCTAGCGGCCGTAGCTAGCAGCTATAGCCGGTAGCCGTAGCCGGCAGCTATAGCCGGTATATTTTTCTTTAATACGTTAACTAATAGCATTCAGACCTATAGCCGCTACCTCTATCGATACGACCGATAGTAACGGAGATGTTTAGATAGCCGAGAACAACAATACTAGAGTTTAGGATACCGCGATAGAGCTTAATACTACGAATAAAGGAACTGAAAAAAGCGAGGAGATACTATACGTCGATCTAGTAACAGGTACAGTCTTAGGGCCTAACGCTATAGACGATAAGCGCTAGGAGTAGATCGAGTATAGTTAAAGAGACGAGATACTAGTAAAGGGCTAAGGCATAAGTCCTATTAATCTAGAAAATCATAGTTAAAGCTACTACGAAAAGCTAGCAAGGATTGGAATCGAGACTAGTCGTCTTTATATCCTCGATATAGAGTAGAAGTTTCTTTATTAGTATTAGAGCGAAGCCTTTACGTCTATAAAGGCAAAGTAGCTTGCGATTAATACGATCGGGGCTAGGTATCTAGGGACGGCAGAAGTATTACTATAGGAGGAAGGGGTATAGGTAATTATTCTATACTCGGCATATATAGCCGGCGTTCGTAGCCGGCAGATACTAACAGTTAAATAGAAAGCGTTTCTCGAAGGCAGAGTGCTACTGCTATATAAAATCTTTACTAAGGCAGAAAGGGCTTATATCCGGAATCTAAGCTGCTAGTAGGATAGGTTAGCGTTAGAATTCTCTAAATCTCTATATAAGCCTCCGAAGGATTACCTATTTTAGCGATACGGCTTTATCTCGACTACTCCGTAGGTACCCGAAGAAGCTCGAGCGCTCTTTAAGGTCTTTACTAAGAAGCGGAAGGAGTTCGAGGATTAGGATTAGTTAATAGAGCTATTAGTTAGTCTTAGGTTTCGTAGTTAGACTCGGCCTAAGCATTTGCTTATCGAGTGTCTTATACCGAAAGAGGATAGATTGAGACTGAAAACGAGCTTAGATTCGTTAGGTATAGTAGCTCGGTTCCGTTAGTAGGAGAGAGCCGCCGTATAGAAGGCAAAATTCAGGTAGTTAGGGTAGCTAGGAAAGAAATTCTAGTAGTTAGGCTAGCTAGGGTAGCTAGGAAAAAAAATCTAGTAGTTAGGTAGCTAGGAAACAAAAAAAAAAGGTAGCTAGCTATTTACTACCTAGCTATTCCTAACGATACGATACTATAAAAGAAAGGGTGTTTCTCTATAGCTACTAGTATACATCTACTACTCCTAAGTCCTTACCTTACCGTACGAAACCTTAAAACATGCCGACCGACATTATATATACACTAGGCGCTATACTAGGAAGGGTAATAACGAGACGACAGTCGAAACAGTCTAGTATACGAGCGAGATTGCGACAACGTCGAGAGGAGGTCGTATACTTACCTTCGAGCCTATCGAGTCCTAGACTACGATTAGGGCTAGATTCATCCTCTCCGAATCCTAGTAGTAGGAATTTATTATAGGGTACTACTACCTAGTCCTTACCTTTACGGAGTCTAAGTAGAAGGTTGTTCGGAGATATAAGAACATCGAGTATTAACCCGGAAATCTTCGAAAAGGCTAGCTAGGCGTATCTTTAGAAACCCGAGTATATAGAGTAGTTCAATTAATAGGTCTATAAGATATAGTTCCCTTTATACTTACGTTCGAAAGAGTATAAACTCCGGAAGTACTCGATGCGATAGGGGAGTAAGGAGCGAACGGACACATTCTAGAAGTTCTTTATAGAGGGGGCATTGCACCGTTATACGACTTCTCGACTTAAAGGTTAACTAGTAATTGTCTATAACTTCTACGGTTCAATCTTAAAATACCCGAAACTAGGGGATAGGAACTCATCGCCTACGAACTATCTCTATTCTAAACGGTGTCGGGAATCTTAAGGAGAGAGGAGAGTTGATATAGATACAGCGTTCTAGAAAGAGGTATATCTTCTAAAATGCCGGCTATAGCTGCCGGCTATAGCTACCGGCTACAGATTCCGGCTACCTAAATTAACCGTAGAGATCTAGCTAATTATTATAGGCTACGCTTAAGGAAGCTCTAGGATTAAAGGCTACCGATTTCTCCCCCGAAGACTTTAAGCAACTAGCAAACGAAATGCTAGCTATAAACGGTCTTCCGGAAGACTTCTACGAAAGGGAGTCTATATAGAAGATATACCTATATCTTACAAACTACCCTCCCCTATTTCTCGGCGCGACAACCTAGCGTATTATATTCGAAAAGAACAAAGAGGCTACGTTAGACGACATTCGGGAGATCCTCCGTAATACTCGCCGAGTAGCTATTGCTATCGATAGCTAGTTAAGCCGGACTATAAGAGCCTCCTTCCTCTCGATTATACTATACTTTATTAATTCGGATTGGAAACTCTAGGAACTTATAATCGGATTCCCTGAAATTCTAGGTTCCTATACTAGTAAGGATATAGCGAAGCTTGTCTATACGGCAATAGACAGGGTTAGCGTAATAACGAAACTAATCTCGATTACTGCGGACAACGCTAGTAATAATCGAACATTATATAAGGCGTTGTATATACAATTCACTCGTATATATCTTTGAAATTACTAATTGTATCGATAGGGTCGAGTACGTAGAGGAGATTATAAGGTCTACAATCTAGCTTAATCTTCCGAATGTTAAGCTCGCTACGATTCCGGATACGCACGACAATACGCACGATAATAACGATAAAGAGGAGCCTATTAATAGCCCTAGCCCTATTAAATCGGAGCCGACGTCGTTGCTAGTTGCATCCCTATAGAAGTTTCCCTACCTCGCTTATATAGTTTAAATCGCGATCCGAGCCCTCTTTAAGACGCTTAAAATTGCACTATTAAACGACGACTAACAGAAGATCCTAGATAAGGATAAAGCAAAGTCGAAAGTCGAGAAACTTATTATAGCAATAAGACGGGATAAGGCAGAGAGCCTCGCTCTCGTTTTATATAAGGTATAACTTTTGTCCGTAGCCGGTACCTATAGCTAGCAACCTAGTATAGTTCTAACTCTTTTTCTCTAGCTTCGTCGTCTAGCAATATATACGAACTCGAGCTTATAGAGATATAACCGATTCGAGGCTATTTAAAAGAACCTAATCGAGCGCCCTAAAACCGATGCCTAGAATATCGCATAGAATAAGCGATAGCAAAAGCGGCCTCCTTAGCGCCTACTCCGTTTTACCTAAGACGTTAAGACCCGGTTCGATTCGACTTTCTATATAGTTACGAGGGGATATACTTTACGTACCGCTCTCGAGATCTATTAGAGTTCCGAGGGTATTAAGTAGCTCGGCCTTACCGCCGCCGAATAGCGCTAAGCAGAGTATCTCGTCGATATTAGTAAGCATTACGCGAAGGTTACTACTACGATTAGAAGAACCCGAGGACCGACGATCTACCTTGTCTTTACGTACTATAACTAGCTCTTTAACGAGCTCGAGGAAACCGTAGCTAAGCTAGCTAAGAAGAGCGTTCCCTAGAAAGTAGCTATAACGAAAGCTATAGACACCTCCTATACTAAGTTGTATAAATATTATAGTGCTACCTTTAACTCGTTCGGGGATATCTATAGCGTTACGTACTTGCTTAACCCGGTAGAAAAGGATATATACTAGCAGAGGCCGGAATAGAAGGCGGACGAGGTATAGCCGAAGCATTACTAGACTATTCTAGAAAAGATGTTCTACGAGCGTCGGAAAGAAACTAGTCTAAATATAGCTCCTATAAAGAAAAAGAAGGTTTAGAAGGCTCTAATATTATACTTGTTTCGTAGGTAGGAAGTAGAGGCAGAAGAGGAAGCAACTACTAAAGTAAATAAAGAAGAGTTCGATCTCTATCGGCGCGCGAGTAAGTATAAACCCGTAGGCTCGGAAAGAGGGCTAATAATCTCTAGATCTTACTAGTCTTCTAGACGAATTCGGAGACGATATTCTCGCTATATAGCAGCGGTTAGAGCCTAAGTTTCTAACGATAGCGTCGGTCGCTCGGGACGTCCTCGCTATCCCGAGCGTAGGCATAGGCTATAAGAGGTCTTTCAATATCGCTCGTTACTAGGGCCGCTTTAATCGAATATACTCGCCTACTACCTTCGAATCTATTATAGTATTCCGATACTATCTCCTCTACTAGAATCGCTAAGGCAGGTTACTAAAGATTATACTAAAGGAGTTAATCGAGGAATTAGAAAACCTTAAGATCGAAGAAACCTAGGAGCGCGAAGAGAATACGAAATTTAGTCTAAGCGAAACCCTAATTAGCGATAACGAAGAGGAGGAGGGCGGAGGTAGAAGGCGATACCGGATCGAGAAGCGGAAACGTATACAGGCTTAGAGTAGCTTTAAGGAGACGAAGCGTTTACGTATAAGGTAATATAGCCGGCGTATATAGCCGGCATATGTCCGAAATGTGTTTCGAATTCCTAGGACCTAAACAGACTAGTTGCTATAGTAACCGACCCCGCTTACCTACGGACTATTTCTAATTCTCTATTCGCTCTTCCTCTCCTTTTTCCCTTTCCCTATATTCTTAAAGATAAATATGCCTTAAGGATTCGGCTCTTCGGGCCTTCTTAAGCCGGCTACCTCCCCTTCCTTAAGCTACTATCCTTTATTCGAATCTAACGATAACCTAATAAGGCGGTTTAATAGAAGACTATTTGTTCTAGAAGGCAAGAAGCATTAATGTCTCCTTACGATTATATACTTATTAATTTTCTAGGTCCTACCGATATACCCTCGTCGCCTAAACGCGTAGATAAATATCTTTAAAGGCTAAAGGGCAAGGGTAAAGCAAGCTAAGTATAGGGAGACCGTAGCGAGAACGAGATATCGGAAGAGTAAGGCTCTCCGTAGTATATACGAAGGAAGGGGGTTCCTCGGAAAATAGTACCGAAAAACAAGAAGGCTATAGGTAGATAGGAGAAGGCTAAAAAGAGTAGGCGGACGAAGACTATTGCGAAGAAAAGTTATCTTTCTATTAAAAGAAAGGGAACAAGGCAGGACTCGACGATAAAGAAGCGGCGCTTTAAACTAGGTACTATTACCCTTCGCTAGATCCGGCTTTTCTAAAACAAAAGAGGGACCGAGCTTTTAATCCCTAAGACTCCCTTCTAGCGACTCGTCCGAGAAATTATATTAGATTTTCGGTCTAGTATACGATTTACGGCTAAGGCGATTAGTACTCTTTAGGAAGCTACGGAGGCATTTCTCGTAACCGAGCTTAAGCTTTTAAACCTCCTTGCTATCTATACGAAGCGGGTTACTCTTCAAAATAAAGATATATAGCTTCTAGCTAAAATTCGGCGTCGGTTTATAGCGGATTAGTTGGAAATTGTATTTAGTCGTTAGATTAACCTAGGAGGAGGCCCATTTTCGTATCCTTTTGCCGGCTATAGGTGCCGGCTATATTTCTAATTTTATCTCCGCGCCGTCCCTAAATCTAAGGTACGAAGTAGAAACCTAGCGCTCTATATTCACCCGGCTATTATAGAGACGAGCTACATTCAGATTAGTTTCTTCGCATATCGCGACCTAGCGGGTAGTAAGCGAAAGGGCGATAGAACGTTTATAATACGTCTCTATTTAGACCTAAAATACAAAGGTCCTAAGGAGCCCTAGCATCCTAACTACAAGGAGATTCTTTAGCATTAGCACTTTGATCCTCTATACTACGAGGCAGATAGCAAGCCTACGAGAGAGAAACTTTAACGAGAAATTCTCTATAATGCGTAGCGCTATTGCATAGCTATAGATACGTACTAAGTCCGGCAACTCGAAGAAGAATTAAGACAGCGTATTAGCGACCGAGGAAGAGATCGATAGTATACTAGTAGAGTCGAGGTCTTATAAGCGAAGCATAAGATAATATAGGCTCTTAGTCGTATAGAGTAACGTACTATATAAATAACTAGGCGTACTACTCTTATTCACTTACGACCTATATCCTAGGATACTCTTCTCGTACTTTTTATACTCTTTTCTAATACCTTACCTATAAGCGCTCCGCGATAACCGAGTGAATATAAGCTATAGGGTTTCCGCTCGGTACCTTAGCCTCCGAGATAGGGCGGAGTTGAATTTAGAGCGATAGCCGGCACTCGTAGCCGGTATATAGAGACGGTAGTAGGCCTTTTCCTGCTAAATAACTAGCTTGTTTAGTATAGCCTACCTGATATTTCTTATATTTACTAGCAATAGGCCTAGGTTACTTATAAGATTACTATAGCTAGTAAAGGTATTACTAAAGAATATCTATACTATAGTAAGATACTATTATTACGCCGGCTATTTATTAAAAGGAGGCTTTCGCCTATTACTATGCCGGCTATATATGCCGGCTATATTTCAAAGTCTCCCGTACCTACCTTTTTTAGCCGTGCCTGCCTTTTTTAGCTGTACCTGCCTTCTTTCCTTGCTCTAACGTTACTATAATATAGGCTTACGCGAAGCTTACTCTATTACCTAGCGATACCGCGACACTACCGCTATATTCAACCTTCGCATCGATACCTATACCTCTACGCTCTATATCTACTACCTCCGTAATACCCTCGCTCCGCGCGCGCCTTCGTACACCTTCGTAACGCACTTTTTTCCTTAATTCGACGACTTTTACAATAGCGAGTCTACTTAACTAAGTTACGACGCCTCGCAAGAAGGGACCTAGTGCTTCTACGGGTCGTAATAAGACCGGAAATAGTAGAACGAGTATAGTACATTAACGTAAGAGGGCTACTGCTACTACCGCTAGCTCCGGTACTAGAAAGGGCGTCGCGAGCAAGGCTTCGCGTAAGACAACGGCGGGCAAGGCTCTACGTAAGACGATAACTAGCGCTTCTACTACTAGTAGCAATCGTACGAAGCGTCGATAGCGCCTAGGAAGTAAGTCCTATTTGTAGCCGGTAGCGTAGCCGGCAGCGTAGCCGGCATTCTTACTGTCTTTTTACTAATCCTTCTTTAGCCGTAGCCCTCCGTTAGATTCGGCAGTATTAGAAGAGTTCTAAGCTCCTAATCCGTAAAGCTCCTTTCTAACGACTTGTTCGCGAAATTGCCTAGGATTATAGAACGGACCTTCGCTTCTAAGCCTCCGCGATAGGCGCCCTTTAAGAGGCTATAGAAGCCTACCTAGTTCGTATCTTCGAATATATATTTCTCTTCTACCTCTTTTCGGACTATACTAATACTATTTTAGCGGTCAACCTTATAGCTATCTACGCGAAGCGTATAACGATTATAGACAAGGATTTCAAAGCACTCGATTAGATTCTAAAAGGCTAGAATATCTATATTCGAGACGGTGCTAGGTAGGATAGATGTTCTAGTAGAAAGGATATTCGTAGTGTTATCTGCAAGCTTTTCTATATGCGAAATAAGCCGCTGTTATACGGCGCTACATACCGCGCTCTAAATACTCTCTAAGTATATATACATAGTATAGTATGCTTTATTAGCCGTACGGAATAGAAGTCTCCTAAAATCCCGTTAGTACTAAGGAGTAAAAAGGCCGGCTACGCTGCCGGCTACGCTGCCGGCTACGCTGCCGGCTACGCTGCTAGCTACGCTGCTAGGTTTTTCAAAGAACTAAAAGAAGATAGACATTCCGGTTGATTTGTATTAGTTTAGATTTTTATAAAAAGAAAACAGGGAAAAATAAGGAAGGTTGAAGAGCCTAATAGTTATAGTTATAGGCACTATCCCTGTTTTCTAGAGCATATTATATACCTGCCTTCGCAACTCTACCTAATACTCCCTCTAAATATCCTTATACTCTACCTACTAGAAATTCAACTAGGTACCTAGACCTGTAGCTGCCTCTATATCTTTTACTATCTTCTATAGGTTGAAGGCCTCTTCTATAGTAGCCTCTACCTCCTTATATAATACGAAGTTACTACCTGCCCTACCCTTTATATCTCCTAAATAACTAAGAGTTCTAAGGAACGAACTAGCATTCGGCCTTAGTATAGCGAGTAACTAGTGGAACGTTCTACAGAGCTGCCTTATAGCTCTTTTATATACTATACCGATACCGAGGGAGGAGCTATCCTAGTACTTAATATTGTCGAATAGTTTAGTAGGAAAGTATATAAACTTCTTAAGGAGGAGGACTTCTAGGGAAATCGATGAGTTCTGCCTAGATCTAGATAAAGACATTCTACTAAGCAGTTAGGGAATTGAACCGTAAACGAAAGGATGAAATTCATACCTAAGGAGTACAGTTTCCGAACTGAACTATAATGCCTTATATATATGTGTATATACTTTTGATTGGTTAGTGCCCTTAGCTGATTATCTATAGATTTGAGGTTATATAAGTACCTTTATACAACTACGTAGCCTAAGTAGGATTCGAAAATTCTATAAGTACTAAGGACTAAAAATGCCGGCCACGCTGCCGGCTACACTGCTAAGTCTTACAAAGGGCTTGCTTGAAGCTACGTATACATTCGTACACTTCTTAAAAACCGATAAATTATATAGTTCGAACCAGCTACTTATATAGTTGCTTAGCAAACCAACCCAAACTAAACTAGAGTTTCGGCTTAGCAAACCAAACTAAACTAACCCGAACCACTGCGGGGTCTACAGCTAACGCTACCCCTATAGGCCAACCTTCGAAAAAAGAATAAGCGCCGCACTAACTGTTAGCCTTGTGCGGCGTAAGACTATCGACATTGTGCTAGCTATAACACGCTCCTGCCTTATATAGGACACGAAGGGCACTACCTATTAAACTAAGGTTATACTAGATCTAGGAAATTCAGTTAGTGCCCTTATTAGCTATCGCCTAGCTAAGCAATTAGACCTTCGACAACTGCCTAGGACTAACCTGCTAACCCTTGCTTAGTTTAATAACGCTCGGCACTTGACCTATAGGGCCTACTATATTTATATAGCCCTAAAGGACGACCTCGGAAATGAACGCCTACTAGACTTCACTGCCTACGCAGTAGATATAGACAACCTATATAGGGGAGCTACTATTGTTATTAGCAACCCTGTTCTTAAGCACTATGCTATAGTTATAGACTTAGGCAGTTAACAATAGCGATTTAGAATCGCTAGGAGAGAGGACATTAAATACATCGACATTAGCGAGTGTCCTAATAATATTAGGGTCCTGTTTATTAGCAACCTAACACTAGCCTCTGCCTTAGCCGACCTAACGGTCGACCTATTAGGCGACGATAATGAGCCTGTGCCCCCTAATAGCATAGACCCTAATTAGCTCGAGCGTATACTAGAGCCTATTCGAGAGACCTACATTAATGTGTTTAAACACTACCTAGCATCGACATTGCCTATATTTAAAGAGACGGATTATAAGATTGATATTATAGAGGGTAAGGAGGTTCCTTTTAGCCCCCTCTACAACCTTAGTAAACGAGAGCTTGCTATGCTACGTAAGTACCTAGAGGAAAACCTAGCTAATAGTCGAATTCGATACAGTAATAGCCCTACTAGTGCACCTATCCTGTTCGTGCTAAAGAAGGATAGCGGCCTACGTTTATATGTTGATTATAGAGGGCTTAACGCTATTACTATTAAAGACCGCTGTCTACTCCCGCTTATTAATAAGACCCTCGACCGCCTTTCTAGTGCCTACTACTATACTATATTAGATATTAAGGACGCCTATTACCGTATCCGTATTCGCAAGGGCGATAAATAGAAGACAGCCTTCCGCACTCGCTATAGCTATTTCGAGTACTTAGTTATGCTATTTAGGCTAGCTAATGCCCCTACTACATTCTAGTCCTACATCAATCGGGCCCTATTAGGCCTACTAGACTACCTCTACGTAGTTTACCTAGATAACATCCTAGTTTACATACACTTACCTAATATTGCGGAGTACTAGGCTATAGTCCGTAAGGTGCTCGATCGCCTACGAGCCTATAGACTATATTACAAGCCTTCTAAATGCACCTTTGCTACTAAGGAGGTAGCCTTCCTTAGTTTTATCGTATCAACTAATAGTGTTAAGGCTGATCCTAATCGGATTAAAACAATTACTAAATGGCCTATTCCTACGTCTATTAAGGAGCTTTAATCGTTCCTCGGCTTCGCTAATTTCTACCGCCGCTTTATTAAGGGCTATTTACGGCATATAATGCCCCTAACTAAGCTCACTAAAACTAAGGCCAACCTAACTAGAGAGTTCAAATAGACTAATAGAGCATAAGCCGCTTTTGATAGTTTAAAGAAGCGGTTCACTAAAGTCCCTTTGTTACACTATTTTATACTAAACAAGCAGATCCGAATTGAGACTAACGCTTTACAGTTCGCTATATTAGCTATAATGTCTTAGCAGTTAGATAGTAACTACTACTAGCACCTAATTGCCTTCTTCTCGAGGAAGATGATTAATGCTAAGCGTCGCTACGAGACCTACGAGCAAGAGCTCTTAGCTATTGTCGAGGCCTTTAAGCATTAGAGGCACTACCTCGATAGGGCTTAATATACAATACAGGTCTATACAGACTATAACAACCTCCGTAGCATTACTAAGGTTACTAGGGTTATAGGTCGATAGGCTAGATAGGCCGTCTACCTCGCCGGGTTTAATTTTAATATATTATATCGGCTAGGCGTAAGTAACCCTGCCGATAGCCTATCGAGGCGACCTAATTACGATAGCGAGACCTAACACATTAATTCTTTGTTTCCAACCCTATAGTATAAGATTGCTATAGCCTATATTATTAATAAGCACGCGCAGAATAAGCGGCTTACCGGACTCCGCGACGGCTTGAAGCATATTAATGCTCTTGCTATATTAATAGTACGTATTAAGATAAGAGCTAAGGACACAGACAGGAGAAGTTATAATAACTCCCTAGTCGATATCGCAATATACAGTAACAGCGATAGCACTGCTATAGTTAATCCGGCTGCTAGTGCTATTAGATGTATACAATGCGTACCTCGTTTAATAGCGAGGGTACTGTTAAATAACCTTGCAAATAGGGATAGTTAATCGTTTATAGATAAGCTATTACGTACTTAGCAGAGGGACGCCTTTGCTGCTAAACGTATCGACAAGCTTATAAGTAGGCGAACGACTCGATCTAGTAAGAGTAACTAGTCGGTCGATAACAAAGGTTATTTGAAGTTTAAGGGCAGATACTATATCCCCGCTAAACATTCGATCCGATAAGAACTTCTTAAGCGATACTATAATAGTAAGCTTGCCGGTTACTATAGTACAGAGAGGTCGCACGAGCTACTATCGCGCACATACTACTAGCTAAATAGTAAGCGGAACATAAAGGAATACGTTAACACGTGTGCCGTATGCTAACGTATTAAGGCACTAAAGCATCAGCCTTTTAGCGAGTTGTCCTTATTGCTAATCCCCTACAAGCCATTTACGGAGCTTATAATAGATTTTATTATAGGTCTTCCCCCTACTAAGCGAAGAGGAAGCAAAGATATCTTTAACGCTATCCTAGTCGTTATAGACCGGTTTACTAAGGGCGCTCGATACATCCCGGCGCGGAAAGATTAGACTGCTATTAATATAGTAGAAGCGCTGTAGAACAACATCTTCTGTACCTATTAGGGGATCCCTAAAGGGATAGTCTCTAACCGAGGCTCGACATTTATATCTCATTATTAGAGTAAGATTTGCCTACAGCTAAGACTTAAGTATTGCCTGTCTATAGCATTCTATCTATAAACAGATAGTCAAACCGAAAGGCAGAATGCCACGCTATAGTAGTACCTGCGTAGCTATATTAATAAGAACCCTAATAACTAGGTCAATCTCCTACAACTAGCCGAATTCGTATATAACAATAGTGTCTACTTATCTACTAAGGTGTTACCTTATTTCGCTATAATAGGAAGCAACCCTGCGCTGCTATAAGACCCCCTATCGCTCGAGGCCGAGCGTAAGGAAAGGGAAGCGTGTTAAGTACTAATACCTAAGACACTAGCGGCTATTAAGAGGGTTCAAAAGATGCGAGAGATTTACGCCAAGATAGCTAACAAACTAGCGAAGGCCTAGGCCTATTAGAAGGCCTATTACGACAAACACTATACACCGATAACCTTTAAGCAAGGCGACATAGTTATGCTAAGCACTAAGAACCTCCGCATCCGTAAGCACCTATCCCCTAATAGCAAAACAAGGCCTAAGCTCGCACTAAGATATATTAGTCTATTCCGCATTCGAGAAGTTAAGGGCTCCTCCGTATAGGCCTATTAGTTATAGCTTCCTCCTTATTATACTATCTATAACACCTTCTATATATCCCTCCTTAAGCTATATTACCTGCGCGAGGGAGATAAAGCCCCTACTAAACACGAAGACATACTAGCGGATAGTAAAGAGCTGTAGTCTATAGAACGTATTCTAAAGCACCGGACTAGGCAAGGCAAGAAGGAGTACCTATTAAGATAGTAAGGCTATTTACCTAAATAGGACTTATAGGAGGCTAAAGACTCGTTTAAGGATATAACTAAGTTGCTAGATAAGTATTAGACTAGCGTAAAGAACACGAAGAAGGCTAAGAGCTTATAATGCCTATAATGTCGCCTAGGAACAATGCTACCCCCGGGGTGCTATTAGCTAACTAATTAGAAGCGGGCAATTGTTAGCAACGAAGGACAATAAGACTATACTACTATAGCGGACGCGCACTAAGTGTTAACGAGCGCGCTATAACTGTCGACCAATTCCCTGCCCTTTTAAGGAATCTACCTCTTTACTAGCGTACCCTATAAGACCCTCCTTTTAACGCCCCCTCTTATTCCTTCCTTCTATCGAGGCCTCGAGGCCTAGGTAATCGGCGAGGACGGCGCGGCCGGCGCGGCTATATTAGTAATAGTGTTGCGGGGTATATTGCTATTTAAGAGAGGAAGGACACGGCTATATTAGTAACGGTGTTGCCGAGCTATTACTAGTTAAAGAAGGAAATTAGAAGAAGGTGAAGTTAGCGCTAAGACGACTAGCGCCGCTATTATTAATATCACCTGCTCGCTAACATTGCTAACCTTACCTGTTGTCGCTACTATACTTACGAAGACAACTTTACCTATACTACGGCCTAAGGCCGGAGGCGCGCTATACTAATTAAGTTAAAAGAATAGCTATATTAAAGGTTTGATTAAAACTTTAATTAAAACTTTAAGCCGCTTAAAAGATTAAGCGATTAATAGACTAACTAAGGGCAAAACTATAGAGCTAAGCTAGCCGGGGTCGATCTTGCGGATAATAGGTTACTCCTCGATCTTTCCGACCCTTTAAGCGAGGCGAACCTCTACTACTGCACTTATAATAGCCTTTACCTATAGAAACTAGACGAGCTGTGTTTTTTTAAAAAGATAAGATAAGATTAACACTTAAAGGCTGCTAAACCTAGCTAATTAGGGCTAGCGAAACTACGAACAACAAGAATAATAACCCTCGGAAGCGGACAAACCCTTAGAAGCGGACATTGCTAGGTCTTTTAAGAGTAGACGCAAAGAACTCGGTATAATATCACTTAGAACGGAGGTAGGGCTGCAATACCTCGTACGTCTACCTATTGCAGTAGGGAAGACGCGCTCGTATTATAATTAGTCGAAGGCCCTCAATTCTTATAGATATATATTACTTTATAGTTTATTATATATAGAGATAGCGCAGTTAGAGTTGTACATTGTGTTGTTTTAGAGGTAAGGTTTGATATAGTTATATAATCAGGTGGTTAAGTGTTTAATTTAGCGCGGACTAAGCGGCTTATTAGACCTGCTAAGTTAGTAGTAATAGAGGTCGAGATTAGAATATAGACAGGCTACGAGGGCGCGGCCTTTAGAAGGGAAGCGTGTATTAGGGCCAAAGAGGCTATACGTAATTGGCATATAATTAGGCCGAGTGAAGCTAGGGTCTTAGTGCCTTAGGTAGGGCTTAGCGCTTAGCGTTAGGCTAACTAGCCTACCTTCCTCCCTCTCCTTTTAGATCTCTATCGAATACTATACTAATTCACTACTACCCTATCTACCTGCTAATATAACCCTTCTTACAGATAAATAAAAGATAAACAAAAGATAAATAAAAGTTAAACAAAAGACAAACAAAAGATAAACAAGAGGTAAGCAAAAGATAAGCAAAAGATAAATAGAAGATAAATAAAAGATAAATAGGAATTCAGTACAAGTTAAGCAAAAGCCAAGCAAAAGCTAAGTAAAAGTTAGGTGAAAGTTGAACAGAAGTTAAACTAAAGATAAACAAAGGATAGATGAAAGCCGAGTATACGATCATGGACTAGACCCTGCGAGCTGCAGCATACGCCTCCGTAGCAGCAGCCGTACTAGTGGCAGACGCAAGGGCAAAGGCATGGATCCGGACTATCTCTAGAAGATAGCTCATCGCCGCGGCAGTCTTATGTAAGCTATTATATAGCTATGTTGATAGGTATTGTAGTTAAGTTACTAATATTTCCTCGTCCCCTATTATATCGCCATTCCAAAAGACTGTCCGGCGTCTCTTACTATCCTGCCTTTAGTTTCTTAGGGCTTCGCCGATCCTTTTTCTCTGCTGCTTCTTTCTTGCGGCTTCGCCCATCCAATTTCCCTGTTTCTTCCTCTCTTGCGGCAAAGCTGATCCCATGACCATGGAATTCGACATGCGAGCCAAGATGGCGGCTCTTACTGCTGAGTATGTGACAGTGACAGCCTTGGCGTGAACACAACCCTAGTGCACGAGCCATTTGCACATGAATGCAGTGCGTATGGTTTCCAGCGATGGCTTCCGAAACACTTGAGGCGTCATCTAAAGCAGCGAGATCGAAACACTGACGTCGTCAGCAAGAACGTCTTGGGTTCAGCGGACGTGCGAATGTCTAGCAGACTTGGAGAGCATGCGATCGTGACAGTAATACCATTCTATTTATGCGTAAACATTATCGATGTGTATAGAAAGAAGTCGCGCGCTTGCAGAATGAACGACGGCATTTCTGTATTGTCTTCATCTAGGCGCCGATTGCAGTGGTGTTGCTCCAACATCTGGCTCCGTCTGCCAATTGTGATGGCGGGCCGGTCACAATGAATTGCGATCCAATACCGTTCCGAATGGTGAACTTCCAAATTTGACCTGTGTTTCCTTCCGAACCGTAGAGGAAGCCATCGTTCGAAGCCCAGACAGCATTCCATTTGGCGTTGGCTACCGTGGTGCCGAAAGCACCAACGTTACCAACAGTAGCCCAACTCAAAGTCGACAGGCTGAAGCTGTAAAGAGTCGTTGCGCCGGTGCTATCTGAGAAAGGTGCAAACAGGTTCTGACCGGCACCTGGTACATATGCCCAATCCTGAATACCTCCATTGTTGGTGTTGAATGGAGACGCAGGTAGCGAGGCAGTACCTGTTTGAACCACGGTGCTGTAGTTCGCAGTTCCAGGAGCGAAATTTACCTTGATCCACTGCCAGCCATTACTCTGCGACCCTGTCCAGAACGAGCCATCGGGTGTGAAGTCGCCGACGTAGAACTTTCGCCCGCTGGGTAAATTGAAAAGTCGTTGCAGCCTGCCGTCAAAGCTAACCCGAACCATGACTTCCGGGTCAACGCCACGAATGGTGGCATAAAGGTAGCTATCTAGAGGGTTTAAGGCCAGCGAATTGATACCATCGTTAGTACCCGAGTCCGTCGAAGTATAGACTGTAGAGTTCTGCCCAGTCGCCAAGTTCACGCGGTATAGCGTATTCCGCTGAGATAGATATCCTTCGACCACGCAAGGTGCCGTGTACATTGGAGTGGCGATGACCACTGTTGCCGGATCTGTGCCACTTGCAGAAATTGTTGTCGATGTGTGAGCCGTCGTGGTCGGACTTTGGGTGGCAGGATTGTACGGGCTAGTCTGAGTAACGGTTGTTGCCGCGGTAGTAGTAGTCGTTGTTGTAGTGCGAGTTGTTGTGAAGGCGTTCGTGATAACTGTGGCTACGCTCGTACATTGCCTGCTGGTAGATGAGACAGCAGCTCCGCTGTATGCTCCATTGTAGTACTGGACCTGAATAGCCGCAACAAGACCGCTATTGGTACCTTGAAAGTAGTCATTCGTCCCCCTCTTGAGGTAACAGAAATTGGATTCAAACACGTAGGCGAATGAAATGCAGTTTCCATAGTCGCCGCTCGAACACAGCCGGAAGCACGCATTCCACGATGTAGCGTACACGTTAGTGTAGGATGGTACGTAGGTATCGCGGCTGCATCCAAGAACGTACTGGACGCCGCAGTTGTCTTGAACGATGCGTCCATCCTGGTCGGGGCATGTAAAATTTGCTTCGGCTGTTGCTGTCGCCACCGCACCTGTGGTACTTGTGCTTGTCGTACTTGTTGTCTGCTCGAGGTTAGACAAGATCTTTCTTTGAATGGTAAAAGCGCTTTGCTTACCGAAGTCGTACTCGTGGTAGTGGTTGTTGAAGTAGTGGTTGACTGTACATCTCAGTGAGTGGAGAATACCCGAGAAAATGCCCCGAATCGACTTACAGTTGTAGTAGTCCTTGTGGTTGTCTTGATGGTGTGGTGTCAGCTCTACAAATATGAACAAAGGTTGTGCAAGGTCCATGCATACCGTCGTTGTTGGTGTACTTGTCGTCTAGATATGCGTCAGCCTCACCTCAACTTTTCAAAGCCTCAAGATTGCTCACCGTGGTAGTTGTGCTGCTTGTGGTAGTCTTCAAAGTGTTAGCATCGCCGTCTTCAGATATTTCGGCGAGTTTCAGCTCACAGTGGTCGTAGGCGTAGTGGTCTTGAACGCGTTAGTAGAAAGGATGAAAATTCGATCTGTGAGGCTTACAGTAGTGGTAGTAGTGGAAGATGTTGTCGTCTAATGCTTTCATTAGCTTGCTGTAAATTTCTGGAGTCATAAGATTATACGGTAGTAGTCGGAGTCTGCAACATGTTAGTGGGAATACCTTTGATCCGCGACAAGAAACTTACGGTAGTAGTAGTTGTAGATGTGGTACTTGTCGTCGTCTGTACTAGTCAGTCGAACACTCCAGATGTTACAAGCGGCTTGGCTTACGGTGGTAGTGGGAGTCTGCCGTGAGGTTAGCCACTTAACCAAATCGAGCTAGGAGAGTAAGAAAAGGACGTACTGTAGTCGTCGTCGTAGATGTAGTACTTGTAGTCTGCTTTGATTAGTTATCAAGCCTACGAGGCGAAAGACGCGGTAGCTCGGCTTACAGTCGTAGTCGAAGTGGAGGTCTTTGCGATATTAGCAATAGGTTCCGAGCAATTGAGCTGCAAGTGCATTCGTAGAAGTTAACAGGCTGGCTTACTGTAGTAGTAGTTGTAGAAGATGTTGTCGTCTGTATTAATTAGAAGATGAACCCGTACAGCTTATCATTTAAAAGCTCGACTCACAGTCGTTGTAGGAGTTGTAGTCTCGTAGAAGTCAGCTGCTAAGTATCTGTCACATTGCAAAGAGAGCTTACCGTTGTCGTAGACGTCGTACTTGTGGTTGTCTATATAGACGGGATGGTTAGCTCTCGAAGCTCACTTTTGTGTATCGCGCCAAAGCTTAGCTTACTGTCGTTGTCGGAGTTGAAGTCTTGAATGCTGTTAGTATCGGCTACACTCTCGATATATTCCGGCGACTTACAGTTGTAGTAGTAGTCGATGATGTTGTGGTCTGATTACGTTAATATCTTCGTGCATAAGACGCCAGATTCCGCTTACAGTAGTCGTTGATGTCGAAGTCTTCAATGCGGTTAGTAGAAAACTCGAACAGATTTCCAATTAAGAGCGTACCGTAGTGGTTGGAGTTGATGTCGTCGTCTTCTCACCGATTAGCATTTGAATTTGCTGCGAATGCAGATTTAGCTACTGACCGTAGTGGTAGAAGTCGTCGATGTTGTTGTGGTCTGTTGCCGGTTGTCAGTGATCCCTCTTCAATATAAAGTAGTCGCCATGCAAAGCGGTGCAAGTGCAGTGCAGTAGGGCAGGCGAGAGCAATGCGTAGTCATCAACTTCGCCACGTTCGTGGCATCAGACCTGTCGTGACATTGCATTCTCAATTTTGCGGAAGATCGCAGATATGAAGATATAGCAGCTATCGAAACTTACCGTCGTACTACTGGTTGTCGTAGAAGTGGTCGAAGTTGTCTTCGGAGAAATGTCAGCATGGCTGTTCGCGAGCTAGCTCGAGGAGCTACTAGGAAAAACTTACAGTAGTAGTTGTACTCGTGGTAGTAGAGGTCGTAGATGTCGTGGAGGTCTATATTTGATGTTAGCGCAATATGCGAAGCGGAAAATGCTTAGCCAAATCTTACCGTGGTAGTTGCAGGACTCGATGTAGTTGTGGTCTAGATACATGTACTAGTCAGTATGTTTCTAGGGAATTTGAGCGTTCGAGCGTTGGTCACGCTTGTCGAAGGAGTGCTTGTCGAAGAGCTGCTTATTGCAGAGGTAATTGTTGAAGAACTACTTGCCGAAGATGTGCCTATTGAAGAGGTACTTGTCGATAAGGTGCTTGGCGATGAGGTGCTTGGCGATGAGGTGCTTGGCGATGAGGTGCTTAGCGATGAGGTGCTTGGCGATGAGGTGCTTGGCGATAAGGTGCTTAGTGATGAGGTGCTTAACGAAGAACTGCTTGATGAAGAGCTGCTTGTTGAAGATGTACCTATCGAAGAGGTACTTGAGGTGCGTAGCGATGAGGTGCTTGTCGAAGAACTGCTTGATAAAGAGCTGCTTGTTGAAGATGTACCTATTGAAGAGGTACTTGAGGTGCTTGGCGATGAGGTGCTTGTCGAAGAACTGCTTGATGAAGAGCTGCTTATTGAAGATGTACCTATCGAAGAGGTACTTGTTGAAGCGCTGCTTGTTGAAGAGCTGCTGCTTGTTGAAGAGCTGCTTGTTAAAGAGCTGCTTGTTGAAGAGCTGCTTGTTGAAGAGCTGCTTATTGAAGAGCTGCTTCTTGAAGAGCTGCTTGTTGAAGAGCTGCTTCTTGAAGAGCTGCTTGTTGAAGAGCTGCTTGTTGAAGAGCTGCTTGTTGAAGAGCTGCTTGTTGAAGAGCTGCTTGTTGAAGAGCTGCTTGTTGAAGAGCTGCTGCTTGTTGAAGAGCTGCTTGTTGAAGAGCTGCTGCTTGTTGAAGAGCTGCTTGTTGAAGAGCTGCTTGTTGAAGAAGTACTTGGCGAAGATGGAGCACTACTTGCTGAAGGTAGAGTGCTTATTGAGGACATGCCAGTGGTTGAAGATGATGTGCTAATCGCAATCAAAGAGCTTGTTGAGGATGAAACAGTGCTTGCTGGGGTTGAAATGTCTTCTGAGGATACACTGCCTACTGCAGTGCCGATCCTTGTCGAGCCCGCAGACGAGGCGAAGCTGGTCGAGCTCGGAGACCCATTCGAAGGGTCGCCAGCCGAAATGAAGCTGCTAGAAGCCACGGCGCTGCTTGAGGAAGTGGAAAGGTTGAGAGAGTTCTCTACCGAGCCAGTAGAGGAACCTGTAGTCAACGAGGTAAAAGAGGTTCGCAAAGACGAGCCACTTCCAATTGATGTAGTGATCTGCTATCCAGTCAGCCAAAGCTAATGTATACTGCGGTTGCACGAAACCCACCGTTGTAGTTGGCAGGAGACCTGAAGAGCTCGAACTGGTGGAGGTCGAAGATGTAGAAGATGCAGTGGATGTCGTCTTCATGTATTAGCTTTTTTTCGATTCAGGGAGAAGGTATGATGCTTACAGTCACCGTGTCAAGCGATAGAGACGAGGAGGTGCTCGAGGAAGTAGAGCTCGAGGACGTAGTGGTTACAGGAGGCTGGGTTTCTATTACAATTGTTCCAGGGTTGCCATCGGAAGGAGGGATGGTCGTGACTGTTGTCAGCTGCGCAAGAGTCGAGCTTCCAGTCCATTCTCTCGTTGACGTAACGTAATACGTGTAAGTTGACGCCGATGAGCTGGATGAGCTGGATGATGAGCTTGCCGTAGAGGTCAGCGGAGCTCCAATCACAACCGTTGCAGACGCTGATCCGCTAGCCGGGACAGTTGTTAACGTTGTGGTTTGAGGATAGGCGCCATATGTAGTTGATGTCACTGTGCCTAATGAGAGAGAAGAGCTTGAAGAGGTCGGGGACGAGGTCGAGGTCGAAGATGAGCTGGAGCTTGATGTCGTAGATGTAGCAGGGGCCCCAACTATTACAGTCCCTGAAGCCGATCCGCTCGCAGGAATGGTGGTCAAGACCGTGGTCTGAGTATAAGCGCCATACGTCGTTGAAGTGACTGTGCCCAAAGACGAAGATAAGGCTGATGAACTTGAGCTTGATGTCGTGGAAGTGAGGGGAGCACCAATCACTACAGTACCAGATGCTGAGCCGCTGGCTGGAATAGTGGTCAACGTTGTCGTTTGAGAGTAAACGCCATAAGTCGTCGAAGTCACATAGTATGTGTAGGTGGACGAGCCAGAAGCTTGCGTTTCGATGATCAGCGTGCCCGGCTGAGTACCACTTGCGGCGATCGTGCTCACGGTAGTGGGCTGTGTGATCGAATCTGCCCCAGTATAGGGCCTGAAAGAGGTCACGTAATAATTGAATGTTGATGACAAACCAGAGCTTGGTGTCTCGATGACTATGGTCCCTGGTTGACTGCCACTTGCCGGGATCGTGGTTACAGTTGTGGGCTCGGAGATCGGAGTTGCGCCTGTGAACGCGCGCGTGCTTGTCACATAGTAGTCAAAGGTCGAAGTAGACGCCGAGGCTGGTGTGGCTACCACATAAGTTCCAGCTTGGCTTCCACTGGGAGCCACGGTGCTGACGGTAGTTGCTTCAGTGATCGGCGAAGTGCCCGTCCAAGCAATCGTGGTTGTCACGTAGGATGTTGAAGTGCTTGCGCCCGCGGTTGAGCTACTCCCAGACTGAATTGGAGCAGCCGGTACAGCGCGGCGTCGCAGTGCGGACACTACATTCGATTGAGGAGCACTGAAGATCGGTTCGCCTGTACTGTTGCCTTTGAAGTAACAAGTGCCTGGCGCAGTGCCATTGACCACTCCTAGATAGGTGAAGCCCAAGCAAGAAGATATGCCATCGCAGAGTCCAAAGCAGTCGTTGAAATTGGTAGGCGCGTCTGCCTGGCCGGCGCTTCCGGCTTCTGTGTTGACTGCACAACGGAGCTCATAGACATTACCGCTAGCATCCGTTACGTTCGTGCCGTCGTTTGCCGCACAGGTGAAATTGTTCGAAGTTGTGGAAGCGGTTGGTGCTGCAGATGTGAAGGAGGTGGAAGCTGAGGTTGGGCCGTCAATGGAAGCAGTCCCAGTGTAAGGTGTCGAGGCGCCAACCGAGCTGCTAGAAGGAGGATATTCCACAATGTACGTCCCACTATTGGCTCCTGATGGAGAGACGGTGCTGACAGTAGTCGCTTGCGTCAGTGCTGCCGTACCTGTGTACGGCCGTGAGCTGGTGACATATCCACTTGCAGATTGGGGAGCTGGAGTTTCCACGTAGTACGTGCCCGAGACGGTGCCGCTGGGGAAGACTGTGCTGACAGTTGTTGCACTCGTGATCGGGTTCGTGCCAGTATATGGCCCTCTCGTAGTTGTCACCCATCCTACAGTCGCAGTACTGATCACGCTGTACGAAACTGCTTCTCCGTCCGTACTTTGAGCAGCTGGCGGCGTGGTGTTGACGTCTTCCGGTTCGACATAATTGGGACGTTCGGCAGCGGCCACGCCTGAGGCTGGTACACTGCGCTCTACTACATCAAATATTTCGCAGTTCCCATCCCCGTCAGCAGTGCCACCGTAAAAGTTGACAGCAACACAACCTGGAGTGGCATCGCAAGCAATTAAGCATGAGTTTGTATCTCGTGCAGCAGCTCGCCTCACAATGTTGCCAACGTATCTTGTTCCGCAGGTGACATTGAAGCTGTTCCCGGAAGTGTTATCGCATACCGTGGCATTCGTTGCGGCAGCTCCGCACGTCACAGCTGGGCAAGCAGCTAGTGAGGGTGTAGAAGTTGGCACTGGTGTCGTTGTCGAGGCACTCACGAATGAGAAAGAGGCCGTGTATCCTGATGGCGTCTGCAATATCACTGTTCCTGGCCATGCCCCGGAAGGTGGGATAGTTGTGTATGTGATCGGCCCATCGATGGAAGATGTTCCTGTGTAAGCCTCGTAAATGGTTGTGTAGCTTGACCCTGCATTGTAGCCAGGAGGTGTCTGTATCAACACAGTCTCTGCATCAGTGCCACTGGCAGGTATGGTAGTTGTGATTGGGCCCGAGATCGAAGATGCGCCTGTGTACAGAGTGGTGATTGTAACCGCGTCGTAGTCTGCAGGAGTTTGAATCAAGACGGTAGCTGGGTTCGTGCCACTTGCCGAGATAGTAGTCGTGATTGGGCCAGAGATTGATGAAGTACCAGTATAAAGCTGCGTGGTCGTAACAGTTGAGGCAGCTCCGTATCCGGCTGGCGTCTGGATGACGACGAAGCCTGGTTGGGTGCCGGATGGTTGCGAGATTGTAGTTGTGACCGGAGCCGTGATCACTGGACCGCCGGTGTAGAGAACTGTAGATGTGATGTAATTTCCGGGCTCATTGCTCCCTCTTGGGGTCTGAATTACGACAAGTCCTGGTTGTGTGCCTGATGGCTGTGCCACAGTGCTGGTGATCGGAGCTGTAATCAAAGCACTGCCAGTGTACGGCTGCGTTGAAGTAATATAGCTGACAGGCCCAGCATACGGACTTGGCGTTTGAATTATCACCAAGCCGGGCTGCGTGCCCGATGGCTGCGAGATAGTGCTTGTGATGGGAGCAGTAATTGCAACGCTACCTGTGTACGGCTGTGTTGAGGTAATATAGCTCCCAGGCGCGACGATATACGTTCCTTGTGTGTTGCCATTTGGAGGAATGGTCGAGATCGTGGCCGGAGCTGTCAAAGGCGAGGTGCCAGTGTACGTGGAATACGACGTCACGTATGGCGGAATGTATACCACCACAGAACTGCCAAGGGTCGTTGTGAAAGGCTCGGTAATTGCTGACGTTGCCCCGTACAGTGAAGTGACGGTGGTCAGGCCAGTGGCAGGAGCGTTCGTAATGCCGACTGCGGTGGTAAAGGCTGTAGTGTACGTCACTCCGCTCGACTCATATGTGTATGTTCTCGTCACATCCGAGTATAGAGTGGACTGTGCGGGGGGCGGCGTTTCAATGTATACCGTTCCAGGGTCGCTTCCCGAAGGGAAAATGGTTCGCACCGTCGTCGGCGCAGTCAATGGAGCGGTGCCGGAGTATGCGTGAGTCACGGTCACAAATTGCGGCGGGTACTGCACGTAGTATGTACCTGGCGCATTCCCGGACGGAAGCGCGGTCGAAAGCGTTGTCGCTGCTGTCAAAGGCACGGTGCCTGTGTATGGCTGGGTTACGGTCAGGTAGGATATCGTGGGAGGCAGCTGAACGATGATTGTGCCCGGAGCTGTGCCTGAAGGTGGGATTGTGGTCCGTGTCGAAGCTGCTGTTAGCGGTGCCGTACCCGTGTCATACGAATATACCGTCGTGTACGAAGGCGCGGCAGAGGTGGCCGCGGTGATGGACGCTGGGAGGGAAGATGGGTATGGGGCTCCATCTGTTGTGTTCGCCGGAGCTGGCTTGCAGGTCAGTGCGCTGCCATCTCATCGTTTCCATGTCGCTCACTTGTCGGATAGTCGAGGGTGGTTGGAAAGCCGACGGGGACTCCGCATGATTGGTGAAGGACGACCGTCACCACGCGCACTGCACCGCATGTCAGTGTGTATCACGGCGATTCCAGCGCTGGCCTTCACTTGCCGCGCTCTTGTGCTGCGGCCAGGGCCAACTGGCCCAGCAAGAGTGCTTTCCACGCCATTTCGCACTCGCCCACGGATGAGGCGCAACGGAAAGTGAAGTGAACGCGGGAGGCGCTGTTTTTGGGATTGTGATATTTTTCGCATGTCGCATTCCTGTCACGGCGCAGTGCTGTGTGCTCTGCAGCCATGTGTCGCCACATCCCTTTCGTAGGAGATGTGATCTCGTCGCCATGGAGACTTGGGACATGCGCCACGTTCTGTATGCAACGACATCGAGGCAAGGCAAGGGGGGCAAGGCGTCGCTGCATTCCTCTTTCAGATTGGGCTCATTTGAGAAGCGACGTGAAGCACTGCGCATCGCATCGGTGAGGATGCCTCGAAGTGGAGATTTCGCGCTATTCCGCAGTGGATAGGATGCTGTCGACCTCGATATCCGCTTCGATGCACTCGAGCATCGATTTGATTTGATGCACTCAATCGTGGCACCCGTCATCTACGGCACGGCAGTATATCCGAGGCCACAAAGCCGCATCTCGTTCCGATGGTATGGTATGGTAAGTCTACATTCCGAGCTCATGCCTCGCCTTGCGTTACTGCTTGGCATACGGACTTGTGGCCAGAACAAGGGCAAAGCTGCATCACGCGTAGAGGCGACGCGAAGGAAGCTGACGGCGCCAAGCCACCGCCACGACCGGGATGTCTGTCATTGTGTGAGCGAGCATCGGAATGAGCTCCGGCAGTCGCGTCAGCAATCATCTACACCTACACTGAGCCTTGCAGTTTCCGCCCACTCTCGCGTGGAAATAGTGTCGATTTTCGGTCGAGCCTGCATATCCAAACTCATCTGCCCGCCCATCGCATCGAAGAAGAGGCTTGTGCTCCGTGGGAAAGGAGCATGAATACGCCGACTGCAACTGGGGAAGCATCAGGAGCAGACAATGGAGGCTGAAATTCGTCAGGAGCATGGGGATGGCGAGTCGACATGAGAGTATCTGCTGCCTGAGCGGGCTGACTCCCACAGCATTCTGCGCAGCTCAAGCTCCCTCTGGCCAAGTGCAGCGAGCGATCGAGAAAGAAAAAGACAACATGGCGTGAAGCAAGAGCGAGGCGGAAGGCCATTATTTTCTCATTTTCTCCCACTGCTCTCACGTTGCAGATAAAGTTACTGCAGCATGTCCGTGGTCAAAACGCCATTTCCGATAACCCTGCACCACATTTCGCCGGCTCACTTCCAGCATTGTGCCCAGCTGCTCCTTCAGAAGTTCAAACTTCAGATACAGCGTCACCACTGGTCCACTGGGCTGCAAAGTGCCGTCGGCATCATGGTCAAGAGAAAACGTTCGGAAGATGTCACTGCTGCAAGCACACCACTAGTCGACCCTTTGCAGCCCAGTCCAAAGCAGCGCAGAGTTGCAGGTCCCGCCTCACTGCCTGTCAATGGATCTTCGTCTAGCGTCGAGCGAGCCGACATATCAACTCTCTCGTCGCCGGAACCGGAAAAACGACCGCAACAGTCCATTTATGCGGTGACGTACAACTTCAAGGACAGTTCCGGCATTCGCAGCAAATCGGAACTTGCAGGCGTATACACCAAAGTCTGGGACGCGAACAAGGCAGCCGCAAAAGTTCTCCTTCGAAAATTGGCCGAGAAGACACACTGCTCAGACCTCGTTTTCTTCGATACTTCTTCGCGCTCCTCCCGATACCTTATACCAGAAGACACCACTCGTCTGGAGAGAAATGTTGCAATTGCGAACATGTCTGGTCGAGGAGGAATAGAGTACAAAGTCAGGTTGAAGCGGGAGGGATTGATGCAGGTCCGAGTAGAACAGAGGAAACTGAACGAAGAGAGCACGGAAAGTGACGATGAATACAGTGACTCTGAGCTGCCGTACTTGAAAGCAGAGGAGTGGGTCGATTGGTACTCGTACCGCATCGTGAGGGCAGCAGACGACCAAATTGAGGCGTGATGAATCAGAGCTGAAAGAGAACCAGGAGTGCTACAAGGCCACTTGTGGCAAAAGTCGCCATTTCTTGGCGGCCAACCGTCTTTCTCTTTCTCGCTCGTGACCGCGGCCGTCACTTTCGCCAGCAATGTCTCAGTCTGCTCGAGCGAGCGGACGACAGCTTCGAAGCTTCGAAGTCGCCACTGGTTTGGGCAAAATTGTGCTCTGCCTCCGCGATTTGAAGCTTCAACATGACTTGGTTGATAGTCGCCATTTTGATGGGTGATGGTTGTTGATTGGGTTTGACAGACAACCGGAAGTTTTGTTGACAGTCTGAAAGAATATCGTTGCGATTTCGAGAGAAGACTAGAAGTACGCAGCAGTGCTAGCCGTACGTATGTGCCTCAGGCACCGTAGCGGAAAGGCGGTCCATTTAACATTACGTTACAGACCACGAACCGCCACGCCTACACTGCCAGTCTCAAAGAGCTGTAGGTCGCCGGTCCCTACGCATTCAGCCAGCAACCACTCGCCATCGAGTCCGTGAAACTGCTGGAACTTGCGTGTTTGCCCTGGCAGCACGCCAGTCCAATCACCCCGCAGGAGTTTTGCCTTGCTCGCAGGGTCGTTAGGAACATTGCCGTTCCATTTTTCTATGAGCATGTCCCATGCAGCCTCCTTGTACCGCGGCGAAAGCTGCTTGAGCAAGAAAAGTAACCGCGCACGCCCTTCAGTCATAAGCTTCAGGTAGGCGCCCATGGAGGGTAGACTGAACATCATGACTTCTGTTCGCAGCGCCGCGGCGGATAGTCGACTCTCCTTCGTTGCGAGCATGCTTCCACCTCCTCCGCTGTCCTGAATAGCAGCATAGCCTCCGACCGCAGCAAGCGAGCCGGTGGCAGCTGACGACCCAGCTCTCGCAATTGCACCCTCGGCAGCTCCAGTCGGACGCGCAAAACTGCTGGTATGACTCGTTGTCAACGCGCCAGGATTCGCCAAAAAGCCAGCTCCGACCAGCGATCGCTTCTCAGCCTGCGAAAGTGAGGCTACGGGAGCAGAGCGCTCTGTCGGATTGTCGTCCAGAAGTGCCATGTACTTCTGCTTCGTCTCCTCCTCTATCGACTCATCTTGCCACAATCTGTCCTTCCAATCTGCTACAAGAGCCACCGCCTCACCGACCGACGAGCCGCCTTTGCCACGACCAGGAATGCTGATCCGGCGCACCTTGCCTTGTGCAGCAAGGCGTGCAAGCTCACGGTCTGTCTCCGTGCTGGACGAGCTCAAGGCGTGTAGGTGAGCGAGCGAGACCACTGGTGGAAGACGCTTTCGAAATTGCAGGCATTCGGCAATTTGCCTACTGTTCATACCAGCGCTTCGCTCGGGTATCTCCTCGAAGGCATGATCTTGGATGTATCGTATCAGATCACACAGGTCTTCGGGAACCTCTGCCAATGGGACGCGACGCACGATGCCCTGATCGTCAAGCCGTTGGGCCTGCTTTTCTGCGGCGCTGTTCTCTCTAGAGCCAGATTTCGTTCGTCGAGCGGCCGAGAATGGTGACGAGCTGGACTTTCGCTTTTGGAGTGGGTTGATTGTCTTCGGCATTGCCTACCATCCACGAGAGAGTCATGGCTGGCGATGGGCGTAGAGTGAAGATTGAAGTTGTAGAACGGTAGATTGCAGCCGACGTGTTGGCATGTGCGCCGATGACGTAGTTCAAGCGCAGCAGCGCCGTGCTTCCAAAGTCCGATCGAGGAAGCTGCAACCGGCTTCTGGATATTCCAGCCTTCTGCATGAATTCCCGGAACGCCTGCTGTTGCAGAGATATCACCGGTCGCGATGTCCGCGAGCACACCGAACCCCATCGAGCCGACATACGCCGAAGTAGCAGCAGAGACGGATATCATTGATCGCGAAGATCCGCCCCTGGACGAAAGCGTTATCAAAGAACCGCCGCCGCCGCCGCGACTGCGCAACAGCAGCTCACCACGGCCGCTGGGCGAAGTATTCGACGAGCCGACGCCAGGCTCGCCTACTCTGCGCCACCCCAAAGGCCGGCTGGAAACAAAGAATAGCCAGGACAGCTACGCCAGCGTAGTGCGAGATCGATCGCCGTCAGAGAACGCATTGCCCAATGGCGACGGTCGAGGCTTGCCGATAAAGACGAATGGGCTGCAAACGCCAATCGAAACTCCCGTGAGAGCGAATGGCAACGGCGCGAGAACACCAGAAATATTTGATGCGGTCGGCAGCGACGAGACTCCCCGATCTCCAACTCGCCGCGCACACAAGCGCATATCTTCCAAAGATTTGAACGCGGGCGCGAAAAAGGCGAAAGTCATGGATGGAACTCCAGCGGCAAGGCTCGATTCAAGCGATGTGCTGTATGACCACGTCAGGAACAAGAGCGGCGAGAACCTGGCCTCAATCAAGGTGTCGGACGACTACTACCTGAGTCTGCAGCAGCGGGAAGACAAGCCGCCGTCCTCCGAGCCACCGCAGCGGACGAGGAGAGATAGCGAGCTCACGTCTGGACGTCGTGTAGGTGAGGGATGGAGTCGAAGCAAGATACGATTCGCGCCACTGAATGTGCCTCTGCAGCGGCGATTGCAGACCCTCCTTGTCCTGCTTCATACCCTTTCCATCGTGGGTGGTCTGGCGTTCTTCTTCATGCTGTGTGGTGTTCCAATCCTCTGGCCCCTCCTGGTTCCCTACCTGCTATACTGCCTACTCTCGAGAGCGTCGATCGATGGCAAGCTTTCGCAGCGATCAGACTGGCTTCGATCAAGCAAGATCTGGTCACTATTTGGTTCCTACTTTCCAGCACGTTTGCACCGTAGTCAGCCACTAGAACCGACTCGGAAGTACATCTTTGGCTACCATCCGCACGGCATTATCAGCCATGGTGCGTTTGCAGCATTTGCGACCGAAGCATTGGGCTTCAGTCAGCTTTTCCCAGGCATAACCAACACACTCTTGACTTTGGACTCGAATTTCCGCATACCGCTCTACCGCGATTACGCTCTCCGCATGGGACTTGCATCGGTCAGTCGTGAGAGCTGCGAAAACATCTTGTCACACGGTGGACCGAATGGTGAGGGCATGGGGAGGGCTATCACCATCGTGGTCGGAGGAGCTCGCGAGTCTCTCGATGCGAAGCCATACACTTTACGCCTCGTCCTGAAGCGCCGGAAAGGATTCGTCAAGCTCGCCATCAGAACAGGCGCTGATTTGGTACCCATTCTTGCTTTCGGTGAGAATGACCTTTACGATCAATTCGATGCGAGCAGCCATCCCTACGTACATAAAGCGCAGCTGCTTGTCAAGAAGTTCATGGGGTTCACGGTGAGCTTCATTTACCCGTTCAGATCTTTCACATATACTGACTCTTTCGCAGGTTCCTCTCTTCCATGCTCGCGGTGTCTTCAACTACGACGTCGGCATGATGCCATACCGCAGACCCATCAATATCGTCGTCGGCAGACCAATCCCGATCATCCAGGCCAAAACTCCTGACCCCTCGTACGTGGACAAAATACACGCCAAGTATGTTGAAGAATTAGAAAGAATATGGGATGACTGGAAAGACACTTTTGCGAGAAATCGGCAGGGAGAACTGGAAATTGTGGAGTAAGAATGGAAAGTCTCGCATACCAAGTGGGAGGCAAGTGTACTTATATTTTATGACCTGAATGAGCGACAGCGACAGAATTGTACATGAAACAGGACAGAGATTTTGAGCAGCATACATTTTCAAGCATCAGAATTGCGCCTCGGAACGTTTGCGCTGCCACTCATTCATCAGTGGATCGGTGGTTGTTATCTCTTGTGACTCCATCGGCACCTTACGAGAAACCAAAGTTTTTGGGTTCTAGGGGGAGGAGTATAGTCGCAAGGCTGGAACTAGATGGAACTCATAGAAGAGCACCACCACCAGGCATTGCTTCTGACGGAGGGCACCACTATGATTTGGCACCACTGTGATTCACGGGCGGTGGCCCAATTTTTTTGGTTCCAGCCTTGCGACCATGTCTGCTGGAGCAATGAGCAAAGCCAAGAGATCGTGTACGCTCGATGATAGCCATGGCCATCGTGCGGAGAGAGAGATCACCCTGCGCCAACATTTGAGCAGACATTTACGGGCACCAATGGCATAGACACAAGCCTTGACAACCCTACATCATCTCCAAATCACAGAGCCAATCCTATGAGAACAGCAATGCAGCACATCAGTCATACCCCGTTCATTCATACTTTACAGCTTCGCTTTCCCTCCGTCATCTAGTCAATCGACCAAGATCTTGCTCTCCAGCTCGCCGTAATGTTCAAAGAAGCTGTCAAAAAGATTTACTGCATGTTCAGGGTCGTACGCGCCACCTGTCTCCCGGATTGAATGCATCGACAATTGCGCGTTGCCAACATCAATGGTCCTCGCACCCAGGGCCGCGCTGAGCATTGGACCGATTGTGCTGCCGCATCGAAAATCATTTCTCACCACGAAGAGCTGAAGCGGTACACCTTCTTCCGCTGTCTTTGCCTCCGGCAGCTGCCAAGATGCAGCCTTGGCTCGCCTGGCACATTCCTGGAGGAGCACGATTCCTGGCGAGTTCGTGGCATACCGTACATTCGCATTAATTTTGATGACTGTGCCTTCGTTCATGTGCGGCCTGTGTTCTGACTCGTACGATCCACCATAGTTCGGGTTAACGGAGTGTGCCATGTCGGCGCTGATCAGGAAACTCGTGGATAGAGACTGCTCGTATGATGTGCTGTTGTCCACGGTGGCGTCACCGTTTACGTTCTCGTAGCTCTTTTCGCTGTCCTCAGGCGACGGCGGAAGGCAAGATAGTCGGCGAATGACTGCAGGCAGCATGTTGCCGTGTGCACCTTGTGCTGACTGAGAGCCGATCTCTTCATGATCAAAGCATGCAATCAGGCGAATGGTCGAGTCATCCTTCAGAGCCGCATTATCTTTCAGCGACTGAATGAGGCCCTCAACCGCGCAGTATGTCATGCCCAGGTTGTCTAGACGCGCAGAATAAACAAACTCGTCGTTAATGCCACCGAGGCACGCGGGCTGGGTATCAAAAAGCACGAGCTCGAAGTCCTCCACGTCCTCCGCCTCGCATCCCGCCTCCTTCGCAATGAGTTCTACGAGATAAGGATGATGTCTCTGCATCGTGGTCTTCAGAGGCTGGAAGCCCGCGTTCTTCTGCTTCTCCGTCTCCTCTTTCTTGATATCCTCTGCAGACTTTCTTTGCCGATTGAGCTCTGCTGTGACCAGGCCTAGCACTGGGAACAGCTGTGCCTCTTTGTTGTATGGCTCAAACGGCTGGCCGAAATGCACCGCGAGGTTCGGTATCCGACAGACAGGCTTACTGATTTTCGCTAGTCGCTGCTCCACCACGCCTTCCTTGCTCTTCACCATCACTCTACCGGCCACACCAAGATCACGGTCGAACCAGGTATGCCACATGCCACCGCCATAGAGCTCAACGCCAACTTGTAGAAAGCCATCCGCTGATCGCTTCGAGACTGGCTTGATTCGGAGGCAGGGAGAATCGGTGTGAGCGCCAACCATGGCAATGGGATTGCCTGGCTTCCATTTGTGTCCGATGGCGAAGGCGACAATCGTGCTACCATTTCGAGTGAGGTAATATTTGCCCCCGGCTTGGAGTGTTTGATTCCACGAGTCTCGTTCCTGCAACATGGATTAGTGGCTTGTTCGGAAGAGTTGATGACCTTGATGGCCCTTTATTTTACTTTTATTGGCTTAAATCCTGCCTTCTCGAGACGTTCGATCGAGCTGCGTACAGCGAAGAAAGGCGACGGACTCGCATTGAGGAACGAGATGAAGTCATTGGCGCGTTGATTGGCCATGGTAGACAGCAATCGGATCTTCACCAGCCGTGTATGAGCTGTAGAGCATTCACCTACAATAGGCCGCAGTCCAAGGCCAAAAAGCATGTGATGGTCGTTCCCGAGTCGTTCGTTGTATTAAAGCCAGTGCTGTGCTGTCAGTGCCAGTCCACTTACACCCGAACCCGAACTCGAACCCGACATCCGCAGGCAAACGCCGCTCGCTCCGCGAAGCTGCGCAAATATCAGTGAAATGCTCGGTAGGATCGCCTTCATCCGTCCAGCGGAGATCAAGAACAGCGCGGAGATCAAGAACAGCGGTTCTGTAGCCCGTGATCTACTTGCCGCTGAGCGCACGTTCTTAGCATGGATTCGGACTGGCTTGGGATTTATAGCTTTGGGAGTTGCCCTGGAAAAAGTGGAAGCATTCGCAGCCATATCGCCAACTCTGCTCCACCTAGAGAACAGTCGGACGAAGCTCGCAGCCGGCACATTAGTAGCAGTCGGGAGTCTGACGGTAGCACACGGCACACAACGCTATTTCGGAACATTGAAGAGTCTAGGTCGGGGAATGTTTAGGCCAAACATTGCAGGAGCAGGATTGATGGCCGTGACAAGTATAGGAGTAGCGTTCGCTGGCACGCTTCTTATGTTGGAGAACGAGAAACCGAAGCACGGAAATGCAGATGTAGGCACGCAAACAGAGAAGGATTGAAAGGAATATCACGTGTGTGATCATGCCGTTATTTCATGGCAGAGTCTGCACAAGGCTCGAATAGGTCTCGGAGACAAGAGCCTCCACTTTAGCATCGCTCTAGGTACATGGGTGAAGGAAGACGATGCACACCTCGTCGAGCGGTCTCCTATCGCAACTGGAACTGGTCGGTCACACACCCATGGAAGATGCACTCGCTCACCTCCTCCTCCGATTACCAAGAATCGACTCTCAGCGCAACTCGAGGTGGCTCGACATCATTCCAGAACCGCCTCTCTCGAGCATCATTTGCAGTTCCAGCATTCTGTCTCCCTGCCCTGGCATCGTTCCTGGAGTATTGCCATAGATCTTCTCTCCCAGCATTCGCAACTTCATTGGCATCGTGTTGTCACCCCAGCTCTCCTGGATGTCTGACTTCTCTTGGGCGCACTGCAGCGCCTGCTTGTTCAGTCGAACGCACTCCTCCAGCTTCGAGTCAGTCCACCATGGTGGCAAAAATCCAGCCTTGTTCTTCGCTCGACGGATCATGTCGCGGAAGGCTGGCTCGGAGGATGACTCTCCGTTGTAGATGGTGCCAGACATGGTGTCTCCCTCAAAGGTGTAGGTGTCTTCCTGACGCATACGCACGATGTCCACGAGGAGCTTGTAGACTTCCTTCTCTGGCCGGTTGTTTAGGAAGGTGTTGTTTGCAATGCTGGTGAATCCGCCAGCGGTGTTCTTGCTGCCACCAGCCGTACGAGTTGCTGCAGTGTTGCTACTGGCCAGGCGACTGCACTCCTTTTTGTGCATCTTCCAGTGAAGTGTCTGGCACTCTCTGTCACAGTAAAGGATCGATCTGCATTTGGCGCACTTCTTGAGTGGCCCACCAGTCTTTGAACATCTTGCGCACTTTTGCTGGAGCTCTTCAGCATTGATGGAGCCTGCGGTGGAATCTGACATCGTAAGCAATTTGGACGGACGAACGAAGTGGAAGCAGATTGCAAAGAGGAAGTTCGGGATGGGTGTGCTTGAAGCGGGACCAAGGTTCAGGCAACAGCAGCGTGTTATATGAACAAGGGCAGGCAGGGCAGGTCTCAGTTAGACGCGAGTCACGCGACAGCACGCGTTTGTCCTTGCGAGCAGGGATCTCAGCAAACGAGAATTTTCTGGTCAAACAGAACCTCCGAGCCGGCACCACACATCTTCAGGCCACATTATACAGACTCCCTCACACAGATGCGCCTTCCAGCCCATTCGGATCGCTTAGTGGCGTCATCTCAAACTCTTCGCTGTCCCATTCCTCGCCATACTCAAAGCGGGACGCAGACACCGCTTCTCTGCCGTAGTTCTTCTCGAGCCACTCCTCCATCGACACGATCTGGTCCGTGTATTGATCTGCATCATGGAAAAGCTTCGTGCACTCCGTCTCCCGTCGCTGCATCTCGGTAGGATCGTCTTCGCTGTATGCGGCAAGTTGTTTGCGGAGTGTTTGCAGGTCCGCTTCGAGGACGACCTTCTCGTGCATCAGCTCTGCCCGGCTGTCCTGACCGGCATCCGTCATCGTCTCCTCCCGCTCCAGCTGTGCAGCTCTCTCGGCGAGCTTGTGGTGCAGATCTTTCACAATGCCGCTGATCTGCTCGTGGTCGCCACGCACCTTCTTGAGGCTGCTGTCGGCCTCACGTCTGGCCTGGGAGGGAAAACTGAAGAACCAGTTTCCAGATCCGATCTTCTCGCAGCTGATTTTGCTGTCATCTTGAAGTGCTTGGATATAGTCTGGGTGTTGCTGTCAGCCCCATCGAGCGTGTTGGATCATACAAATGCTTGCTCACCTTTGACCTGAATGCTGCTGACTCCGGCGACTTTGGGAAGCTCTTTCTCGAGGTCTTTGAGACTGAAGACCGAGCGCGACCTTTGCATCCAGGTGACGATCTGCGCGAGCTTCAGCGCGTTGCACTGTGTCTTTGGCGCCTGAGATGGTCAGCAATGGGCATCGTGCTGATGATGCAAACGGGAATCCAAACCATGATTCCAGCAGTGAATTTCTCGGGAGACTGGTGCGCCGCCAGCGAAGTCAGAATGCTTTGTGCTGAGATGAATGCGAAGTGAAGTGATCGTGAGATTTGGAAGTGCGCAGTGGCTGCCTCGACCTGCACTACTGAGGCAAGAGCGATCTAGTGAGTGGAAGTCACGACCAGCTATCTGACACGAAGAGAGAAAGCAGTCGGCCAGTCTTTCGGCAATTATCAAAGAGCAGCGAAAGCCAAGCCATGCCGCACGATGGCTCATCCAGAATGTCCAATGTCTCCCGTTATGTACAGCCCCGTAGCAAGAGGATAAACGCTTCCTCGTTACAGCTCCTTATGCTCCACCGCGTACGGGGTCTTGCCGTACGCAGCCTCTTCGGCCGCGATGACACGCACTTTCTCGCTCGCGGCAGCCCCGCCGACAACTGCCTCCGCGCCATCGAAATGCTTTGCAATTTCTTCCAGCGGCGTGTACCGGGTCTCGATGTAGAAGAAGTCTGCGGTTTCTGTCAGCTACGGCGCATTTCCGAGTAACGCATGCTCCCAAACACTCACAGACCACGAGAAGCTCGAAGGCCAGCCACACGCAGTACACGATGTAGTACTTCCACGCCAGGGCGTCCAAAGCGATCGGGTTCACATATTGGTTGAAAAAAAGAGCAACGTCGACCATCAGGAACATCAAGGTCAGGCCCTTCGCACGTAGGTTGTACGGCAGGATTTCAGCTCCGTAGCCGATCAGCATTCCGCTCCATGCCAGGTTGTAGAAGAGGTAGTAAACATAGATCATGGCTATGACAGCATTACCTTGAGCCTGGACGCCAGTCTTCGCGAATTCACCGGCGCACGCAGTCCAGATGATGAATGCGCAAAGCATACCAGCCGTGGAGACGAGAAACAAGGTGCGGCGTCCGACGCGATCCACGACAAAGCATTGGCCAACTGCGACGATGAAGTTCATGATTTGCAAGCAGCCGTTGATGACAAGCTGGATGTCGCCGTCCGTGATTCCGATTTGATTCAAGACGAGGTTGAGATAGTACGATGCCAGACCATTGCCGGACCATTGAGAGAACAGACCGAGGGAAAGCAAGATCAGGAGTCTGCGGCGGTTGCCTTTCGTCTTGATGAATTGCATCCAGCTGTTCCCTTCGAGAGACTTCTCGAGCTCAATGGTGTCCTTGATTTCTTGCATCTCGAGGAGCACGACCTCGTCCTGAGGGTTGCCATTCGCATGGACGTTGGCCAGAACCTGGTGGGCTTGCTCAACCTTGCCTTTGGAGATGAGAAATCGGGGGGATTCTGGCACGAACCACACGAACAAAAGCTGGAGGACAGAGGGCGCACCCTGGAGGATCGACGGAATACGCCAAGACCAGTTGTTGTGGATGTGCCATGTGCCGAACGTAGACCAAGCTGCAACGATCGAGCCTGCGTACCAAGTGGTGTTGTAGATGGTGGTGAAAATGGCTCGATGCTGCGGATGCACGAGTTCCGTGATGAGGAGCGGCGAGGCTCCATGAGCAATGGCGACACCAAAGCCGAGGAAAAATCTTGCCGCAATGAACACTGTTGGCCCATGTCAGTGTGCTTCTCACTGCAGCCACGTTCGGGGACACTGACTTCGAAAGTTGATGCTGATACTTTGCAGGACAACACCAAGAAGCATGATCAAGCAGCCAATGATGATACCCCATCTTCGTCCCAATATATCGGCAATGTATGGGACAACGGGAAGTGCAGCGAGCGAGCCAACGGACATAATGCAGGCGAATAATCCAAGCAGTGAGCCGTGCGGATGATCGAAGTCTTTCAAATTCGTCAGCGCTTGTACAATGATGGCAGCGTACACTCGACTTACACTCTTGCCAGACCTCGAGAGACTGCAGGCCATTGACCATGCTGCCATCAAACCCATTCGTGGCTGATGTCAAGACTACGAACATCAAGCAGATGTAGTTTCTTCGCAGACCAGGATCCTTGTACCAGGTCAGCTTGGGGAACTCACGTTCCGCCAGGCGAAAGGTGCCTTTTGTTGGACGATCCATGATGGCGATGAAGGTGCGTTGTCGAGAAAGAGACTTGCAACGACGATGTTGTGAAGTTGAAGGAACGGGTCCCTTCCTGGTCGGTGGAGAACAAGCCGGTCCTTGTTGCTGGATTCAAGTTATTAAGCTCATGGGACAAGGCTATATGAGCACTCGTGCTTTGCTGGCACATTGATCCAAAATAGCCGGCAAGCACACCGCGATAACTACCACAGCCAGTACATGGGCAATGCACACGGGTGCGCCACGCCAGCCGAAGGCTTGGTTCGCAAGTTCTGGGCAGCGCACGACTGAAGCCGGGATATAAATTGATTCGTCTGCTTCGATTCGGTATATCCCTTTTTAGTCTTTCAGAAAAGCTACTGCAAGTCTGGCAGATGGATACACGAAGAAGGACCTAACCCGCGTCTCCAGATCTTCATGCAGTAGTGGTACGTCCCAAGCGTCCTGGCGCTGATTGATGGATGCACCTTGAGCCTCCCTCCGGCTAATAAAAGAGAGATTTAGCCGGCACGCAACATCTTAGCACCGAGAGCTTCGAAGATGCATCATGCATGCTCATCTGGACATGAGATGAACGTGAAAGTTGGAATCTTGAAGGATGCCAGAGGCTGATGACTTACTATGTATGCGTGTGCCTCGAAGCAAGATGGCGGCCCGAGGGATGGTTGTGTGCGGCGGCAATTACCGCCTCCACGTGCCAAGGTATTCTATTTCTAATCCGTCGATTCTTCCTTCTTCCAGTCATTCACGCCGACACAGCGCCGTCTCGTGCGCTCACCTCACCGAGCGAAGCTGAATAGTCCGCGAAGCTCCTGACTGACTGACTGACTGACTGACTGGAGATGGATATGGATGCCTGGGAGAATCCGCTGGACGTCGGAAAGGTCATCGCAGGCCCATGCCCATGAATTCGTTCCTGCTGAACCGACAGCTCGGCGCCATCAGTCCACGATCACTCGCTCAAGCACAGAACGCTCGGCTGCTGGCACATCTACAGCCAGCCCTCGACCGATTCGTCCTTGAAGCACCCGATAGCCGAGCGACTAATGAGCACCTCGGGACCAAAGATCTCGCCCATGCTGCCGGCGTCGCTAGCATCGCCATCGATCGCTTTGAAGGGCGATACCTGATTTCTGGTGGAGCAGACTCTTCACTCGCCACCTGGGACGTCGAAGCAGCAAGGGAAGCGGATCCTCTGACACATGTGCCTTTGGCCGTATCACCTCGTACATCGACTCGTCTGAGCCTTGGCATTACGCACGTTTCATTCTACCCGTTTGACTCCCTGGCTTTACTGACGAGCGGATACGATGCAACTCTCAAACTCTTCTCGTCCGAGACTCTCGAAGCATCAGCATCATTTGATCTCGGTTCCGTCGTGTACAGCCATGCGACGTCCGACATTGCTTCACACCTGCTCGTTGCCTGCGCCTCGCAGCATCCAGCAGTCCGCTTGATCGATCTCAAATCCGGCTCGGCAACGCACTCTCTGTCTGGTCACGCCGGCTCAACGCTCTCTGTAGCTTGGCATCCGCGCGATGAACATATACTTGCTTCTGGCGCGACTGACGGAGTGGTTCGGCTGTGGGACGTTCGCCGCAGTGCTAGCAGTCTCGGAGTGCTCGATATGGAAGACAGCATCGGTGTACCAGGCTACGATGGTAGAGGCACGGGCGCGCGTCGACGAGAGAAAGGCAGGTCCCACTATGGTGCTGTCAATGGTCTGAGTTGGACTGAGGATGGAAAGTATCTTCTCTCGAATGGCCAAGATGAGAGGATGCGGGTCTGGGATATGTGCACAGGCGCAAATACTCTTGTCAACTTTGGCCCTGGTCTGAAGAACTCTACCATCACAGCTTGGAATCCTCTCATTGCCCCAAGTTATTTGTCAGCCGCGGGCAATGAAGTGGTTTTCTATCCCAATCCGAAAGAAATCCTCACTTTTGATCTGCACACGGGAACCATGGAAAGTCGACTCCGTGTTCGAGGTTTACCTGGCTCTCAGAACGATGCAAGCACCAAGAACCCCAAAACACGAGCCACCTCTTTAGCCTGGCGAGCGCATCAAGTGGAGCTCTATTCCGCACATTGCGATGGAACGATCCGCTGTTGGAAGCCGCATACCCGCGAGGATATTCTGGCTGAGCGTGATGACTCCGACGATGTTGAAGCAGACGCATCTGCCGCCGAGAGAAAACGCAAGCGCGAAGAATTTGACGACATGGTAAAGAATCTCACGACCAAGAAGATCACATTCACGTGAGAGACGATATGACTCAAGCTCTTTTGTATCTTAAATGCTTCCTCAAGGTACCGTCTCCAGTGCCTTCTCCATCCTTGGTCATTATCATGTATGCGTCGATCGCTTAGTGAAGCCTCAGTGAAGGATAGCGCGCCGACCACTTCCTGCTCAATCACCGTGTCACATCGTCAAATCTACCAGCTCAGCTCAGCCCATCCGGTACTTGCTGTTCTCTCTCCATCTGGACCCAAATAGGAAGAGCAATATTGGCAGAGGCCACAGCACCAACGTAATGAATCCAAATAGTCCCAGACCCCATTTCGGCATCAGATCGCTCGTGATGTCTTGCAACATCACTAAAGGTAGGAACGCTCCAGCCAGAATACGCCCAACAGCCTGAGACGTAATCGCGCTTAGGGTCCCAGCCGGTGCGAAAAGATCGAAAGTGTAAGGCACAATCGAGAAAGTGATCATTGACGAGCCCCAAATGAAGAAGGCTGTGCCAGTAATCGGCACGATGGGTTGATGATTTGGATTGACGGTGTTGGCTGCAGGCATACGTCAGCTGTGTGTCAACGAGGGGACTTGATGGATGATTCTTACCAACCCAGAACAAAGCGCCGTTGATGAACATTGTTCCAGGAATTGCAGGCAACACGCGGTAGTCGATTGCTCGTGCACTGTTCCGGAGCTCCTCGGGCAGGTATCTCCGGACATGTGCATTGGACAGCTGCTCAATCGCGATGACTGAGATCGCTCCCAGTCCCGATCCACAGACCGCGCCCAGGAATGCTTTGCCGATTCGTACAATAGAGAAGCCGGGCCCCGTGGGCGGCACAGGTGCCAATGCAGCAGGTACCGAGATGAACCATTGGAAAGTCAAGAGCCAGGTAATAAACATGATAGTGGTACACAATGTGACGACAGGCTCAGTGAACAACATTGTGAATGGCTGAAGGATCGTCACTTTGGCCATCTTTGGCAAAGTCACGCCTGATTCTGCAGGAGACTGGCTCGCAACAACTGCTGCTCGAGTTTGCTTCTAAGATCGACGAGGGATCTCGCGCTGATAGCTTTCCGACATGCCAAGAGCTAGCACCAACACTGCTGCAGCGAGACAGACGGGAAAGTATTGCGTCCAGCGCCAGTCATTTGTGGCATTCACAAGGTAGCCTCCAAAGAAGGGACCTGAAAAGTATCAGCATAGCGACAATGCTAGAGCAGAGACAGGCTTACCGAACGCAGCACCCCAAAGCTGGCCAGACCTTGCACAGCATAGTAGGTGTTCGTCGTCTCCGCACTCCAGATATCTGCGAATGTGCCTTCTAGCAACACCAAACATGGTCCGCCAAAGAATCCCGCAAAGAAGCGGCAGACGAGACCCTGTGACTGTTCGGGACAGCCCTCCGCCAAGATTGAAGATCGCGTTCAGGAAGAGATAGGTTGGGTAGGAGATGGATCTGCCTACTCTCTCCGTGACGTGCGGGACCCAAATCGGTGCAAAGGCGATTCCAAACAAGTACAGCGAGAAGCCGGCAATGAAGTCCTCGGGTATCATCGGGTTGAGGTCGAAATGCCTAGCGAAAGGGACTTTGGCGGCCGTGCAGGTAGTAAGACCTATAGCGCTGGCAGTGAATACACGTTAGCCCAAGGAAGCTATTAGTCGCAGAGTTGGAACGCACACTGAGAAAGCGCATGCCCAGGCTTGAAATGAAGTCAAAATGCGTCGATCGAAAGGCCAGTTCTGGGGATTGACGGGATCTTCAGGTGCCAGCGAGTGCGACAGGACAGCGCTCGCCAACATAACCTTGCCTTGGTCATGCTGCTGTGGAATGCCTTGCTCTGTATCTCGTCGCTCCTTCGAAGCACCATTCCCGTGCTCGTCCATCATCGCTGTTACTCGTTGGATCAGGGTGGCGATTTGATCAGGCTCGACGAATGATGTTTAGATGTGTGTGTATGCTGGATGCAATGAAAGAAAAAAGGCCTGAAGCTCCTGAAGCTGTCCTGCCAACCTATATAGCGGTCTTGCCCGGGGATGTTCGAAGACCGGCATCAGCTTCACCGTATGGTCGCGCATAACTCAATCCTTGACACACACAATGGTATGGCGTAAGCGGATGCGGGTTGGCCTGGACATCGATCAGTGGACATTGGACGATCAAAAGGTTCCACAACAGCCAGCGCTGGACCGGAAGATTGTGTAGATTCCAAAGCTATCGCGACTGACAGTGTGCGCAACTTGATTGAGAGCAGTGCATTCATAGTATGGAATCATGAGTCTGCGTCTGGCAAAGATCGGCGTCAGCCACAAGTGTCCCGAGACGTTCGCCGAAGGGTTCGGTGTTCGACGAGCTGCTGCTGGGCTCAGCCTTCACAGCCTCGACAAAAATGTACCTCAAATGTCCTCTCCATGAATGCCTCAACTGTCTTGTCCGGCTTCAGCCTTGATGGTGGTGGCATGGTCTGCACCGTCATCCCTGTCAACGACTTCGCCCCTGAAAGTGCAACGTACGCCTGGCCAGGTGGTAATTGCAGGAAATCACCGGCAATGAGTACTTGAACGCCACCAAAAGGGATTGGGTTATCAGGTGTTGATAATGCCTCGTCCATCATTGCCGACAGTCGTGTTAACATATTCGCTTCTACCATGCTGGTTTCGTCGATGATCAAGACGTCTGTATCCGAGAAGCGTTTCCATACTTGCTTTTGGTGGGCGACTTCGCGAACAGCCTCCAGTGAGCCCTGAGCAAGCTTGATAGACCAACCAGCATAGGTATGGAAGGTTGTACCTTGCCCGTAACACTTGCCCCCACAGCCCCAGGTACAACCAGCTGCGCTATGGTTCACATACATGTAATTCACGGCTTCTCGGATGGCAGATTCGGCACCGCTGGACTGTATGGATCCCTTCCTGGTCCTGAAATGAATTTGAATAAATCAAAGAAGTAGGCTAGGAGATTTTGCCAGAGAGCTTACCTGGGAAAGGAGACGAAGAGATTGCCACGGAATCCAGAGACCTGCTTCTCGGCACCATTCGGACCGTACCAGTCAAAGTAGAAGCCAGGGTTATGGCCGCGTAGCACGCAGTATACTTCCTAGGCATTGTAGTGCAAAAGGAGGATAGAAAGGGCTGGTGTGTCTGCGCGTGTCAGCGACCATGATGGCGACAATGGCGTTGGAGGCGTCTCTGGCTTTGTCGGACCATCTATATCGCCGTCGCCGTCGCCGTCGCCATCACAACCGGCCACATCCGCCGGCCTCTTTCCCAGCGCCGGAGTCCTCGCTGCAGCCGCGGTGGTGGACAAGAGCAAGAGGTCAGCGGAGACGCCCGTTGGTGGCGCTTGGCGTGGGCGGCGCGTGGGCGGCGCGTGGTCGTCGCGTGGGTCGATGTGGACGGCCGACAACATCATTGAGTTGAATTATACGTACTCCTCTCTACACTTCAAGGCTGCCTCCATCCATCCCAGGCGAGGAGTAGGAGCATACCTCGCTCAACATGGCTTTGCCGCTGACCTCCTCGCCGCCATTATTCCCAACTGAGCCTCCTTCCTCTCCGGCATTCCTCCCCGTATTGGATCGTAATCGAAAAAGAGGACTATCTGAGTACGACAACAGCAGCGATCCGCTGTTCTCCGATGACACGTCGGGTGCTGAGGATGTCACTGGCTATGAGAGGCCAAAGCGAAAGCGCATGTTCAAAGGGCCGTGGTATAATTTGGGCAGTAAGCACAGCTTGAGAGAGGGCATGGCGAAGAGGGATTCGGTTAGGAATGTCGACAGTGGTGTATGGATGGGGAGTGACGGCAGCGAGGAGAGTGTAGACAGTACGGTTGCTGAGGGCAGCAAGATACGCCTCCCGAACCATGCGGCCATCGAAAGAGCGCCGCTGACCGCTGAGGCCTTGGCGCGGTCCATCATCGACCATTGCGTGGAAGATGGCAAAGAGGCCGTAGATCTTTCTGATATCGGCTTGACCGAATTGTCTTCTGCCACCCTCAGACCGCTGCATCAGCTCATTCGGCACTCTCACATCGACTTAAGCCACCCTCCATCCGAGACAGAATTCGCTCCGTTGACACCTTCCATCAAGCTCTTTCTGGCCAAGAATTCCCTCACTTCTCTTCCGCCCGAGTTGTTCAGTCTGGAGAACCTGACTGTGCTCAGCCTTCGAAGCAATGAGCTCACGGAGATCCCACCTGGCATCGCCCGGTTGAAGAAGCTCAAAGAACTAAACATCTCTGGTAATCGAATACAGTGTCTACCTTGGGAGCTCCTTGATCTGATCTGCTGTCGTGATGGCCACACCACAGTAAACATACGGCCCAACCCTCTGCTCGAGCCTACTGAGATTTCAGGGTCATCAGGTCTGGCCAAGCTTCACATGGTACCGATTGCAAAAGAAGAGTTGAGCCGACATGGAGACACGAGAGCCTACTGCGAACGTCTCAGAAGCATCGGCTCGGAAAATGGAGCATTGGACCTGCGGACTGAGTTGGAGATTCGGCTGAAGCTAGGTCGCATGCTTAGAAACCAGTACATCCAGGAGTCTGCACAAGCTGGAGCCGAGCCCGTCGTCTGCCGCGAAGAGCTCATATATCTGGTTTCCTCAGCTGTGCGATATCTTGACATCGATGGCAGTCCAGCCAGCAGACGAGATGCCGCTGTCGATTGCACTGCTACCGCGTCCGACTTGCATGATCGTTCCCGCCAGCTGAATGCCGTGCCATCGCTTTTCGAGCTCGCCACTCGGGCCACTCAGGCCAACTTCAGTCTCGACGATATTCCGGCAGAATTACCTGTCCGTGTGAGAACAGCCTTGCAGCAAGCAGCAACAAGCTTGGAATTGGGTAATCAGCAGTGTTCGACGTGCAGCCGAACATTTGTGGCTGCCAGGGCCGAATGGGTGGAGTACTGGTTCAGCGGCTTTCCATCTCAGCCGGAACTCAGTCAAGAAGCAGTGCTTCCATTTTCCAGGAGAGCGTGCAGCTGGCGGTGTGCTTTGCCATCTGAGACGGGCTCCTTTCGATTTTGATTTATGTAATGTAATGAATGTATAGATGACTGACTGTACAGATGGAGATATTCTTTAGCGCTGATGGTGTCCGATCTCTGCCTTTTTAGAAGCACTCCATGACCCCAGTCGCCTCAAATCTAGAGGGCGATCTTTGTCGACAGCCGGGCAAGAGCCAAAGAACGCCTGAGAAATGGGCCGAGGATCTCTGGCATACAAAGCCTCGACACAAAGTTACCTCTGCAATCTCATCCTTCACCATGACGGAAAGTTTTGAGGCTTGGATGAAGTTTGTCTTATTCGTCGCCAAATGGCTCGGTCTTGTTGCGATTGTCCGCTGGATCTTCACGCTCGTCGATGTTGTTGTGACAAGGTTGCTGATCAGATCATCAAAGCTTCAAGACTATCATCGTGAAGGCGAAGCCTGCTGGGCATTAGTAGGCATTACTGATCTTCCGACAGGCTCTGCTAATAGTGTTCAGGTCACCGGGTCCTCGGACGGCATAGGCTACGGCTTCGCACAAGAACTCCTCTCCCGTGGCTTCAACGTTCTCTTGCACGGCCGAAATGGAATGAAACTTCTTTCATGTTCCAAGGACCTACAGTCTCAATATCCTCACCGCCAGATTCAATATGTCGTATCAGACTCCTCCCGGTCGGATGGCTCGTACCTTCTGGTAGCGCGAAGAGCTGAAAGCCTCCCTGGAAAGCTCACAGTCCTGATCAACAACATCGGCGGTCAAACCCTGACACCACAATTTGCACCACACTGGAGCCTGCCGCACACCGATATCGATGCGACGATGAACATGAATATGCGTTTCGCCGCTCATCTGACCAAAGCTCTTTTCCCGCTACTTCGCCACAGTCACCTCGGTATAAGTCTCAATTGTGGCTCCACCGGCGGTCTTCTTGGAGTACCTTATTTAGCAACCTACACAGCATCCAAAGCCTTCGTTCACACATTTACAGAGGCGCTGAAGACAGAATTGCTGGCCGAGAAGGTGAATAATGTAGAAACCATGGGCTTTGTGATTGGCAATACTGATTCGAATACTAACAAGGAAAAGATTCCTTTCTTGACGGTGACCAGCAGAGAATGCGCGAAAGCTTGTCTCGATCGCATTGGGTGTGGGAGGACGTTGGTGGTACCCCACTGGAAGCACATGTTGCAGGTCTGGATAGGTGATTGTATGCCCGAGGCGATGAAGAGGAAGGTGATGGGCGATGAGATGAGGGCGAGGATGGAGAGGGAGAGGAAGATAGGGTAGGAAAAGCGTGATTGCGGAGCTAAAAGCCAAGCACGGAGAGCGCGAGAGCATCGAAATGCTCCGAAAACGAGAGTTCTTCGAGCCGTGATACGCCAAATTAGCTATCGGACGCAGGGATTTGGGTCCGAGATGATTGAGTCATTCGTGTCTTTCATCGCCAACAGACCCTGACGATGGCAGATAGTTCAGCGCTGAATGCATACATTGCTGCTGCTCCAATCCCGCCGTGGGCGTGCGCTGGACGGATTACCATGCATTGAGCGTGAGCTTGAAAGCCTGGGCATCTCTCAGCCGCAGAGTTGTCTTTGCGAGATGGATTTGAGCAGGAAAGAGCGTCTATTGTGTGGAATGGCAGGGTGGAAGGCTCCCGTCATGACTGGGCTGCAGGTGCTTTCCTCATACCGCACATGTGTTCACTCTGCACGTCTCCAGCTGCCTCCGAAGTCCCTCGGCGGACCTTGCGGCTTTCTCTGTTCGAAGCGTCCACCATTACCACCGCCCTGCTCTCGTCTCGCGCCGCTCCCAGCGCTTGGCGGTGGCGGGCGTGCCATGCGAATCTTATATGCACCCCCCGAAGGCGTCGGTTGATTGTCAAGTGTGTCAATTGCATTCTGAGCGTCGTGTGGAGACATCAAATCCACAAAACAGAAATGCTGGTCACCCCCCTGTTCCACTTTGGCTGCGGAAGGTGTAAAGAGCTTGGTAATGCTGCGAATTTCGTAGCCGGATAGCAATTGTCGGACGTCACTCTCCAGAGCCGCCTGATCCTCATAATGAGGCAGTTGACCCACGAAGATGCGCGAGGTATCGTTGAGCTGCTCTCTTTCAACCTTGGTTGTCTGGTTGGGTGCTCGGCGCTGCGACAGACGGACGATGTATTTGGCACCGTAGGGATTTTCCTTGCCGTTGAGAGCTTCTATGGCCTCCTGGGTCTCCAGCGCATTCGACATGTCGACGAAGCAAAAGTGGTGCGATCCTGGGATAGATTCTTTGGAGGCGTGTGGAGAGATGAGTTTGCTGACTGCCTGGACATTGTACCCCTGGAACAATTCGCGCATCTCAGCATTGAGGGAATCCTGATTGGGAATCCTTGGTAGGCCTCCCACCCAGATTCGTCGCTTCTCGTTTTCTGGCGCGCTCCAATGAGTGTGAGCGTCGTCCCGATTCCAACGATCATAAGCATACGAGGCATCATCTACATCTCTCGAAGGCACCTCCCTCCGCGTCCAGTTGCGATCCCAGACCTTGGTCGGGAGACGCTCCTTGAAAGAGCTCCTTTCCGTCTTGGGGTTGATGCGAACCGGGCGGCCTCGGATTTCTTGGCCTTGGAGGTTTTCCATCGCGTGGGCGGCTTCCTCCTCGCTGTGGAAATCGACAAAGCAGTAGCTCGGATTGCGTCCGGTGAAAGGATCGGTGGAGATGTCAATCTTCTTTCTACGAAATGATCAGTCGGGACTTTCGGGAGTCTCAGCGATGCGATGCCACACACATGGCGACATTGTTTTGCGAAAAGAAGTTTTCCACGTCACTTTTCTGGGCGACGTAAGGCAAATTGCCCACATAGAGTCGCGCACTCGTTTCTGCCATAACGTTACTGCCAGGCGGCGCGCTGTGGGTGGCGTCGAGGTGGTCGAGTGCTGGCGGCGCGCTTTCGAAGATTTCGTTTCCGTGCAGGATTATTTGGAAAATGCAGGTACGAAGCCCAAAATCGGTGGGTCGGGAAGGGGCGCCTCAGCGCCAAGCCTGCAGTAGAATAGCCATTTCCGAACGCCGCAAGAATCACAGGAATGACGATCGAGCACCCAACATGGGCGACGCCGAGCCATGATCAATGTGCAGGCACATTCGCATTATTGGTCCGGATGCGGGCACCCCGTCCGGTAAGGTGAAAGCATCGCTTGGACCTGTCAGGCTGTCAGGTCAGGCAGGAGATGATGGAAGACGGCTCGCGAGAAGCTGTGCGATAGCCTGATCAATCCCGAGGGCAAGTCCGTGTGGCAGTGTGTTCTAGCTCTCCGTACCAATGTACCACACAGTAGGTCGTTTGACAGCCACTCGGAATGTGGCCTCGATCGAGCAGCGTATGATATCACGTCTCCGCTGCATCTAGCTTTTGTACTGCCAATCCGCTGCAAGAGCGATGCAGCAGTTGGGGAAGCTCTGACCAGCTGTACCCCGGACTTGCCAAGTTGGCTGAATGATAAATCCGCTGAGCGTTTCCTTCCCTTCCTTTTTCCATCTACACCTACTGTCTACACCTCACCGCGCCACGCGTCACATCTTTCCACTACATCTCATCTCATCTCACCGACCAGTATGAGGTTCGCAGTCAAAGTTATGCGGCCTGTGCCGCCCAGCGCGGTCTTCTCAGCCACCACGCCCTTGACGCCGCTGTCATCCGCCCCGAACGGCTCAATGCCATCCGACGCCGTCCACACCCTCGCAGTGCCCGGCAAAGGAAATGTGACCATCACCGACCTCATTCACGCCACCGAGCAACGCTTCCGACAGTTATACGGCGACGATGTCATCAAGGGCCTAGTCTTTGGCACGACATTGAAGGGATCGCTCGGAGAAGACTTCCTACCCACAGACGAGCTGATCGATCTATTCGAGGGAGAAGGGGAGCGAGATAAAATCCAGCTGTATCTGTATCTGGAGGAGGCCAAAAGCAACGGAAGTAACTCCAAGAAGCGGAAGCGCGACGAAGAGTCGGAGATGGAGATGGGTGCCGAAGCCAAGCGTGTCAAAGGGAAGCGCGTGGTCAGCTCAGTGCAGGCGAAGTCGAACGCATCGAAGCCAGATTGGACTGCGGAAGAGGACGAGGTGATTCGAAATGGTGTGCGAAGAGGTTGGAATAGCACGAAGATCGCTCAGTCGCTCGATGGTGGCCTACGCACCGCGGGAGCAGTGCGCGGCCGCAAGGCCGTGCTCATGAAACGGAAGCCCAATCTTCACTCTTTTCCTTCGCCGCTCCGTGGTGCGCCCGCGGCCACGCCAGCCAGTAGCAATGTCGTGGCTTCGACGCCGCCCCCAGTTGTTGAAGCGCTGCCGCTCGCCGCCGCCAATGCGACAGCGCAACCCGAGGGCAATGCCGTCGTTGTGACAAGTCCAACACGTCCGAGAAAAGGCGACATGTTCAGCGATCGCACCGACGAGGAGCGCTGGGCAGAAGCATACGAAGGCGCCAAGGGCGATTCCGACAAAGCACGCCACTTATTCAACGTGATCCTCAACCGGGAGGCCATGCTCAACGCCGTGATGCGCGAGGATCACCCCGAGATCGAGAGGCTCAAGGCTCAGCGAAACCGATTGAAACGTGAGCGAAATGAATTCGTTGGCGCAGCAACCCCAAGCCGCCATAATCCACTGGCCGGGCACGTACAGCTACCCAACAATTCTGAAGCAGCCGACGAAGAGGTTGTGCGACACGATGACTACTCCACGGGAGACGAAGGCAAGGCAAACAGCATGAGCATGTGGGACACTAGCGAGGACGAGATGGAGGACGATGAAGATGACTCAGAAGGACTTTCGGAAGAAGACGTGGACTTTGTGGATGGACCGGGCAAGATTCTCAAGGAGGAGGAAGATGATGAGGAGGTCAAGGAAGCTTCCAAAAACTCTGCAGAGCCAAGCCAACAGAGTGCCGCTTCGGTGGATCACGAGCCGGAGGCAAATGCAGGAGCGAAGGTGGTCAAGCAGGAAGAGGCTGAGCACGACGGGATCAAGAATTTTGCCGCAAATTTCCACCCAACTCCTCCACGGCCACGGCCAGTCCCGGAGACAGCGGAGGAAGCGCGTGCAAGGCTCATGAAACTGGCTTGCCCTTACGATGATGATGATGAGAGCTCGGAGTCGAGTGACAGCGATTAAATTGCATGATTCGCGGCTGCTATATCTTAACTGTACAGTATTGTAATCGCTGTAGTCAGTAATTGAATGGAATGGACCAGTGTGTACAAAGAATTCCTTTTCTAGCGCCTGATCATGGAGCTGGAGTTTCGACCAGCACAAACTAATACAGAGTGGCTATAGAGCGACAGGCTAGGTGACCAACCCAATTCCACCTAAAACTGCTCGAGCCAGTACCGTCACCTCCATTTCTAGTGCCTCATTATGGAGCTGGAGTTTGGACCAGCACAAGCTAATACAGAGTGACTATGGAGCGACAGGCTAGGTGACCAACCCAATTCCACCTGAAAGTGCTCGAACCCGTACCGTTACATCCATTTCTAGCATACAAGAGCGAAGGTTTCGTTTCACGACGCTCCTGAGACGCACAAAATGAGTCTGTTGAATGATTTGGAGGCATGACTCGAAGAATCCGATGTTCACTTGCGCCTACCAAGTGTGCAATGGCTTCAATGGTCATCAGTGCATCAAACGACCGCGTGTCGCCTTGGACGGCGCCCGTGGGTTGAACGGGAATGGAGGAGCGTGTGGGGTGTCTGATTCATTGTCTTCACCAGACCATGAGTGACTGGCAAATCTGTACAAGGACAGGATTCATGGTCGCAAATAGAAGATGATCGCATTCCTGGTTACGGGTATGACTGAGAGGTGAGCCGTCTCTTCATGCCCTGCCCGCCTTGAGCGGCAAGTATGGCTAGATGAGTCCAAGTGCGACCTCGCATTCATGGCTATCAAGGTTGCTCTGAAATCCGGACCTCAATCGCATTTGCGTCAGGTACAGCTCCGACAGTGTTTTTGCTGTAGGCATGATCCTGAAAGCAGGGTCGGAGATCTCGTCCAGATTTTCAGAAACAATCTCCAAAAAGCCGTTCGCGTTCATTGTCTGACAAAATTCGGAGGTTAGCCTTGAACTCCTCATCAGTATAGCTTTCACATTGCCCTCAAAGCGTCTTCAGCAATGGATACATCCTCAGGACTCAGCAGCAAATCAATCATCTTCAAACCTTTGATCTGCTCGTCTTGCAACATCTCTTCCAGCTCAGCCCAACTCGTCGCCCTCCTTGACCAATATTGCATAATCAGTATCATCAGTTCTCCCGCCCATGAAGTTTGCAGCCTCAGTATACCGCCACTCTGGCACATCTTTGTGCTGCGCATCCAAGCCGTGCAAAAGCCTCTCGTATGTATAGCCTGCATTGTTGCTCATGAAGATTGTGACGTCCAACTTATACCGAATGATGTCTGAGATGAATTGGCAAGTGACCTGGAAACTCCCATCTCCCTCAAATGACACCGTGCGTCCAGGAATGTTAAGATCGCATTTGGCGGCAGCGACACCCTGAGCTGCAGGAAGCATATGCCCAATACTGCACCAGATGCCCGACGCGATGACTTGGACTTTGTCGGGAAGTGAAATGTCGCGACCGCCGGAGTGGGGTGCCATTTGCAAGGAGTACAGTATCGTTGGACCTGAGCCATGAGGACATGCGGGACCAGAACGAGTCTTGAGATATAAGGGATGATGGGGAGGGTGATGAAATGCAGTTGATTCTGCTCGTCTGGACACAATATTTCGTAGGCTGCTCGATCTTCAGTCCTTTGATCAAGCTCTGTAGGAGCGCTTTCCCTGGTACACGGTAGACTCTCCCGCCAATGCTCACGCTGTCAAGGATGAGGGATATGGTCACTTCAGGATCCGGGACTGCGCTCCAAGCAGCCGTGTTGGTATCACTCAAAATTGGTCCAAAAAGCAGAACAAAGTCTGCCGACTTGCTTGGTTCTGTGGGACCGCTGCGCGGAGTGGTCCATGATGAGTGAGACTCATCAATGAGGCCTTTACAAGCGGCGAACAAGTTGCAGGCATGCTTGTCAGTCTCACAAGTTCATTGACTTCAGTGGCCATGTCGAATTGATAGGCGAGTCCGTCGGTTCAGAGGGCGCTTGGCGGCTCTGAGCCTGGCAATAATAATTGGAACGAGATCTGCTTCTCCTGGCGCGGTAGATCTGGTCTTGTCGACCTTGAGAGTTCTGTGAAGCCGCTTGATCGGTATCGTCGTGCTCAATGTCGCTGGGAACATTGACATAGACCGGCTGGCTGTGTAGTACGCATTGCTCGAGCGCTCTGTCGTACCGATCTGCCGCTTCGTCAGTGTCATCAGAAGAGAGATCTGCTTGCGCGCGTGTAATTTGTTTTGCCATGTCTGCATATATATGGAGTTGTCCATCGCCTCAGGTATTATGTATGCATGCTCCCGGTGAATTTACCACTGCACTCTTGAAGGCGTGCCTACCACGTGGATAACAGGAACGCAACGCTCTCTGCATAGCTTCCCGCGACAGCATTAATGGCCGACAGTTCGCCCACGTCGTATGTGGTGAAGAATGCTCCAACCCTAGGCCCAGCAATGAGGTTACGTCTGGCCAAAGCTGCCGCTCGTGCGTAGCCGTCTGCTGCATAGCCGGCGCAGAACTCGTTCCCATTTCCTATCCATCGCGGCACCCCTGGCTGTATTCGTGTGTTCGAGCTCAGGCCGCCAAGAGCGCGGAGCACGAAGTCTCCCGGAACTCCATGGACTGATCTGCAATTCAGCTGGACCAGGCGCCGAAACAGGAATTCCGCAAATGGAATTGTGCTGGGCATTGCAATTTCACATTAAGTGGTCGACGTCGAAGACATGAGATGTCGACGTGTGAATTTCCCACGTCATCTGGTCATGTCAGCAAGGTTGGCAAGGAACGGGAAGCTGCAGCGGCGATGACAATAATGATCTCTCACTCACATCCTGTTCACTCTCCTGCCACGACCTGGTCTTCTGCCTCTTTCCTCTTCCACATCCTCCACCTCGTCCTTTCCTTTCTCCAAGACCTCCCACGGTTGCATTCCCCAGTCTGCCACATCGTACCAATCTTCCCCATCACTCATCTCTGTCACCATATTGCCTTTGCCATCCGGCACAAGATGCCCCTCCGCCTTGCAACCGCGATACACGTCATGGCGAAGTCTGTCCGCTTTCTGTAATCCCGCATGCAATGATTCGAGTGAGCGCACGATCTGCTCTTGCTTCTGAACGTATTGAAACAACAGCTTGCGAGTCTCCTCTGCTTCATGCGCGGGGAGTCCAATGTCGCGATCGGCGAGAGCTGAGGACGGAGGAACGAACCAGGGATGCACCGCGGGAACGGAGGCGGAGTCGCTGGGTGACGGGGACGGTGTGCGATTGCTTCGTTCGGCTGGTGAGCGCGCCCTTCTTCTTGTCATCATCGCGTGTGTGCTGCCGCCGTTCGATTGAGATGCCGTTTCGGAGTTCGCTTCTCGTTCTGCGAGATCTGTAACGGCGGGGTTGGGCGCCTGTGCGAAATCTCCATTCTCTCCTGCAGAGCGATCAGGAGCTCCCTCGGTGGGTACTGGTGGATCACCTCCTTCGCCCTCGCCATCGCCCTCGCCCTTGGGGACATCTGCATGAGTTTCTCGCTCATTCGCAATACCATTGTCGTCGGTGGGCTCTTGACCTGAGACCGCTACTGCCTCTCCCTCCCCAGCCATATCGTTGGTTTCCACGCCTTCCATTGCCTCGCCCTGCTCCTGCTCCTGGTGCTCGAGAGGTGCTTGCTTCTGGGGATCCAGGGCACCTTCACTCTCGCTGGTGCCATTCTCCAGCGGATGAATTGGCGGGGGTCCTAGCTCTAGCATGGGCTGGTCAGTAATAATGCTCGGCACCGCGCTCTGGTCGCCGACGCTGGCTTGATCGGAATCGGGAAGGAGCGAGCGGTCGTAGTCTGTCTCAAAGGTTTCGCAATTCACCCAGTCCGAATCCCCCCTCAGTCGCTGTAGCAATCGCTTGGCTTTCCACAGACTGGCAAGCTCTCGTCGTAGCATGTCCAGCGACTCCTCGGCCATCTGTGTGAGTGCCTTGCTCTTGTACGGAATGCTCAGACTGGGGTGGTTTTCGAGCTCGGCAGGCGTCGTCAAAGGTCGCAACAATTGGTGCAGCTGCACTTCTGCGAAAGGGTCGTTGCGAGCAGGTTCGCCATAGCGTTCCGCTTCATGGTCGGATGCGGTAGGCGAGTAGACATCGCCGTCATCGTCCAGCAGCGGTGGCTTGGTAGAAATGGTGTAGCGCGAGTAGCCCGCGTGGTTGACCTGTCTCCTGTATGAGAGACCTCCTGTATCGTCTAAGGAGTCTTGCTGGACAGCAGATGCCCCTCGTTTCAGCTTATTGCCGCGGTTGGTGTGGTGCTGGATTTCCGTATCGCTGCCGCTGTCGTTGCTCGGCCTCCGCTTCATCGCGAGCTTCATGGCCCGAATAGTCTCCTTGATCAATGCCTCCTGCCGCGCCATCCTTGATGGGTGTAGAAAGTGGCATATAGCGGTTTCTTCAAGGATATGATCGCGGACAGCAGGAGGAGCAGAGGTGAGTGACGCGCCTGGCCCGAAGACGGAAGGTATGCCGACGCGGATCCCACGAAAATGGTCAATGCGCACAAAATATCCACATCGACGCGGAAGTTCTCGACTCGAAGTGAAGTGAAGGCGACCAGCACATCGACGCATACCATACGGAGACCACATTCCGCCAGCCAAAGCAGCGCCATGGCTGATCAACAGCTACCGGATGGCTTGTGGCCACACCACACTCCTGCCCCGAAACTCCCCAAAATTCTAGCCCAGATTTCGAAATTTTTGGGCGATTTGGGCTACTCGAAGACGGTCGCCAGCCTCGACAAGGACGCAGCGAAGAATGGAGTCCCGAGGCCCAGCGAATCTAATGGGGCTGAATCACTCATGAACTACTACCAACCAACAACACCGCCGACCACGGGAGGAGCTACCGACGACTCCAGCGACTCGTCAAGCTCTGATTCCGAAAGTGGAAGCGGGAGCGAGGACGACTCCGAGCGAGACGCCACAGAAGGTGTGCTTGTGGATGTGGAGGCGGAAGAAACTAGTGATGACGACGCGGATGAGAAGAGCGATTCGGAAAGCAGCAGTGGCTCTAGCGACTCAGACAGCGACAGCTCCTCTGTCAGCGAACCCAAAGCTGGCTCAAAACGCAAGCGTGTGGCGACTCCACCTTCCTCCGACGACAGTTCATCTTCCAGCTCGAATGAGTCCACGAGCGACTCAGACGACGGTGATGCTCGACCCACCAAGAGGACGAAAGTCCACCCTGTTATCTCTTCATCAGACAGCGGTAGCGAGTCCTCGAGCAGCTCCGACAGCGAGTCTTCGAGCTCCGATTCCGACTCCGACTCCGAACCGGTATCATCATCTCCAAAGAAGGAGAAGAAGGTTAGGAAAGAACCAGTGATTAAAGAGGAGAAGCCAGATGCATCTGTCCGAAAGGCATTCGTAGCGATCAGCCGAAAAGAAGCGAAGAAGGACGGTAGCCAGTCGTCAGCAACACTCGATACTGAATCTGCCGGCGAGACACCAGGAGAGAGTGAGGAGAACTCCGGCATGCATCCAGACCGGCTCAAACGAATGCCCAAGCAGAAGACTGCTACCGCCATCGTTGACGGCAAGAAGAAGCAAGTGCCTTTCTCCCGCATCCCTACCGACCAATACGTGGACCCACGCTTCGCCAGCAATGAATACGTCTCCAACGACTACGCCGATCGAGCATACCAGGACTTGGTGGTCACAAAGGGCAAGGGCTTCACGAAGGAGAAGAACAAGAAGAAGAGAGGTAAGCACCATCCAACCGCTAGCGTCAGATCCCGGCGCTCAATTGGCGTACTGGTCTGGACCAAGAGTATAGCTGGGCTCTGTCTTCACCTCCAGTCGAGGATGATCACTCCATCCCAGACCGCTGGCAATGAATTTGATTTCAAAGATGATCTTGGGCATTTTGGTGCGGGATCTGGCTTCAATCCGATGTCTGGGAAACTCTCACTTAGCGACTGAGACTGACTTGTTCTGCAGGCGCGTACCGTGGTGGAGCCATCGACCTTACTCCGAAGGGCATCAAATTCGACGACTAGATTCCTGCATGGAGACCTGTAATGGGGTTGGAAGCGACGCAGATGCTGTACAGTTTTTCCTGAGCATCTAGATACCCAAAAGCAGCTTCGCGAAAGTTTTCCTTGATCGTAGCTCCGTAAAGACTCCGTATCCTGCCCGCTTGAGCCGCTGATTATTACGCTGACATGAAGTGAAGCGCAAAGACCGCAATATGACTGATGTTTGGCGCTCTGAATGAGGCGCAACAACTCGCACTCTATTTATTGCTACTTTCTTCAGGGCGCAGTGGAACATCGACAGCGCCACTTCCAAGTACAGGACGGAAACATGCCTGGCTTAGATGCTACATCGTCACAGGCATATTCGTCATTTGAGGTTCCTTTGAATCCACAACCGCTTCGCTGTCCTCGACCGCTCAAAATTGTCTGCATCGGCACCGGGCTTGCAGGCCTCACACTGGCCTACAAGTTCTGCGATGTCAAGAAGCAGTTCCGAGACCCCCTTGAGAAGACGATGAAGAACCGCTTTCAACATGATCCTGAGCTGGTCGAGAATTGTGCCAACTTACCAACCATAGTGTCGCCGCTTGACTCCTGGAGACTCATATCTTGAAACCTTGCAGGAATCCAACGCGCAGCTGATCATCGACTCGATCTCCCGAACCATCCCCATAAGCCTCTGCACGAAGAACGATATTGAGACAGACTACGACATCATAATAACGGCAACAGGCTACGTCAACAGTCGCGCACCTCCCTGGACCGTGACCGGGCGTCAGGGCGTTAAGCTTGCAGGTCGCTTCTCCGAACGTGCACATGGCTACCTCCCGACTACTTCTCAGCCGGCTTTGGACCAAACTTCACCATCGTCAATGGCCCTTCCCTCACAGCTCTGACCTTCTGCGCCGACTAAATCATCGGATGGTGCGAAAAGATCGCCAATGAAGACATTGATTCCATCTGCGTCTGAGACGACGATGTCGTGGAGGCGTACAACATCTACATTCAACAACTTCAGTGTCGCACGGCTTGGAACGGGGACTGCGCTCGCTGGTACAAATAGGCTGAGAGTGATGAATATAGAACGAGAATTCTGCAATCTATCCAGGCAATATGCTGCACTTCAAGGGCATGCTGGAGCAGATCAGGCCTCAAAACTTTGACATTGAGTACAGAAGCGCAAATCCGTTCGAATTCTTTGGGAATGAGTCGACGGAGCTGGATCTCGAGGAAGATGGAGATTTGGGTTGGTATTTGAAGGATACCTGGCATGCAGAGATAGTGCGTGAGGCCGGCAAGCAGAAATGCCATGATAGAGTGACTCTCGGGTGAGGTGAAGGCACTCGATTGCGCGAACAAGTGCTGCCTCCACATCACCTCCTCTTTCGAACACCACAGAGCCTCGAAGCTTTGCGATCACTTCTCTTTTTTGGCCGCCAAGAATCTTTTCACGAGCTCCTTATCCTCTGCTGTATTGGGTATCAAGATACCATGCCTGTCATATCTACCCTTCCTTGGCGCGATCATCACAGCTTCGGGCTCCTCCTTGCCAATCATCCGAGGAGTCGGTTTCGGTGGGCCGGCCCGAGCCACCTCGACTTCATCACCACCACTGCCATCATCGGATACCTCGCACCCTTCTTCTTCTTCCCTCCTGTGTCTTTTTAGTGCTCGTGCGGTGCATAGCGTGATAGAGTGTACATCGCAATACCACCTCTCTCCAAAGTTGGAGCAGAGAGGCTGAATCTCGCATTTCTGAGGCCCAGGCCGAATCGGAGTGTGAACCTCCACGCTTGGTATGGGATGACTTCTTGTAGGGTTCGCCATCTCGATGACTTCTGCTTTGGCTGAGTTCGCGTGGTGCTCACTTGGCTTGGCTGTCATTACTTGTGGCGGAGAGTACACGAGATCGTCTTCGATAACTTCCGAACATATGGCCGGCCTTGAACACTGAGCAGTCTCATCAACGGCCTCACTGACACGCGTCCCTGGAGAGTCGTTTTTGCTCTCGGTGTCCTTGAGTGGCCCCCCAACTCTGCCCTCAGCCGCTGAAGCTAGGTTGTCGCTGTATTCGCGCTGCAACTCCAAGGCCAATCTTTCTGCAACTCTTTGCTCGGTCTTAGCTTTGCCGTCCTGTCTCAGTCGCACGAGGAGCCTCATAAATCCCGCATATTGGTAGGTATCCCTCACGTAGGCCTTTTTGTGCTTGATACTGGGCATATATCTTCTGCGAAGCTTTGACTGGTATGTTTCCAACTGCTGCCGATCGTTTCCACAATCTGCTCTGTGGAGAGCATTACTTAGCATAGATCTTAGCTCTGCGTTGCCGAATGAGTTGACATGTGTCTGGGCCATGTTCACGGCTAGATCAGGGTCGCCACGGGATATCGCCTCGTTGATTGCGGCATCAACTTTGTGTTGGAGTGAGAGGTCATCCTGCCGTGGGGTACATTCACTTGTGGTGAAGTTGGCAGCCATGATCGACAACTGTGGGCACGAGTGTTATAATGCGCCATGGCTGCCAAACGTGCCGATGTGCACGCGTGAGACAAGCTGTTGAGGCTCCTGCGGACGAGGTCGGCATTGATCAAAGCTGGAAGCCTGTACCATGACCTTGATGAAGCTTCTAAAGCTGGAATACTTGCATCGGTCCAACTCGCTCGGGGGTGGAAGGAAACGATTATCTTCATGGAAAGACATACTGGCCGTTATCCCTTCATATCGTCATGTGTATCCTGATGCTCTCGGTCACCTCTCTGAACTGTCGAGAGTCTGTTGCGGGCACGAGTGTGCTCGTCCTGTGTTGGCATTTCTTTCTCACCCGAAAAATTCTCCGTCGACTAGCGTCTCCCATGGCTTTCCAGTATCCCATACTGTCTGCATCAGCTGCCTGGCTCGTCCGACATGCGCCATGCCCCATCCTTCAACAGCCTCCATTCGGTCCATAAACAGCATTCTCTGATCCTCTTGCAGAGCTTCGCAACCCGCAGTGAACATCGGGAACAGCAGACACGACTCGGCGGTGCTGCCTCGTCTGACTTTCTCGAGCGATTCAAGCACATTCTGGACTTGTTTTTGAACTTCTGGATCAGAAGATGGCAATGCAAGGACACGTCGCGAAAGATGTATTAGCCCAGCCCAGTGGTATGCTTCATTCGTGGCGTAAATTTCATCGGCGTCTTTGTCTTGGTTGTTCTCGGATTGAGGTTGATTCGTATCTGTGTGCATGCAACCACGAAAGACGGTGTTCGCACTCGCGTGCAAGCGTTTCTTGAGTTCTTCGGCCTGCTGCCTGACTTCTGCGGACGGCCGCCATCCAGCCTTCACCTGATTCGTGACTGGATCGATGCGCTGGTTATCGCAAGATGCTGACAATTCTGCGACTTGGGCCAGCAGCGCTATGCAGCGACCGGAAAAGCCGAAGAAGCAATCGATTTGGTAGATCTCCACATTATCGCGATTGACGAGCCATAGGCCGCCCCCGTCCTCGAGGTATGCTCCGAACAGCGGTTGCTCGTGACGATTAGACAGTGAGCCCAGTACGTCCTGTACAAATTAGCCGACGTGTTGCAGGGCAGTCCCTGAGGGGATCAAGAGAAGCAAGCCATGCGCCGCGAATCGGCTTCTGCGACTTACCATATATGCGAACCATCGAGACAAGAAGAAGATGGCCTTGTCTCGGGCGCCATCGGCTTGCTGTGCCAAGTGATGCAGTCCGCCCTTATCAACGATCATTTGCCGCGCGATCTGGAGGTGCTGCTGCCAAGGAATGCGAACGGAGAATGTGTTGGGCGTCACGATCTCCAAGGATGCTAGCATGATTGCGGTGGCCAGCGGAGCCAGGGAAGATGGATCAGTAGGGTCGGTCACGCCAGGCGAAGACGGTTCATTGAGGGATTGTCGCAGGGCTGGCAGTACATCCGCCATCCACCCTGCGATCCTGTTCGCCGGCTCGGCATGGTCGAGGAGTTTGGCTCGGTGGGATGCCGAGAAAGCGAGCAGGAGATGCAGTAGGTGAGGGTTCCGCATGGCCATTTGAGGGAGGACTCCACGGAATGGATTTTCTGTGCAATCGTGAGGGACCATGATGCGGCCGGTATGATTGATGAAATGGTGAAAGTAGAGAAGATTCATCGGATTGTTCACAAGCTCGGCCGGGAGAGGCTCGAGGGATTTGGGAATCCTGATGGCAACCGGCTGAGCATAGTAGCCTCCAGGCTCGAAAGCAATCTGTTTCGCATCGAACTCGCCACTGGAGGTGCTCACTTCCGACACAGCAGCGCTGGCACGACGCAGATCGGGAGACTTTGGCTGGACGACACTTTGATCATCGTTGAGAGGTATATCGAGATCGGGAAAGCCGTGGTCATAGCCATATGTGCGGTATACATGACTCTCGTTTCGATTGAACTTGGGCCGCTCATTCCCTTCGGAAGGGTCGGACAGAAGCGATTTGACCGACAGTCTACGAAGGTCAGGCGGATCCTGAACGTTCAAGGACGATGGCTGTGCAGGGTATGGTGAAGCGGAATTGATACTCGAGCCTGGAGTGGCGGGAGTGTTGACGATGCTACTGGTACTATGCGAAGTGAAGGTCGAGCCAGGTGAGTGTTCGGAGTGCAGGGGATACTGCGGCACCGCGAACACCGGACTATGTGCCGTCTTCAATCGCTTCGTCCGATGCTGAGGCGAGCACGGAAACTCGTCTGCGGGCGGAGCCGAGGCTGGTGAGGTATGTTCACGTTCGGGAGACGCGGGAGACTGATACGCGGTGGCGTAAGGGTAGTATGGGGCTTGATAGTCTTGCGAGAGAGGTCGCTGCTGCGCCAGCCCCAGGCGCGGATCGAGCACGGAGCCTCCATTCGCAGGTGTTGGCTCCGGCGTAGGGAAGGCTGCCGGATGGCTGCCAGGCGGCCTCTGAGACGCGGTGGCGATGGCGATGTGCTGGGAAGAGAAGATGTAGTCGTGGGGGTGGGGGAAGGCATCGCTCTTCGCGGGGCCCGGCGCAGGCCCGGCTGAGGTCGGAGTGGCGACGAAGGTGAAGGTTGCAGCTTCGGTCGGCGCGCCGTCCTTGTCCTTGTCTCGTCTGCTCCGACCGGCCCAGTTCAGCCTGATGCTGTAGTCGCACGTCTCTCCGCTCTTGGCACAGTTCGCGCAGACGGGCTTCTCTTCACCGCATTTGACTTTACGCGCTTTGCACGGCCAGCAGCCCGTACGACTGCGCTTCTTAGGCTCGGCTCCGGTCTTTCTTTTCGGTCGTGGCATGACTGCGAGCCTCGAGACACCCCGGCAAGCGCCAACGCCAGCGCTCCCAATCGCCTTTCACTTTTGCGCGCACCACACCGCACTGCACTGTCCTTCTTGTCGCAATGCTCCTCAAACCAGCGCACGAACACTTCAACCCTGGTCATCTGCACTTTCCGGCCATGTTCGTGAAGGCGGCGGCGGCGGCGGCGGCGGCGGCGAGAAGGTGGTGGCGGAGAGGAGGCTGTCGCAGTCTTGGGCTTGGGCGCATGGGTGGAAGGGAATGGGAAGATGGAGATGGGACGATGGTGTTCGCTCGCGCTTACGGCTGCGGCTGCGGCTGTCGCGAACAGTGTCGATGTCGGCGGCACCCGGGAGGGAAGGTGGCCTGGTAACGAGGCTGAGGTGGACTGCTCTCAGGTAGAATTAGTCACCCCGCCCCCGCCGTGTTCTTGGCGTTCTGCAAGACCACCGAAGCACTCCCCTTCCATCCAGCGTCGACGCCGACCACGACCACATCACGTCCAGGTATCGTCGCCAGCCTCGCCTTGTGTATTTCCACGCTCGGATGCGCAACGACACGTAGGGAGCAAGATCCACACAGAGGCATTGGCATTGGCATGGGCGCCGCGCCCTGCTCCGACCACGTGAGACTCACGTTGCCGCAAAGCATCGGTATCGGCGGCAGCAGGACAGATCTCGACTGACGTTTTGCTTGCTTCATTCATTCATTCATTCACTCCCTCACCCAAGCTTTCGTTATCCCTTCATGCCCCTCTCGTCTCCGGCACACGGCATGGCACAGCAACAGATCGCCCGGCACTTGCTCCAGCGCCATCCGCGACAAAGACTCCCGTCGCCTTCTCGAGGAGCCTCAGCACTTCTCCACGTGAGATCAACAGGCCCACGCCAAATATGGCCTGCTGGACTGACTCCCTCCTCTAGGTCTTGGGTCTGGCATCATACGCCTACTCATTCGCATACCTCGTCCTCAACCCGAACCCGGCGTAAGCTCCACTCGCACTCCACTCCCACCTGTCCACCTCAGCTTTCCTGCTGACGGCGCATCGAACAGCAATTACTCGTATGGCTGGCACATGCAGTATCTCACCATCATCGGCCTGTCCCTGGCTACAGCCACGTTTGTCTTCGGGCTCTTGGCCGATCTGACGCTCTCGCACCGCTTGTTCCAGATCAAGAATGCCTTGAGCGTAAGTAGTGCGCCTCTGGAGTGCTTGATCAGCCTTCTCTACTGGGGCCTAAGAGCGGTACGTGCAAGCGAAATCGGGCTGCATAGAGACAAATCAGGACTGAACAGTATGTCCAGATCGACCCGAAGCTCGTCCTGCCAGATTGGGCACCACGAATCGCTTGGTCAGCCGACATATCCTTCCACGCAGTCCCTTCAATCGCTCTTGTGATAGATTTGCTATTCTTCTCTCCGCCGTGGACCATAGCATTTCTTCCTGCTCTTGGCATCAGTCTGTCCATTGCTTTTGGATACTGGTTCTGGATCGAGCGATGCTATGCTTTCAACAACTTTTATCCATATCCCATATTTGAGATGTTGGACACGACGCAGAGAATTGGGTACGTATCGTTTCTCGCGCAGCATTGGATGCAATCGTTGACTTTACCCGAACAGCCTGTTCGCATTTTCGGCGCTGCTGATGACTACTGCCACCGCGGTTTTGGTTTGGCTATACGCAATGGTCAATGGTACGGGACTGGACGATGTGGTCCAAGGGAACCCGAAGAAGGCCAAGAGCGGGAATGTCAAAGGCGAATAGAAAGAGTGCGAACAGAAAGAGTGCGAATAGAAAGAGTTTGCGCAATCATAGAAATAGAGCGAAGTTCAAGGAACGACATGAGGTTCTCCGCAGCGTCAATACGCTCCACTCCTCAGGGCCCAAGAGCTTCCAGGTGCCATTTCCACCTCCCCGAAGCCACTTTGTATCTCTTTACCTGCGACCAAGCGAAGGTCTTCGATTCTGGCGCCTTTGCTTTCCAAAGCCCACAGACTGACACAAACTCGGTTGCTTCCACGATACTTCCAGATCCCTTCCGGCACAGGGAAGACCTTCTGGGGACCGATGTGGTTGATGTACCTGCCAAATTGCCAACCATTCACCCAGACTTGTGCCTGATACGCGACAGCGGTGGAGTTGCCGAAACTCAATGCGATCGGAATGGCATAACCCTGCGGCATACTCAAATCCACATCCGTGCAGTGAAATGCAACTCCGGCTTCCTTCAGCCCATCCTGTGGCTTGCCATCTGCCCACCGATCTAGTGGTGCACCCGGTAGATGAAATCCTTGCCGCTCAGCCCACAATCCACCTTCGTTCAATGGGCCGCGAGATTTATCGAGATAGTCTTCGCCGCCGTTGTTTCCGGTGATCTTCCAATTCACCACATCCTTCGTTCTTCCTGCAAGGTCATAGTCAAGTATTCCTCGTGGTGCCTTCATCTCAGAAGGATAGTCGATCCCCAAGTCCTGGTTCTCGGTATATCCCATCATTGCCATAAGAATTGTGATCACATACTCTTTGCCTTCTACCAATTTGGGAAGAGTGTACGTCTCGTTATACTCGCCGACACCGGCTGTTCCAGAATACGAGGCAATGAAAGTGGAGTTGAGGAACACCGAGTATGCAAACGCGGATCCTCCTTGAAGATGGACGAAGAATGTGCTCTCATTCCCATTCGAGGTGAAGTGGCCACGATAGAGAAAGTGCCCCGAATGGAAGCCATAATCGGCAGAATAGAGCGACGTGGGTGTCGTGAGATTGCGAATGGACGTGTTGTTTGTGTAGTTGAGGGAGGCAGAAGGCCAGAGCGCATCATCATAGGAAGGAGAAAGCTCGGGGAGGGAATTGGTGACCTTCCAATTGGCAGAGCTAAGATCCGGGAGGCTGTAGATCGGTTTGGAGAACGGAAGTATAGCTTTGACGACACCAGAGCGAGATTGATTGAAGGATACCGAGATGCCGTTCCATGTCAGAACTGTAAGAGGGTGAGGCGCGCCACCCAGGATTTCAATCGTGGTGTCTGAATCGACGTCACCAGTGAGGTGGAAAGCTGTGCCATGAATGGTATACGTCCGCACGAGGTAGGGTCCTTGGATGATCGGGCTTGTCAGTGCAGGCATCGGAGAAGAATCTACAACCCAGGATTTGTAGGCGCTCGCCCTGTCCAAGATGTACAGTGTGAGGTTGCAAGAATCAAGCTCGATGATTCTTCTGGCCGAGCTGCTGGGAAATTGCAGGACGATGGATCCATTTCTACTTTCAGAGAGAATGCCAGCGCCTTCTGTCACTCTTGTCTGCCCTCCGCCTATGAGTGCAAGCTCGTTCGTCTCTCCTGGTCCACCGTACACGACCAAGACTCGCCGATCTCCATATTGTTTCCAGGTGAAAATCTCTGCGGTGGAGTAGAGCAGGTTGATGCCTCCAACATCGTAGTCCGTGACATATATCTTGGAGTCTCGACCATGGAGTGAGAGTGATACGTGCTCTCCAAGCTGAGGTATCGTGACATTACCTTCCAAGCAATCAATCAGCATGTCAGCTGCAATGCACTCGCTTCATATCGTCTCACCTTTGGTTGTTGGCAGCTTGATCGTGAACCTTCCGGTAGTAAGAGAGTTGTACGCGGCATGCCTCACAACAAAGAAGCTTGTAGCATTTCCCACCAACGCGGTCACCGCAATCGTTTCATCCCCCGTGTAGGATCCGTTGGCGTTGTGATTGCTCTGAGGCGTGGCAGAAAGGTATGCCGGAGAAGCTTGCAGGAAGTTCGCCTGAAGTTTCAGTTCGCTGTACTTCTCTCGGTCAATAAGGCCGTCTTCAGATATCACAGCGCCATAATCGTAACTGGCGTAGCCTTCCGGAAAGCCGAGGTTGCCTAAAAGAGATCAGTCGCGCTCACTCGTCTTTACCGTCTCTACTTCGCACCCCAATTCGTCCCGCCGTATGCCATCTACGGATTGTCAGTGGGATTCTCGATGTGCGTGATGCTTTTCCTATTCTTACGTATGTATTGAAGATCGTGACTCCAAATCCGTAGTTGTTCTTATTAAACACTCGTTGGAATTCAGGACCGGTCAACTTGGAGCAGTTGATGAAGCCTGATCCGCCCCAGGGGTCGAAAGAGCCTTGTTTGTCGTCAGTATCGTGCATGGACGCATTGCAGGTTGTGCAGCACCTCCCTGGAACTCCACGAGGGAATAAGGCGTGCTCGGACTCTGCTTCTGGTGAAGATCGCCCCAGTCCGATGGCAGTCTGGCGTCCAGCCACTGATCTGGGTTGGCACAGTCGAAGCCTATAGGCTGTCAGACGACATGCTCTGGTAAGTATACCACACTGTACTCGCCAACAGGATACCCATCGTGGCCATATATATCGACCACTGCATTGAAGCGCTGTGGCGGGCCGGGTGCGAAGTATCCATACGGAGGCGAATCGTTGTTGATGAATGGGACCACAATGCCTGCGTTGCGATATTGGTGTTCAACATGGTTCCAGTACACGGGGTCTGGGAGTTCTGGATATGGCGAAAATTCGTTTTCGGGCTGAAGCAAGATCACCTGAGCGCGAAGTCAGAAGGAGCATATGCCGACCAGTGTCGTCCTGTGACCTACGGGACCTCCATTGGTGATCTGGTATCTTGCTATGGCTCGACCGATGTGAGAAAGGTAGTTGTCAGTGGCGTCGAGGTAGTTTTGATCTCTTGTTCTCAGTTTTCCAGGATTTCTCTGCAACCATCCCGGGAATCCTCCACCCGAGACTTCCGCATTGATACTTTGACGCCCATCAGCGCTTTTCCGGATCGAGTACCAGAAGGGATCTTACTATGGGCCCGGTCGAGCCAAAACGTACAGACCTGCCTTTTGAGCAGCCTCGAGAAATGGCTCCACAGCAAATGCACCCTCGGCCAGATAATGACCTGGTTTTCCCTCCACCAGTGCCCAATCCCAGTATGCCGAGACTGCATTGTAGCCCAGCGCCTTGATCTTCTGCAGGATGTCGAGCCAGAGGGAAGGAGAGGGCAAACGAAAAGGATGGAACTCTCCTGAGAAGAAGAGGACTCGTTGGCGATGAACGAAGAGGGAGTGCTATGCCAATCAGCGGGCGTCGCATCAGTCATCGGACGAGTATATGAGGGTCGCATACCTCGTCCCAGGTCACGATGTCTTGCAATGGCTCGCGCTTGTATGGGCGGATGACCTGATTCGGCTTGGCATGCAATGCGAGCACCGAAGGGAGACTCGCTGCGAGGCATAGCAACGAGATGCATGTGAGGGAACGGATGGCCATCTCTTCTCTTTCCTGTCGGAAGGCGCAGCGACAAATGGGAGATGGCAGTGGACTTACATTGGCCGCTTGCGCTTCCGGCCATGGGTCTCCGCTTTGCTCTCTCGAATATCCGTACGGCAGTTGAAAGCGCGGCTTAGCCTGAATGCGTGCGCGGTGTGGTTCTCATCAATGCGCACGCGCCGGAGAAGTCACGGTAGTCTACACGTGCCCACGTCACGTCGTGAGTCCGGTCGACTCCAACTCCCACGTCGGTGTGTGTGGTGCTGACCAACGCGGCTCCCTCTCATCGCCTGGCTGGGATGACCATGATTTCGACCGGCCCGTCAGCTTCTCGAATACTTGCGCGGAGCTTGCGCTCTTCACCAGGGAGGGAACGTGGTGGAAAGGGCTCTCCACAGCTGCATCGAACTTCGCGCCTTCCGGCTGCGAACGGGCATATTCTACTCCAGACGTGCTTCCACGGCCACCGTGCACAGCTGGAGATGCACGCTTCGGGATGTCCACATGGCCAAGGCTGTGCGAAGCTCTTCGGCCCGGGCGCGTCGGTCTCGGCGATCTCACGCAAGGAACCTTGTACCCGGATTGACGAAGGGAAGGAAGGATGGGCCAGCAGGAGTGTGATTTGCGCCCGCACTGCACGGCGAAACGCTGCGGAGGAGTGCAGCGGAGGAGTGCAGCGGAGGAGCAGGAGCAGGAGCAGGAGCAGGAGCAGGAGCAGGAGCAGGACATCGTCCTCTCTCGTGTGACCACATCGCAGACGCGGACATCGCAGACACGGCACAGCACAAGCGCGAAAGAGTTCCACGGCATCCTCGGGAACACGCTGCGCTGCGCTGGAAAGGGAAATGATTCGTGCTGCCACGAGGACTCCGCAAAAGACAAGACTAACATGATGATCGTGCGTGTCAAGCTCGACGCCACGTCGAAGCAAGCGCTTAGCACCAAAGCTTACTGAGAAGCGATGGCAAGGACGGCACGCGAGCCAGTCAGGCAGTGGCAGTGGCACGGGGTGGAGCACATGCATTGGAAGGCGCTTTGCCCATCTGCGACTGCCACTGGCCCTTGCGCTTGCATGCGTTCCTTCGACAAACATCCCCATCCCCATCCCCATCCCCATCCCCGCCGTGGCCGGCCATGTCGTGCACAGGCGCGCATTTTCAGCTCTGATCGCATGTCTTCGTAACATATCTTTCGCTGCCGTCTCGATCGCACCTTTCCGCCGCATCGACATGGCTTCCCATCCTCACTCATCCCACGACTCGCCTCAGCTCATGAACCAGCCTGGCCTCGATCACGCCGACGAGAAACTCGAGGCCGGCGAACACTCCTGCAAGGACGACACGGGCAGCAACGACAGATCGGAGCGCGTGGGGAAGGAGCATGAGCATGCCTCAGCGAATGGAGCCAAGCGGGACCAGCTCGGCGCACACGACAAGTACGAGTTGACCGAGGATGACTGCTACGAAGAGCTGGGCTTTTGCTATCCGAACGGGAAGAAGTGGTACATCCTCACCGTCATTTTCATCGTCCAGGTATCCATGAACTTCAACACGTCTCTGTACAGCAATGCCATTCCTGGCATTGCAGAGGAATTCGGCGTCAGTGCGCAGGCGGCGAGGTGCGGTGCCATGATCTTCCTGGTGACTTATGCATTCGGTTGCGAGCTGTGGGCCCCATGGTCGGAGGAATTCGGACGCTGGCCCATCCTCCAGCTTTCACTCTTCCTCGTCAACATCTGGCAGCTCCCAGTGGCCCTGGCAAACAACTTCGCCACCATCATGGTCGGACGAGCCCTGGGTGGTCTGTCATCCGCCGGTGGCTCCGTCACCCTGGGCATGATTGCCGACATGTGGGAGGCAGACACTCAGCAATATGCCGTCGCATACGTTGTGTTCTCGTCTGTGGGTGGCTCGATTTTGGGTCCAATTGTGGGTGGTTTCAGTGAGCAATATCTCAGCTGGAGGTGCGTCCCCGAATACCGCAATCACTGCGATTCCCGACGCTGACACCACCACAGATGGTCCATCTGGATCCAGCTCATATTCGGCGGGTTTGTCCAGATCCTGCACTTCTTGACCGTGCCGGAAACTCGCACCACCATCATGTTGAACCGAATAGCGAAGAAGCGCAGAAAGGCCAATCCGGAGGCCAACTGCTGGGGTCCCGATGAGCTCGTGCCGTTCAAGGATCGATTCTCCGCCAAGGAAGTGCTGATCACGTGGATTCGTCCCTTCAAGATGTTTTTGACCGAGCCAATCGTCCTGGTCTTGTCGCTTCTGTCAGGTTTCTCCGACGCCTTGATCTTCATGTTCATTCAGTCATTCGCACTGGTCTACGAGCAGTGGAATTTCGACGCGGTTCAGGTCGGCCTGTCCTTCATCTCGATCGGGGTGGGCTATGTCATTGCATGGGCCCTCTTCATTCCAGCCATCAGACGCAACATCAAGGAACGCGCGGCAAAACCGGACGACGAGCGCGCACAGTACGAATCTCGCCTGTGGTTCCTGCTCTACACTGCACCATGCCTGCCCATCGGATTGATTGGTTTCGCTTGGACGATTCAAGGCCCTCCGATTCACTGGATAGGATCGATGATTTTCGCGGCGGTCGTCGGTATTGCCAACTACTCCATCTACATGGCGACCATTGACTATATGATTTGTGCCTATGGTCCATACTCTGCGTCTGCAACTGGAGGGAACGGATGGTCTCGCGACTTTCTCGCCGGTATTCTCACCGTTCCCGCCACTCCCTTCTTCTCGAACATTGGGGCTAGCAGCGGCAACAATCTCGAGTATGCCTGCACCATTCTTTTCTGCATCTCCGCGATCCTTGTGGCTGCCGTGTATGTCATCTACTGGAAGGGTCCGACACTCCGTGCCCGCTCGCCCTTCGCGCAGCAGCTTGCCCAGGAAGCGAGGAACGCCAGCGTCGACGGAGGAAGGCGCCCAAGCGCGATTGCTTATGGTGGATCTCGCCGAGGCAGTAAGTCTGAATGTTCCATGGTGTGTTCTACAATAGCTAAGCATCCTCTAGGCTACGCAAGCCAATCTCGACGAGGTCCGGGACAGCGTTCATACTCCCAGCAGAACCGCTTCTTTGGAGAGAGCAGAATCACTCCGCGAGGAACTCCGAGAGGCACGCCATCAGCGAGTCGCGTGAATTCTGTGGCGAATCTCCACAAGGCGAAGACAACCGGTCATGCTGCGGTCTAGAAGTCCCCACTCCAGAGTATTCCGGAGCACCAAATCGAAGAGGATGATCTCATACATGGTTGATACAGCATGGCTATATGCATATCAAGGCTTTACGACATCAATGAATGCAACGTTTGATCTTCTGCAGATGTCCTCAGTTCGCAGTATCTTGAAATCGTGATCTGACTGCTTCGAGTGATGCAGCCGCTTGTTGCCTCACTTCCTCCACGACTTCAGCAGCTCGCTGTGCCTTGGTCACCAGCCCAACTCCAGTGCCCGCCCAAGTCGCCGCCCTCCCGCTCGTACCATCCGCCGCGTAGCCGGCACTTTCGCCGAGAGCGGCATCAGCATGTCGTTGCCGAATTTCGTCAATGTGCACGCCTTCTGCTTTATCTCGATAACTGGCTGTCCTGCAAGCAACAGTAAGTCAGCACGTCCATTTTTCTCGAGGAAGGAGATCCACGTACCGGATGCTTCTTCCATCGTAATCACCAGGCCATTGATTTGGTCCTCTCAATTCATCGAAAACCTTGTCTCTGACCGTACTCTGTCCACCATCCTTGGCGTGAATGATAGCTTCACGATACTGCGGATGCACTCTGGTCTCTGGCGCACTCAGGAACCTCGTGCCCATCACCACGCCCTCAGCACCCAACACGAGTGCGGCAGCGACCGCTCTGCCATCTGCAATACGCTCACTTTTCCCTCGAGTCCTTCGGCCTTCAAGGCATCGATGGTCTCCGGCACCAGCGAAATGATTCCTGCTCCCTTCTCAAATCCATGCCCGCCTGCATCGATGCCTTGCAGACACAGGACATCAGGTTTCGCATCTTTCGCAACTCGAACTGCGCCTCCCACCGAGCCAATCTGGATCCAAAGTTGACTGGAGGGAAGTCTTTCCCTGATCGATTTCGCCCATGCAGAATAGTCCGATAGGTTGTGAGATGCGAAGATCCAGACGACAGCAGGCCGATATCTCTCTAGAATGGGCATGGTGTCCTCTTGTGACATGAGGAAGGACAAGATTCCCACGCCGATGGGAAGGAGGCCATTGCTCGTGCGGCCGAGAGCAGACTCTGCTTGTGACAGCTGCTTCGACAGATCTCCATAGTCAGGCACTCCGCCGATTTGGCCGAGTCCGCCAGCTTTGGTGACTGCGATTGCTAGGTCTGCAGTAGCTATGCCGCCCATCTGGATCACGGTCTTGGTCAGTGAAACGCACGCTTTGCCAAGTGATGAATCCCAGTGCTTACGGGAGCATTGATGATTAATGGACTTTTGGTCCATGATAATGTGTCCTTCAATTCCATTGCAATCCCGTAAGTTACCATACTGAAAGTGGAAGCAGAAGAGCACGGAAGCTCTGAATTGTAGAACGCGGGCTACCTAGGTCGGGGTTCCCTGCGGGCAAGCTTAGAATAGTGAGCTGAGCTGAGCTAGATCGCTGACGTGACAGATCAGCGTGCCAAGATATGGCTGGCGGAGCGAGGGCTACCTCGGTACGTCGTCTTTCAGCTGGGTGTAGCGTTGGCATGCGTGTTCACACATCCATGACCGGAAAGATACAGTGCTAATGCCTCATCCATCACTTCAGTACCCTCCAGTATTGAGCTCAAACATCCTGCACTCGAAGTCAGGGTCAGGGCAGGGCAGGTACCGAGGCTGCTTTGCGTCCTCTTCGATGTTCCCTTGCAACTTTCTTCAGCATGATCGCGCATCAGGAACAAGTCCCTGTCACTTCTCACAATCTGGGCAATGAGTGGACCTCTCCGTCGCCACGTTCATTCCCCGTGAATAGGTGTGGGCGTCGAGGCGAGTCCACTGTTTGCTGTAGTCGTGAGTGAGAAGATAGCACGCACGATGGCCATCAATACGAGCAGGTAAAGCCTGAGCGAGCCTCCTACATGTCGGCTCCTGAGAACGACGAAGGCTCGGTCTCGGACAAAATCGATCCGGATGCATCTTCATCTTAAGACCATGCATCCCTGAGGTTGTGCAGATTTTGTTCGCTTGGCAGTCAGAGATTTCACACTTCTCCGTGTGGATGTGACGAATGAGAGCTTCGAGAGCTCACGTCTCCAAGGGTTGAGACATGTTCGATGTGCTCGAAGCGGGCCAGATCCAGTTCCAGATTGCCACTCGGATGACGCGCACTTCTACGACGAGAAGCCATCGAGTCGGAATATCTGTGCGATTGAGACGGATGGGTAATGTCGGTGCTGATTCTGTGGAGATGCACGAAGTCTTGGACGTTCATGTCCCGGTCAGTCTTGCCATCGGTGGTGACAAAGCCGATTGAAGCCTTGCGCATGTCTTGCTGGGGTGCCGGTTGGGCCGAAGAGCTGCCCACGAACTTGACCAGCTTGGAAAGGATGGCGAATTCGAGTTTGAGCTTGATGGAATAGATGACGCCCTTCAGCAGTGTCTCCAGGATGTACAAGGAAGCGCATTCGAGCCCCAGCAAGGCAAGATCCATGAGAATGATGACGACGTTGATGAAAATGAGTTGTTTCATCGTCTTGCGGGTTCCCGGCTGCAGCGAGGTGCGGAGGAGGGTGACGGTCTCGACGATGTAGATGGAGGAGAGGGTGACCTCTTGCAAGAAAAAGCCGATCATCTGAATTTTCTCCATGATGTTATAGCCGGTCTCGAAGACATGGGTATGGACGGAGCCATTTGCGCCGAAGGTGAGGACCGTCGTCGGAATGTGCAGGCAGACGGCATCGATGACAATCATGCACTTGGTCCAGAACAGGATGCGCTCGCCTTTCTTGCCGGTGACAATGAGGTGGAGTCGAGACCAGAGCACGACTGCTTGACCGGTAATCATCGGATACCAGCCCACGGTCAGCAAGACGACGGCCAGCCACTGCGCGCTTCCCGTCGTGATGTTCATGAACTTGAGCAGGAAGCCCAGCGAGTAGGGGATGATGGCCACGCCGGAGACCAGCAGTGACCAGAAGTAGAGTCCGTGGAAATGCGTGAACGACAGGAACACCATGATCACGAGCCTGTCGAGTCAGCGCGATGCTGCTGCGTGTGGTCATCGCACGACCGCGACTTACTCGCACGCGTTGTACATGGCGAGGGCGCAAAAGAAGACGATGAAGTAGCGGAGCGTGTCGTCATTGCCATCGTAGCCGCCGGTGATGCCCGCCCCGGGCGACGTCCACGACGCCGAGGCCGATGAGTTGAAAGCCATGCCGCGCACCTTCGTTCTCCCTTCTCCCAGAGCCGGTGTGGTATGGGAATCATGTCGCGACCACCGCGCCGGCAGAAGCTCAGCTCAGCTCAGCGCAGTAGAATCCCGGCTCGCCTCGCCCCCGGCCCTCCGCACAGACCTCGGGAGGATCGGGATCGGCAGCAAACACGAGCCGGACACGTGCGGAGTCGATCGGGATGCCGATCTCGTCCACTCGGAGCTGCACCTTCCTTCCTGACGTCGTCGTTTCGGGTGTCTGTATTCTGGCAACGCTTGGCAGCGCACGTACCTCCGGAAGTACGCGAGTCCCACAAAATGACGCAAAACCCACGTTATAGCAACATATTGCTAGGAACCGGGTAAGATGCTAGCAACGCTAGCAACGCTAGCAATACCTCGCCGTCGCTAGCAACGGCGATAGATAAAGCCAAAGTGTTAGTAAGCTATTAATAGTATAGCAAAATAGAGGTATTATTATCGCGCTCTTGCCTTAATTAGCTGTCTATCTACCTCGCTATCGCTACTATCGCACTCGCTCTACCTACTCTTCTAGGACCTCCTCGTTTAGTGCCTATTATAGTAGTATCTCGTATCGCTCTATAGCGCCTGTCTATAGATTATAGTATAGCTTAAACTGCCTATTTTACTATTATATATCTGCGTTTAGCGGCAGTCGGATTAGTATGTTTTATAGAAGGTTCTCGGTCTAACTAAGGTCGCTATCGGCGGCGGTAGTTAAATAGCGTAAACAGCTCGGCGTAGCAGGTACGAAGGGCATAGAAGGTAGCATTTCCGCTAGGTAGCGACTTAGTAAGTAGTCGCTCTCGCTATTGCCGCTATACTATATTATTGCCGCCGGCGGTAGATTAGAAGTCGTTTAATACGCGCGTAGTATATTAAGTCGGAAAGAAGGGTTGTAACGAGAACGATAGCAGCAGCGGCGCCTGTTAACTAAGCCGTATCTTACTAATATAAGTCGCGTCTTCTAGATTAGCTATTGTGCTAAGGACCTAGTTATCGATATCGTCGTCGTCGTCGTCGTCGTTATTAATAAAGATATCGCGAGTCTAGTTAATTTGATATTAGAAGTCGTTGTCTAACTTCACCTTCTCGAGCTACTAGTCTATTAATAGTTAGTAGATCGCCTCGCTAACAACCTTCGAATAGTGCTTATAGAGATACTAAATGTAGTCGTTGTAGTCCTTCTTTAAGAGGTTGTCTATTAACTAAGCGGCCCTCGCTAGGCGGTAGAAGTCTTCCTTAAAGTTGTCGATAATGTAATAAAGAAGAATATAGTAATTGCGCTCTAATACACCGTTGCTAGCAGCTCCTTCTAGTTCTGCCGTAGCTAGGTCGTCGACTAGCATACAATTACTGTTAAACTACTCCTCGTAGACCGTCGAGGTGTTATTTAAGCCTTGTCTACTGTCTATTGCCTTCTAGCGGTCTATATACTCGTCTACCTGCTTCCGAGACAACTAGTTATCCTTAAACTCGCTATTAAACAGTATATAGCAGTAAGGCTAGTACTAACTAAGGAAGAATAGGCAGGGGCACTTAGAAGGTGTCTCTTCGTTAAGGGCAGGTTTAAAACGAGACTAGGCAATAGTACCTCGCTCGTACCGTAAACGTGCAATCTTATACTGCTTACTAATCTTTATCTATAGATAGTATAGCAATTCTTAAAGCCTCGAGTATCTAAGGAAGCGGAAAAGTAGCAATTATAGCATAGAAGCTTTAGCAACGTCGGCTTTGTTATACTAGTAGTCGTTAATATCTAGAGAGTATGTAAGGGCACCTACGAGTAACTAGTTGTAGATTGTCGTCTCGTTGCCTCGCTTGAAATAGGCATAATAGCCTTTAATATAGCTAGTAGTACGCGTCTACGAGGAAAGTCAGCTCTAACCGTAGTACGCGATTAGGAAGAAACAGCTATATTTACCTATAAAACGCGTAGATTGCCCCGTCGAGCGTATACGCACTAGAGCTCGGCGTACTCAATAGTCTACTCTCGTTTAAAGTAGGCGGCTAATGGATCCTGCTAACTACCTAGTAGCGAGGCTTCTATAAGCTATATATATTAAAGAGCCTCGTTATAGTCTTCTGCAAAATACAGCGTACCAAATAGAGCCTATTATATCTTCTTATACCTACGCTTAATACTAAACTTCTTTCTAATAGTCTCGACAACGTATCGCTAGCATAGATAGACTATAACTTTATTGTTAAAAGCGAGCCGGAAGGCAGCCTGTTCGCTTATAGAGTTATTAACAATCGTCTATCTAAGGTGCTAGCTACTAGGCTTCTTATAATCGGCCTACGAAGACAAGTGCTAGAAGCTAGTTGCAAGAACAATAGTATACTAGCTCTCGATAAGTATATAAGCGATAGGGTATTAGAAGTTGTTCTCGTCTCGTACGAACAGGTTAACGAGGAAGAAGCTAGCATTATTAGTGTCGTAGATAGCGTCTTACGATAAGAACTCGCTATACCTCTTAAGTAGCTCAATGCCCTTCTTAGTAGTATATATAATGCCCTATTTAAGGCCTTTAGACGTCTGTACCTAGAAGACCTAGCAATAATAACTACGCTTAATCGTACGCTCTCTCGCCTCTTTAATTTGCCGTAGAATAGCGCTTTTACCGGGGACAATATAGCGCTTATCTCGATTGTAGTACGGTAAGCTTCTTGCTAGGTTATACAACGTCTAATACTAAATAGCGTAGCTACTAATGTTGCTATAGTTATCCTTTAAAAAGTCTCTCGTACGACTAACCCGTAGTAATCTATCTAGCTTCTCTTAACCTATCTCTTTTAGGTATGCGTTAGTCCGCCGAGCGTCGCTATGCTGCAAGGTATAGGTATGTTTTTGTCGATAATCGGTACGCTAGACAAGAACCTTCGTAGGCTTACTATCGATAGTATCGTAGTACCGTAATACAACAAGATTGAGCCTATAAGGCTCGAAGGGCGTATGTTCTAACTTCTAGCTTTAGGCGACTAGAAATAGTATCCTCGACCTTCTTCTTCTTTGCTTCCGCCGCTTCTGTCCGCTTAGCCTTAATATACTTGTAATAGGACCTAGAAACGATACTGCTATTGCGGTCTACTTTAGGGACTGTTATACGAGTATAGCTATACATATTAGACATCAGTTTAATAGCAACAATCTATTTAGCATAGGACAGCGGTATATCCTTATCGATAAGGAAGAGCCTATCGCGAAGGACGCTAAGATTGCTAAGCGCATCGCTATTGCCGTTAGGTATAGCGACAACCGGTAGATCCTCCATTGTAGCGATAATAGAGGTAACGAGGTAGTAGTGATTTTGAAATTCCCAAAATTATAACGCGAATGCATACGAATTTCATAGTCTTAGCGGGGCATACAAAACGTTATTTAATTGTAGATTCTACGGAATGCGCTACCCGAGAATTAGCGCGTTGCTAGAATACAGAGTGGTCTATATATTAGCAACTCGCGCTAATTGGCTCGACCTACTTTTACCCTAGTCCTACCCCCTACTTCGAGTTGCTAGCAACTCCCCTAATAAATTTAGTTGAAATGTGCTTCAAATTTAAAAGGGCTTTAGGAATTTAGTAATTTCAACCAAGGTCGCTAGCGATAACTGAATAAAGCCAAAGTTAACGTGTAGTATAGCCGGTGCGCTGAATTCGAGGTGTATCTACTTGCTCTTGCCCTTATTGTCTATTGCCGCTATATCTACCGCTACTATGTCTACTACCGCTACCGCTACTAAAGGTCCTGCTATTAAACACTCGTTGCCGTTCTTCTAATAGAAATCGGCGGTCTCTAATAAAGGTGGAAGCTTCCTCGTAACTAAGTTGTAATATATCGATTAGCGTGTATTATCGCAGGTCTAATAGCTACGGTATAGGTGTATTAGCGGCGGCTATAGAGTAACGAAGACCGCTCGGTATAGCAGGCGCATATAGAAGTCGCTGTTAGTAAAGGACGTAGCGCATAACGTCTATTGAACTGCCGTCGTTTAAAGAAGGTATGCTATATTAGAAGGTGCCGTCGCCTGCGGCGTACGTATTATAAAGTACCGAGTTAGTAACCTATATAGGTTCAAATTGCGACGAGGAAGGCGGCTAGAAGGACGGCGGAGGAGGTTAGTAACTGTATCTATACTAATTAGTATAAAGGTTAGTCGCCGTATACTCTAGCGCGCGTTAAGTGCCCTCGCCTAGCGCGAATAGGTCCCTTACCTACCGCGGCTATTGTATTTAATAAGGTTGTTGTCGCGGGTGCTATCGCTAGTAGTAGTAGATTAATAGTAAGGCGCCGACGCCTATTTCGACCTACGCCTATTAGATAGCAAACAACGTGCTATTGTCGTATCGCTATTAATATTGCTAGAGCTATTGTAATAGCTCTGCCGCCGCCGACAGTCGCATATATTCGGCCTGATACTATATAGCAATATTAGTCCGATAGGCGTGTAACAAGTTAGCTAGAATTCTGAATAACCGCCTCCGCCTGCTTTGCCTTCTAATAATAGTCGTATGTAATATTCTCAAGTATACTACGCAATAGAAGATAGCGGTCCTTTGTAATAGTGCGAAGAGTGTCGACCTTACCGTCCTTATCTTCTTCTAGTAGATTCTCGTTAATAAGCTATTCTAAGTGTGTCTTAGTAGAATTAATATCGCCGTTAAAGCCCTTAGGGTCGAAGAAACGGTCTATATAGCAATCTACCTGTTTAGCACTTATTCTATTGCCTTTAATCTCTTAATCGTACTAGATATGCCGACACGGTTAGTAATACTGCTTCTAGAAGTAATACTAGCATATATTAGGGATGTAGTTGTCGATCTGTAGTTAATATCTTAACCAGTTTAGAAGGCTGTTGTCTGTACGCTTTTAAGCTAATTGATATTGCTTAGCAATAAGGCTTTATAGACAGTATAGCAATTCGTTAAACCGCTTATAGTCACCCTAAAGGCGACTAAACAGGTAGAGCATATTGTCCTTAGTAGAGGCCTTTATTGCGTTATTGTGCCACTTCTTATCGATGTCTAACGAGTATATAAGGCAACCGGAGAGTAAGAAGTTGGCTTTAATAGTCGTAATGCGGCATGCCGCTCTTGAAATCCGAGTAGTAGCCTTCGACTAGCGAAGTTGTGCGTATCTAAGCAAGAACGGTTAGCAACGATCGGTTAGAAGAGGACAGAGGGTAGCTATTATATAGTACTTACGCGTATAAGTAGGGGGTTGTTCCTCCGCTCGCAGGTAGTCTATATCTAGGCGTGCTCAACTAACCATTCTCGTATTATATAATTATATAGGTTGTCGTTCTTGCCGCGAGGCAAGGCATTAAAAGCAGCCTGTATTCCAACCTCTACCTCCTGCTTAGACTCTGCGTATAGCATAACCTATACTAGCTTCTTATAGACCTTCCGATAGGGGCCTTTAAGTAGAAACTTGCGGCGAATAGTCTGTAATAAGTGCCGTATACAAAGATAGGTATACGCCTATAGAAAGATGTCTTTAATAGCCTATTGTTTAGATGCTAAGTTATTACTAATAGACTATTGTAATTGCTAGCCGCTAGGCTCGCTATAACGACCCTAAGAAGACAGGTGTCTAAGTGCCTGTACGTAGACAACACTATGCTTGCTTTCTAGTAAAGCGTGTACTATAGGCCGCTATTTAACATTGTTATCGTATACTAAGATATTAAACAACTTCTAATCGAGCTAGTTAACTTCGTATATGTCGTCTAGCAGTATCAATTTGCTATACTTTATTAGTAGCTAAATGCCCTCTTCCGAAGCCTATACAAAGCCCCTTCTAATACTATCTTTAGTGTAGATACTAAACTCCTTAAAGTATAGGTTGTTATCGTTTGTAGTCTTCGTAATTCCCTTTAATTGAAGCTCTATATTGCCTCTCTCTTCTAGAGTTACAAAGCGCTTATTACGGTTGTAATAAGGCGACTATTTAGCGGCATTGTATATAGCAGTAATATCGAGATAAGATACGCCGAGATTGTTACTATATTGCTCCTATAAGGCGTCGAAGGTTCTTCTAGCTTATAGCGAGTAATCGATTTGCTTCTTAACCTTATCTCTAATATACTAGCATACCTTGCGGCTATTAAGGTAGTCGAGTATATATATATACTCCGTTATAGCAGTATAGCGACGAATACTAACTCTTCTAGTAGCGTTATTGTTATAGTATTCAACCTTAGTAACGAAGCCTATTCTATACTCCTTCTTAAGCGGTTTAAATATACGCCTATCCTTAACACCTACTGCTTCCTTATTTAGCTTATTAAGGCGCTGCTTTTCTATATAATAGAAGTAGGACTTCTTATAGTATAGCCCTGTCTCTGTATTAGGCGTTGTTATAGACAGCTTCTTAATAGATTTCTAAGTATATTAATTGCTATATAGTCTCTATATCAATTTCTAACCCTTAGTGTCTGTTTTAATGTCTTCTATAAGGTTAAACACTCGTTGTCGAAGCCGCTAAAGGGTACCGACATCGTTAGGCGTAGATAGGTCTATTGTATAGTATAGTAGTTATTAGAAGAGGTTATATAGAAAGGAATTTAGGATTAGCGGAGATTGTGGGAATGCTAAGAGTACGATTTGTATTAGGTTTAGCGGGGCTTAGTATAGTTGGAGTTGCTAGCAACTCTATATGCCCCGTGCTACCCCTGCAGTTGCTAATATACATAGTACCGAATACAGACACCTGTCGTTTCTTCATGTGCGTGCATCTGCTACAGCATATATAGCATCCCTTTGAAAACTGGACGGACAAGATCGTTTATACAGTGTCCCCTGCATAGCCAGGGTGTGCAGATAGCGCTACACCTTAGATAGCATAGTAAATGGTCGCTTATAGGGTACGCTTTTAGGATAGTGTGTGTCCACTCTTCCGCCTCTTGTTCTACCGCCGTATTCGGCCTGTTTCTGAGTCGCTAGCAGTCCGATTAACTTTAAGGCTCGAAGCCTATTACAACCTAATCCGGCTCTTTTATATAATAGCTTCTTCTTAGTATTCTAATACCGCTATATTCGATGAAGACGACAGACACTAGTCCGATATAGACGACGATGCGGTATACGACGTAGGTGCGCTTAGAGTAGAGCCGGAAGAGGAAATTAATAGTATTGAGTCGCAAGAGATAGTCGCTAGTTGTAAGCAGATTAGGCTAGTCTATAGTGCGGAATACGAGCCTAAAGGCGACGACAATAAGCCGCTTGTTGCTAGCGATATTATTAACGGTATAGTTGCTAAAGGCACTACGCTCGCGGATATTAGTAGCCTAGCGCAGGCTCCTAATTAGTCGAAGGTAATAGAAGGTGTAAAATACGCACCTTTGTATAGCGTTAAGTGCTAACCGGAGGTGCGGTTGCTACTAAATAAGCGCTTCTTCGAGGGTATGGACTGTCGTAGCAAGGCCTTCGAGAGGCTAACTTCCGAAGACTGCTAGAATATGCTATAGAGGTATTTCCAGCAGTTATAGCCTGCAGAGGTATATAAGAAGTTAGCCTTCTATACAAACGAGTATACGAGGGATCCGAAGTTCAAGAAGATAAACAATAGCGGCGTTATTGAGGTCGTTGTATTTAGTGCGAAGTGGACGAAGACGTACCCGTACGAGATGGCGATCTTCGTAGGAATTATTATCTATATGTCCGCTATCCAAATAGACGACAAATCCGACTTCTAGCGATCTGATGGTTATTGGCCTTCGTATACTATTACTAAGAACATATCCGAGAAGAGATTCAGGCAGTTGAAGGCGTGTCTGCAGTATAGCGAGCCCGTCGAGTCGAGCAAGGGCAATCCGCCGTAGTTATAGGTTCAGTAGTTAGCTAACAAGCTAAGGAGTCAAATCTCGAAGGTCTATATACCTAGTACTAACGTCAGCCTCGATAAAGTCCTCGTACGATTTACTAGACGCTCTTCATATATTATAATGATAAAGGGGAAGCCCTGTCCTGTCGGCTACTATGTATTAGCGCTTTGTTGTGCTAGATTCATCGTTTCTTGGTTATTCTCGAGCCTAACTAAGAAGTAGGGATTTGAGAAGGCAATACTACCTATTAGCTTCGAAGGACCGGTTCTTGTCTACGAAGAGCTCTTAGATGTCTAGGAAAAGCAACGCAATCAGCGCAGCCGCCGCGCTGTTAAACCTAATAGCTAGAATAGTAGAAAGCGGCGTAGAAAGGCGACGAATATTAATGTAGGTAAAGCAGTCGATACTTCGCCGAGCCTTTATAAGCACGCCAACCTTTACGCGAAGCCGCTAGCGGATACAACCGGACCAGTTATAGCTCAGTCTATAAACCTTAAATCTCAATTGTCGAGGCTTTATAGAGCGGTACTATCTCTACTATTATAACTGCCCTTCTAACGACGATTCTACTATGTTTACTTAGACAATCTATTTAATAATATACCCCTGTTTGCTATCCTGAGATGGTATAGCATTACTGCTACTAGTACGGTACGTACTAGCTTAAAGAGTTGGCTATAGGCAGGCGTGTCGTTCTCTACGCCTTTAGGGAAGACTATTAAGCTATACCGGAAGTCGACGCGGTTTCCCTTTAATACACTACTTTACAAGGCAATTTACAATGTCGCGGCGCCTCTATAGTAGGATAGAAATCTCGTTCAAATGCTAACGACTAAACACTAGCCTATAGACCGAGTATCGAGAGAACGCCGCAAACCGAGGGATACTAACGCCTACATTCGCAACTACGTACGTCTACACTAGACTAAAGGCAAAGAGGCAAAGAACATACCTAAATACGCGGCGTACTATAACGATTACATAGGCGGCGTAGACATATATAACTAGCTCAGGTACTATTATAGTACTTAGTATAAGGCCTTCAAGCCGTAGCACCCGCTATTCTATTTCCTCCTCGACGTAGCCGTAATCAATTCCTTCCTCCTTTGCCGCAATACAGCTATAGATAATAAGGTAAGAGATCCAACCCTTACTCGACAACGAGACTTCCGTATAAGACTTGCTTAGAACCTGGTTTAAGAAGGTATAGCAGTGCTAGGTCCTATTCGAGATACTGAGTTTAAAGCGGCTCTCGAATTGAGGTCTACTTTGCTACGTAATAAGGGCCGCTTTGTAGGCGGCTATACGTACGTTAATTATAATACAGGCTTACCGAAGCTACGGCGCTACTAGTTCAAAAAGGACGACAATCTACTAGACAACGTACCTCGTCTTGACTATAGCTACAAACACGTAAAGAAACGGACGCTTATAACCTGCAAGAGGTGCTAGTTATGCCGCCTCACTCGTACGGCTTAGCGCCTCAATTAGTAGCCTCTTAAGAACGGTAGATCTCGAGCGCTTAACGCTACTAAGACCTGCCTTAATTGCGGACCTAAATACAACCTTTGCAAGCTCTGTTTCTACGACTAGCATAACATAAGAGATATTAGAAGCCACCGCGAGGCTTAAAGGCCAATATTTGTAGACGATAGACCGTCTACTTCTACGAGTACTTTAGCTATTGCAACGCCGGTTTAAACGCCTTCTACTAAGCCTATAGCAACGACGATAGCAACCCCTTTAATGCCCTCACTTCCGTCGTCAATTCTACGAGATTAGCCTTTAACTAATTAAACTCGGAGACACTAACAACCTCTTCCTCGCTTTAAGAGCCTCCTTTACCCTTAACCTCTTTATGTACGGCCTACGCTTGTTGCTATTGCTGCAGGTTCAAATCCACCCTCAAGTCCTTTACCTACGTTTCTACCTTCTTAAGGCGCTTATTAAGGGCCCTATTCTAGTCGCTAGGAGTCGACAATCGCCACTTTAATAGACTTCGTAGCGGCACTAACTAGTATAGCTCTTCTACACTTAATTTAATGCCTTTCGAGCGGAGCCTTCTACGTTGTCTAGACTCTTCCGCAGAGCGGAAGCGGATAGGCTTCTTCTATAATAATATATTAGCTATAGTATTGGTCTATCTACTACAAAATCTACGTACCTGTCGACTTAGTGTGCTTAGCGGCATTATTCCTTTACTTGCTTAGGTTTAAGCGTAGAAAGTCAATCTCTGAGGTTACGACAGGCTCTAGTTGACCCTCGTTACTAACCCTGATCGACACCCTAGCCGGAGCGAGGTCGGCTGCAGGTGTAGACCCAATCGGCGTTCGACACGCCACCAAAGTTTGCATGGAAAGTGGAACTATTAGTGGGACCTATTCGCCAAGAATCTCCGGTCTGACTTGCAAAGGGATGGCATGGCATGGCGATTATCACTCGTGACGATGCTGAACAGGTCTTGGCACGCATTTGCAATCATTCAGTACAGTACAGCACCACCATCATCGCAACGATCCCCGCTTGCCCTGATTCCATTCCTCCAGCTCCTTCATCCCGCCCCGCCCCGCCCGCCCGCCCTCCACCAGCGCTGCCTGTGCCCTCTCACGTCGACGGAACGAGAAGCGCCAGCGGCCCACGGGCGAAATCCGGACACACCTTCGCAGCGATGTCGCGCCACACGTGAAACTGCGCGCCCAGAAGCGGATGAGCGTCGGCCTTCGACAGCCTGATGGTGTCTTCGGTGACCATCCACGGTTTGCCGACGGCCGAGAAATGCACGACCGCTGCACTTTCCTGGAGCAAGTACAGCTCCTGGGAAAGAGGATGCTCGCTGGGGAAGCGGGGCTTTGCGCGGGGTGACCCTCCTGGTCCCGGCGTCGGTGCTGCTGCTGGCGCCGTCGCAGTCGTGAAGTTCACGTGCGAAGATGAGTTCGTCACGCTTCTGCCCGCGATATCACTGTCGACAAACGTGGGCATCTTGGGCCGTGCCATCGCGTTCACCTTCTCAATCGTCGTCATGTTGAGTTCCCGTGTGGCATGGTACCACCGCGGCACATTCCAGTCCTCCCAGTGACTGTTCAAAGTGACGTACTCGCCGCTCAGCATCATCACGTGCTCGCCTGGAAGTCATGTCAGCATCTCGTTTGCGCCAGCCCGTCGAACAACGCCGACGCACCCAGCAAGTCATTGATCAGGTCCATGTCGAATTGGCCATACCCAATGCGACCCAGTGTCTGGTTCACATCATTCCACAGCCGATCCGAAAGGCTGATCATGAGGAAGGTGCTCGCCAGGAAGTCCTTTGCGATCCAGTATGCTCGGGGCGCGGCAAGATCAACCACGGGAAGTCCAGAGAAAAGGTGGTCGAGATTCTGCATGATGAGCTGGTCGGAATCGAAAGCCAGCACGCGCCTCAGCCCGGGCGCGAGACGATGCAATTTGAAGGCCAGCAGCTTCAGGAGGCAGTCAATGTAATACCCGTCGGCCCCCGACGGCAAAGGAGGCGGCTGCTCGATGTGAACCGTGACACCTCTTTCCTCGAAGGCAGAAATGTAAGCCTGGCTGACCTTCGACGCAGCGATAACATGAATCGGAATGTGACATCGTAGATCCTGCTGCAGCCGGTACACGTTGACCAAGACCGAGCAGGCATATTGATCGTTTGTGGCGTAAAAGCTATACGCGTATCCGCCGTCGGGGTTGACGGAAGCTCCAGATTGTGCTTCCTGAGCCTGCGATTCTGCACTGACCGACTGTCCTGCAGCACTCTGCTGTTTCAGTGACGCACGGTGAGCTTTGACGCTGTCCTGGATGTGTTGTTGCTGGAGCCGCCACTGGTGTTGACGAATCGTGGTCCAAACAAAGAGCAGTGCGACCAGAATCAGGCTGGCCGCAGCAAGACTGCTAACTGGGCGCCTCATCTAGCCAATGCGCGCATGTACGGAAGATCGTACGAGTGAGGCACACCTGTCAAGAGTTCTGGTCTATGAGACGCACCACTTGGCATTCCAGCGATCCGCGTTATCGATGCAAGGGATGACCATGGCGCGCAACAAGTCCTATGTCCAAAGGAGAACCCCAGTCTCAGAACTTTCTCAGTCTCGGATACATTGCTGCCCTCGCGGTCGCTGACTGCTGGAGTCCTTCAGGAGTAGGATCGTCTTGGTCGCATGGGCTGCTACAAACCTGGCCCAGTTTCTGCATGGTTCCTATACGAAATGCGAGAGTATACAATCGCATCAGGCGCGAGCGCGATCTTGATTTGTACAATTATTCTTCGCATTTGGCCACGAACACGGCCTGTAATCTGCGTCCGAATACTGTCGAGACTCCTTCATCATGTCGACCAATATTACATATCACGTGATTGATTGAACGAACACTTGCCGTCGACTGCGCGATCACAGGTACCGCAGCACCGTCATAGAGCTCCGGATCCTTCGACGATTCGGATCTACAGCTCAAAGGAGAAGCCAGCACATCAGCGACCATCGACCTCGAGCATCATCTCAGCCGAGCCGTAGTCTCTTTCGCTCCAAGAGCCTCCTCGAGTGCCTTTGCCGCAGCCACTGCCCTTTCTTCTCCGTACCTTCCACCTACGATCTGGACAGTAACAGGTTGATCGTTAATCAACTGTGGATCATCTATACATCCGTCAGCAAAGGCGTCCCACAGATGAATTCTTCCACTTACACTGATGCCAGTTGAATCGATCGGTCTCGTTTCTCGGCTTATTGCTGTATTCAAAAAGTCGCGCCATGTGCGGAGACTATGGATATTTCCGCGTAGCCACTGTTTTGCCGTAGACCCACCCACACCATACAAAATTGGTGGCAATCTAGGGACGGAACGAAAGCCTTTCTTACTACCAACCACTTAGGTCCTCTAGTAACGATTGGGGTTAAGAACAAGGCCAAACCGGAAGCAGTTAATAAGCCGTCGCTATACTAAGAGCCTCTAAGCGACCGTAGAAGCCTTCTTCTAAGAGGAAAGAAGCCCTCGCTCTATAGCAATCTACTAACAAACGAGCTACTAAGAAGAGCCGCCGAGAGCCGACCGTTAAGCTAAGTAAAGGACCTAATACGGATGACGAGTTACTTAGTAAGACTTAGCTAACCTAGCAAATTGGCGTAGACGACGAGGACTATATATCGGCTAAAGAGGAAGATAAAGCTATAGAATAAGAAGCAGAGGTCTTCGAGTACGTATTGTAGTAGATAATAGCTAATCTAACTAACCTACGGTTGCCGCTTACGACTAAGTGCTTTCCTCGTAAGACTACCGGTAATAGCGAGGCTTACTACGAGGAATTCTACGATTAGTACGCTAATTAGCGTAATACTAGTACTAACGACGACGACTATAAGTTAGCTAGCTCGGAGATTATCGCCTTAGCGGACAAGATCAAGACTAAGCACTATTTCCGTAGTACTAGTGTCCAGAAGGGCAATTTCTAACGTGCGTACAACATGCTAGCCTCTTAGTACTCTTAGGGTAAGAAGGGGTTGAGACTAGACTTTAAGTTGTCGATTAAGCGCCGGAAGACAGTAACAATTAAAGAGCCGCCTTGTACTACGAATAGAGCCTTACAAGGTCGTCGAAGCCGGACAACTAGAGCCCGTATAACAGCTATATAGCAACAACTAGACGCTCTGTATACGAGCTAGATAGAAGCCGCCGAGGGCCAATCTAATAGCTCGGAAGCTAAAGCTAATAACAATAATAGCGGTTTAACTAGCTCACTATCGGATTAGCGTTACGAGTTAGCAAAGCGATAGCCGTATAAGAACAGATACTGCCTTAACAAGGGTAGACTTTGCTAGTTTAGCGGTCCGGATAGAGCGGAAGACTACTATAAAATCTACCCTAAGATTGCCTCTCGATAGGTGAAAGGCGTACGAGATAGTCGCTTGTCTATTACTAATCTAGGCTCCGCACTAGCATTAAAGATATAGAAGAACAGGGGCAGGCAACTAGCTAACCTATTTAAGACTCTACGGACAGTTGGAACGGCCGCTATTAGCGCTTTAACCCCTACAGTAATCCACAATTACTATAGCTAGCAAGGGGCTCTTCAAAAGCGCTCTCGGTTGTTTAGTCTACTAGCGGCTTCTATAGCAGCTTCTAGTCTAGCAGGTGGACTGCTATTAAGTCTAATTCTAGCCTCGGTCGCTTCCTATTAATCGTATATAGCGGATATAGAATTGATAGGCTTCTTTAGCTAGTTGCGTAAAGAATTGAGTAGTAGCTAGACTAAGCGACATAGTAATATAGCTAATATTAAGCGTATATTCGCTAAAGAAGGCGACTTCTTACTTAAACAGCTAAGGAGGGTTAAACTAAGCCGTTAGACTGCCGCTAGACTTAAGGAAGACTAACACGCTCGATTTGTCGCTGCAGTTAGTCGATATATAGATAAGGAGATACGTAAGCAGCGGCTTAGTCGGATTAATAAGTCGTTAGATAGTCTATTCTATAGTTAGCTATAGAAGCGCTGTTTTAGGGTAGAAGCGAGGCTAAAGAAGGTAGGTAGATTTCCGGTCGTAGGTCGGCGGCTTAATAGCTGATATTTAGTCCAACTAATGTCGCTTCTTATTCTACTAATACTACGTATTTTTGTATAGTATAAATTAGAGGTATATTAGATAGATATAGTCTCGGCTCTCTATACTTGTAGTAATAAAAAACAATGCGTTATAGTATTGCGCTAGTATCTAGTTAGAGTAGTTAAAATTAGCTTCTCAAGTGTAGACCCGCTAAGCTTAACCGCCGAGTAAAGCCGAGTAGACGCCGAAATTTCGGTATAGAGGAGGCGCTCGAAGTCGCGAATTTTCGAATATCTTATCGTAGCTGTATCTTTATTATAACTGTATCTTTTTTAAAACGAATAACGGCAGGTTGTTTAGCGGCATTAATAGTGTTGTTTCCTACCGAAGAGACAATATAGATATATTATAGTAGTATTATATTGTTGCCCTATCGGTTAGTGTGGATTCCGGCTTTCGAAGCTATACTCTCCGGGCCGCTACTCGATTGCGATACGAATGTAGCGACCTACTAATAGCACTACCTTTAGTAAACTCGAGATGTTATATGTAAGGGTTAGTAGCTAAGCAGTGAGAATGTGTACGAAACTTTGAACTAAACTGAAGGGAGTACTGAATCAATATAGCTGCTATCTATATAAGACGAACTGCGAAGAAAGGAAGAAGGGTGCCTTAGAGGGAGAGCCCCTTCCTTAGTATTCCGCCCTGCGGCCGTCTGGCGCGTCCGACGCGTGAGCGTAAGTACGTATGTCCTGCTTGTCCGCTGTCTCGTAGCGCCTTTGTCTCCCAGCCAACTAGCGCAGCGCGCGTGTGCGAACTCGTTTGACCGCTCTTGAGCAAACATGTTTCTCCCAGCTCTTCCCTGCCTTCCGGTTCCTTCCTACCACTCGGATCTGTCCCACGACTCTATATGTCTCGCTTGCTGTCGTCCGTATGTGCGTGCGCGTAGTTTGGTGCAGTCCCGTCGTTCGTGTGTTGATATGTGACGTGTTGTTCTGCTGCATGCGGCCTCCGCGGGAGTCCCTAAGATGTCACGTTATACGGCTGAGTGGGCGACCTAGGCGTACTAGGCGTACTGGGCGTATTGGGCGTACTGGGCGTACTAGGCGTACTAGGCGTACTGGGCGTACTGGGCGACCTGGGCTGACTAGGCGACCTGCTTCGCTAGGGGCCCCTGCTGCCAAGGCAACTCAAATCCGACATCACTTCATGGCATGGCGGCTGGCTTGTAGGACTTGTCGGTGCTTTCTGGGCAGCCACTATGACAGTAGCCCCCCCCTCGTTCTGCGCGGAGTTCCTACGACGCTGAAGGAGGTCCGTATACAATGGGTGCTAGTGTTCTTGTCCTGGTTCGGGTCGGAGACCTTGATCTAAATTCCATTCGTACGCTTCTCGGAGAAAATGTTCCGGGACAGCTCCTTCCATTGTCGTATAGTCGGTATAGTCTCGTAGGAATTCCTCGATTGCTTCGCGGGCGAAGATAATGTAGCGTAGAGGTTCCCAGGTCGTGTCCTCGTCTGAGTACCCCTCCCATTGTACCTCTCCCTACGGCCCGGGAGGGTTGAGATTTCCGAAATTTGTGTTACCAAAGCTCTATCCGATAATCGCCCGCACTATGCCTGAGGCAGATTCCGGCTCGTCTTCGGCCTAATCGGTAGCCTCGGTAGCTTCCGGCATCGGCGGGATGTCTTCGGGGTCCGCGATTTGTCCGGCGGTTCTTAGGTTGACAACGTGTTTGACCGGGTGAATGTTGAGATTTTCTGGGAGATCCAGTTCGTATGCGTGTATGCCGATTTTCTTTACAATTCGGAAGGGTCCTAGATTTTTCCAGTCGAGCTTTTTCGAAGGTCGGTTGGTTCTAATGTGTCGTGAGTCGAGGTAGACGTAATCTCCGACCTAGTAATCTAGCGCGGCGCGTCTGCGCTGATTGGCGTAGTGCTCGTATACTTCTTAGGCATACCTTATCTCGTCCTAGAGCTCTTAGTAGGTCTGGGCCATTTGAAGAGCGAAGGCATCGGCGTCTCTTTCCGGATCGTTTGCCGGGGGCTCTGGTTCGATCTCTATCGGTTCCATACCGGTTCGAGGGTGAAATCCAGTAGAGGCGTAGAACGGCGTAGTCTGAGTTGTAGCCGACTCCCAATTGTTAATGGCAAATTCAATAGAAGGCGTCAATCTTGGCCAGTCGTTTTAGTAGTAATTGCAGAAGCACCTAATGATTTGCTCGATCTGCGCGTTAGCGCGTTCGGTTTGCCCGTCGGTCTGCGGGTAGTAAGCCGTTGAAAGGCGCGCTTGAATTTTCAATCGTTCGCAATTTCACCTCTTGCTTATAGAATTCGCACTTGTCGATGTCGATATGCAGTCCAGCTTCTGCGAGTTTCTCAAGTACCTTTTCGATGTGTTCGTAGTGTTCCGCTTTCGTTTTGCTGTAAATCAGGATGTCGTCCATGTACGCCGAGACGAAGGCGTCTAGGAATTCTTTAAGCGTATCGTTGATGTATGATTGGAACGTGCTAGGTCCGTTGCAGAGCCCGAACGGCAAGACTAGGTATTCAAAAAGGCCGTAACGGGTTCGGAAGGCTGTCAACCATTCGTCTCCCTCGGCAATACGGATCGCGTTAAAGGCGGCGATTACGTCGAGCTTAGTAAACCAGCGAGCCTTCGAAAGGCGTTCGAGCGTTTCGTTTACGAGAGGGATTGGGTAGCGGTTCTTTTTCGTCAACGCGTTGAGGCCCCGGTAGTCTACGCAGAAACGGAGACCTCCGCCGGGTTTCCGGGCAAACATAACTGGTGCGGCTGCTTCGGAGGAACTGGGGCGGATAAAGCCCTTTTGTAGGTTGTCTTCGAGGTATTTCTTTAGTACGAGGAGCTCATCTCGAGACATCGAGTAGAGAGGAAACGAGTGGCATCTTTGTAAGCCTTAAGCAGGTTGACGAGCAGTTCCGGGTCGGTAGCGTAGGCGTAATCTAGCTGTTCGCGCGTAGCGGGGATTTCATTCCATACTAAGCTTGAAAAATCGGGTACGTCGTCAGGTCTTGTGTTTTGAATCCATTCGTCAGGCGTGTCCATCTTAATAGAGGCGTTTTTTGAGGCAGTTCGTAATGTAAGGGTCAGTAGCTGAGCAGTGAGAATGTGCACGAAACTTTGAACTGAACTGAAGGGAGCACTAAATCAATATAGCTACTATCTGCACAAGACGAACTGCGAAGAAAGGAAGAAGGGTGCCTTAGAGGGAGAGCCCCTTCCTTAGTATTCCGCCCTGCGGCCGTCTAGCGCGTCCGACGCGTGAGCGCAAGCACGCATGTCCTGCTTGTCCGCTGTCTCGTAGCGCCTTTGTCTCCCAGCCAACTAGCGCAGCGCGCGTGTGCGAACTCGTTTGACCGCTCTTGAGCAAACATGTTTCTCCTAGCTCTTCCCTGCCTTCCGGTTCCTTCCTACTACTCGGATCTGTCCCACGACTCTATATGTCTCGCTTGCTGTCGTCCGTATATGCGTGCGCGTAGTTTGGTGCAGTCCCGTCGTTCGTGTGTTGATATGTGACGTGTTGTTCTGCTGCATGCGGCCTCCGCGGGAGTCCCTAAGATGTTACGTTATGCGGCTGAGTGGGCGACCTGGGCGTACTAGGCGTACTGGGCGTATTGGGCGTACTGGGCGTACTAGGCGTACTGGGCGTACTGGGCGTACTGGGCGACCTAGGCTGACTAGGCGACCTGCTTCGCTGGGGGCCCCTGCTGCTAAGGCAACTCAAATCCGACATCACTTCATAGCATAGCGGCTAGCTTGTAGGACTTGTCGGTGCTTTCTAGGCAGCCACCATGACAGTAGCCCCCCCCTCGTTCTGCGCGGAGTTCCTACGACGCTGAAGGAGGTCCGTATACAATGGGTGCTGGTGTTCTTGTCCTGGTTCGGGTCGGAGACCTTAATCTAAATTCCATTCGTACGCTTCTCGGAGAAAATGTTCCGGGACAGCTCCTTCCATTGTCGTATAGTCGGTGTAGTCTCGTAGGAATTCCTCGATTGCTTCGCGGGCGAAGATAATGTAGCGTAGAGGTTCCCAGGTCGTGTCCTCGTCTGAGTACCCCTCCTATTGTACCTCTCCCCACGGCCCGGGAGGGTTGAGATTTCCGAAATTTGTGTTACTAAAGCTCCATCCGATAATCGCCCGCACTGTACCTAAGGCAGATTCCGGCTCGTCTTCGGCCTGATCGGTAGCCTCGGTAGCTTCCGGCATCGGCGGGATGTCTTCGGGGTCCGCGATTTGTCCGGCGGTTCTTAGGTTGACAACGTGTTTGACCGGGTGAATGTTGAGATTTTCTGGGAGATCCAGTTCGTATACGTGTGTGCCGATTTTCTTTACAATTCGGAAGGGTCCTAGATTTTTCCAGTCGAGCTTTTTCGAAGGTCGGTTGGTTCTAATGTGTCGTAAGTCGAGGTAGACGTAATCTCCGACCTAGTAATCTGGCGCGGCGCGTCTGCGCTAATTGGCGTAGTGCTCGTACACTTCTTAGGCATACCTTATCTCGTCCTGGAGCTCTTAGTGGGTCTGGGCCATTTGAAGAGCGAAGGCATCGGCGTCTCTTTCCGGATCGTTTGCCGGGGGCTCTAGTTCGATCTCTATCGGTTCCATACCGGTTCGAGGGTGAAATCCAGTAGAGGCGTAGAACGGCGTAGTCTGAGTTGTAGCCGACTCCCAATTGTTGATGGCAAATTCAATAGAAGGCGTCAATCTTAGCCAGTCGTTTTGGTAGTAATTGCAGAAGCACCTAATAATTTGCTCGATCTGCGCGTTAGCGCGTTCGGTTTGCCCGTCGGTCTGCGGGTAGTAAGCCGTTGAAAGGCGCGCTTGAATTTTCAATCGTTCGCAATTTCACCTCTTGCTTATAGAATTCGCACTTGTCGATGTCGATATACAGTCCAGCTTCTGCGAGTTTCTCAAGTACCTTTTCGATGTGTTCGTAGTGTTCCGCTTTCGTTTTGCTATAAATCAGGATATCGTCTATGTACGCTAAGACGAAGGCGTCTAGGAATTCTTTAAGCGTATCGTTGATGTATGATTGGAACGTACTAGGTCCGTTGCAGAGCCCGAACGGCAAGACTAGGTATTCAAAAAGGCCGTAACGGGTTCGGAAGGCTGTCAACCATTCGTCTCCCTCGGCAATACGGATCGCGTTAAAGGCGGCGATCACGTCGAGCTTGGTAAACTAGCGAGCCTTCGAAAGGCGTTCGAGCGTTTCGTTTACGAGAGGGATTGGGTAGCGGTTCTTTTTCGTCAACGCGTTGAGGCCCCGGTAGTCCACGCAGAAACGGAGACCTCCGCCGGGTTTCCGGGCAAACATAACTGGTGCGGCTGCTTCGGAGGAACTGGGGCGGATAAAGCCCTTTTGTAGGTTGTCTTCGAGGTATTTCTTTAGTACGAGGAGCTCATCTCGAGACATCGAGTAGAGAGGAAACGAGTGGCATCTTTGTAAGCCTTAAGCAGGTTGACGAGCAGTTCCGGGTCGGTAGCGTAGGCGTGATCTAGCTGTTCGCGCGTAGCGGGGATTTCATTCCATGCTGAGCTTGAAAAATCGGGTACGTCGTCAGGTCTTGTGTTTTGAATCCATTCGTTAGGCGTGTCCATCTTGATAGAGGCGTTTTTTGAGGCAGTTCGTAATATAAGGGTCAGTGGCTGAGCAGTGAGAATGTGTACGAAACTTTGAACTGAACTGAAGGGAGCACTGAATCAATATGGCTGCTATCTGCACAAGACGAACTGCGAAGAAAGGAAGAAGGGTGCCTTAGAGGGAGAGCCCCTTCCTTAGTATTCCGCCCTGCGGCCGTCTAGCGCGTCCGACGCGTGAGCGCAAGCACGCATATCCTGCTTGTCCGCTGTCTCGTAGCGCCTTTGTCTCCCAGCTAACTGGCGCAGCGCGCGTATGCGAACTCGTTTGACCGCTCTTGAGCAAACATGTTTCTCCCAGCTCTTCCCTGCCTTCCGGTTCCTTCCTACCACTCGGATCTGTCCCACGACTCTGTATATCTCGCTTGCTGTCGTCCGTATGTGCGTGCGCGTAGTTTGGTGCAGTCCCGTCGTTCGTGTGTTGATGTGTAACGTGTTGTTCTGCTGCATGCGGCCTCCGCGGGAGTCCCTAAGATGTCACGTTATGCGGCTGAGTGGGCGACCTAGGCGTACTGGGCGTACTAGGCGTATTGGGCGTACTGGGCGTACTGGGCGTACTGGGCGTACTGGGCGTACTAGGCGACCTGGGCTGACTGGGCGACCTGCTTCGCTGGGGGCCGATTTGGTGTTGGCTAGTGTTGGCTAGGTGTTGGCTCCCTTTCTCCTACTACTGCTCTCCCGCCTTTGGCTCGATTTACGTCAATGACACACGTCTCCTTAAGTAGCATACAAGCAAGAGTTTTACCAATTTTAAGCTAAATCGGAGAGGGTCGATTTGGTGTTGGCTGGTGTTGGCTGGTGTTGGCTAGGTGTTGGCTCAGGTGTTGGCTCGGGTGTTGGGCCTATATCTCCACGGCCTACCCATGGATCGCCGTCATATTTTAGGCCTTACTAGGACTATATAGGACCTATTCGCGTGCGAAGTTACAGCTTTATCGGAGCTAAGATAAAAAAGTTTTATTTACTACCGGCCGCCTAGCGGACCCTACCTCAAATGTCTACTACCATTTTATAGCTAGTATATAGTACTATCTTCTCCTACTATCTTCTTGAGACTTATATTAGACCGTACTATCGACTACTTATCTCGAAACGTTCTATTTCCTGGCCTATAGTATTTTATTGTACTATCTACTATCCTATCATTCCATCTAGAGGTTCCACGACTTCCCTTTTAGGTATCGACAGCGAGGTGTAGGCCAGCGAGGTACCCAGGATAGTCCTAGGGGTCCTAGAAGGCCCTACGATAGGTTTTGCCTAATCGGGGGGTCGACAGCGAGGTCCAAGAGGGTCTAGTAGGTAGGTCTATAGGCGACGGCAGGGTCGCCCCCCGTAGGTTGAACTTGGCCAGCGACCCGAGTCCAACGCGTTGGACTCAGCGTTGGACTCAGCGTTGGACTCGTTTTGAATGGCATTTTGACTGGAGGTACCATCAATTTTGATGGGCGGTGCGTGAAAATGTCATCAATATTGATGGGCGTTGGATTGCGTTGGATTCCCGATTAGGCCGTTGGACTCCGTTGGACTCAGTGTTGGGCCTACTACTCGCCATATAGTAGGCCTACTGCGCTCAAATTTTACCTACCGTATGCTCTATATAGAGCCTACCCGCGTACTAATTTATACAGGAATCGGAGAGGGTCGATTTGGTGTTGGCTAGTGTTGGCTGGGTGTTGGCTAGGTGTTGGCTCCCTCTCTCCCACTATTACTCTCCCGCCGCTAGCCCGATCTACGTCAAAATTTCACGTCTCTTTAGACACTATTCGAACAAGGGATCTACCAATTTTGAGCTGAATCGGAGACAAAAAATTTGGTGTTGGCTGGTGTTGGCTAGTGTTGGCTGGTGTTGGCTAGGTGTTGGCTCGGGTGTTGGGCCTATATCTCCACGGCCTACCCATGGATCGCCGTCATATTTTAGGCCTTACTAGGACTATATAGGACCTATTCGCGTGCGAAGTTACAGCTTTATCGGAGCTAAGATAAAAAAGTTTTATTTACTACCGGCCGCCTAGCGGACCCTACCTCATATGTCTACTACCATTTTATAGCTAGTATATAGCACTATCTTCTCCTACTATCTTCTTAAGACTTATATTAGACCGTACTATCGACTACTTATCTCTAAACGATCTATTTCCTAGCCTATAGTACATTATTATACCACTTACTACCTTATTATTCTCCTACGCCCAGTACGCCCAGTACGCCCAGTACGCCCAATACGCCCAGTACGCCCAGTACGCCCAGGTCGCCCACTCAGCCGCATAACGTGACATCTCAGGGACTCCCGCGGAGGCCGCATGCAGCAGAACAACACGTCACACATCAACACACGAACGACGGGACTGCACCAAACTACGCGCACGCACATACGGACGACAGCAAGCGAGACATACAGAGTCGTGGGACAGATCCGAGTGGTAGGAAGGAACCGGAAGGCAGGGAAGAGCTGGGAGAAACATGTTTGCTCAAGAGCGGTCAAACGAGTTCGCACACGCGCGCTGCGCCAGTTGGCTGGGAGACAAAGGCGCTGCGAGACAGCGGACAAGCAGGACATGCGTGCTTGCGCTCACGCGTCGGACGCGCCAGACGGCCGCAGGGCGGAATACTAAGGAAGGGGCTCTCCCTCTGAGGCACCCTTCTTCCTTTCTTCGCAGTTCGTCTTGTGCAGATAGCAGCCATATTGATTCAGTGCTCCCTTCAGTTCAGTTCAAAGTTTCGTGCACATTCTCACTGCTCAGCCACTGACCCTTACATTACGAACTGCCTCAAAAAACGCCTCTATCAAGATGGACACGCCTGACGAATGGATTCAAAACACAAGACCTGACGACGTACCCGATTTTTCAAGCTCAGCATGGAATGAAATCCCCGCTACGCGCGAACAGCTAGATCACGCCTACGCTACCGACCCGGAACTGCTCGTCAACCTGCTTAAGGCTCACAAAGATGCCACTCGTTTCCTCTCGGTCTCCCGTACTAGCCTTAGTACGGCTCTCAGCGACGCGAATGCTTCTATCGCGGAAAAAGAAGACGAGGTAGGCCGCCTCCAGTCGCAGCTCGCCTCTGCTCGCCTAGGCGCCGCGGCACCCGCTTCTCACCCATTTACACCCACTTCGAACAAGAGTAAGAAGCTGAGCGACCCCGAACGCTTTACCGGCAAGCGTGAAGTGTACGAAGAATTCAAGACACAGGTTAAGATCCGCTTTCTCGCCAACGCCGACCACTATCCGACTGAAGCTTCAAAGACCGGATTTATGTTTTCTCTGCTCGGTGGCTCCGCCCTCGATTCCTGCCGCAGCCTCTTAGAAAATGCAGAAACAACCACAACGGCTACTATCTGGAAGGCCCTCGACGCCAGTTTCGGCGACCCCGACCGCAAGCAAACTGCGCGCCTGAACTTGGACAAACTCAAGCAAGCAAACAAGACCTACCAAGAGTACCATGCCGCCTTCCAACACGAGATTGGGTACGCCGAATACCCCCCGGACGTCGCCAAATGGATCTTGGTGCGCGGCCTTAGCGAAGAAATGATGCTGCAAGTCCGCGATAAGGATACGGAGAATCTAAACATCACCGAACTGCACGCCTTGCTTACGCGTATCGACAATACGACTCGAAACTTCGCGAAAATCATCGCCAACCGCGGAGGCGCCCGTACGAATGCCGGTCGCTTTACGTCGCCGTTCGCTACGCCACCGTCGAAGTCACAGACAGCTCAGACGCCGGCTTCAGCACCAGCTCCGGCTACAGCCCCAACACCGCCAGGCGCCTGGCCTGCCGCCGATCCGATGGATTTGAGCGCTGCCTCGCTCGGCGCCCGTCCACGCGCGCCCCTAGTGAATGGCAAGCTTTCGGAAGAAGAGAAGCAGCGTCGCCGTACGGCAGGAGAATGCATCTACTGCGGAGTGAAAGGACACATTGCTCGCCTCTGCCCGTCTCTCGTCGGCCGGCTAAACACGCCAACGACACAACGAGTCGCCGCCGCGAATGTCACGACTCCAGATACGCCTTCACCGGCCAGCGCTGCTCCGAGCGGCCAGGGAAAAGCTTGAACCTTGCATACAGTCGCTTGCAAGGTTCATTCGTTCCAAAACTGAGAGTATCTGCTGCTACCTTCCCTTTCTCCAGCTCGGCTACAGAGAAAGAGTTGGTCTGCCAGCCTTTCGTAGTAGAAACGTTGATAGGAAATCAAAAGAAATCATTGAAAACTGCAGCTCTCATTGACAACGGCGCAACCGGCTACTCGTTTATGGATTACGACCATGCGAGAGAGCTCGGCTTAACGTTCCAAGACCTCACGTACGCTCGGGAGTTGGAAATGTTTGACGGTACGACCGCGGCCGCCGGCAAGGTGACCCAGATCTGCCACTCATCCATTACTATCGGCCCGCATACCGAACACATTATGTTTTTCCTTACGAAACTCCCGAAGACTCACCCCGTTATTCTTGGTCTTCCTTGGCTTAAAAAGCACAACCCGGTTATCGACTGGGCCTCCGAATCTCTGTCCTTTACGAGCAAGCATTGCGCTGAGCACTGCTTCAACGAATCCAGTTCCACCTCCGATACTCCCCGAGATCGTACCGTGTTCGCTATTAGCGCGGCTGCCTTCTCGCGTCTTGCCCGCGACAAACGCACTCAGATCTTCGCTGCAACAATGCAGGATATCGAGAAGGCTATCCGAAAGTTCGACGAAGAACCAACGGATCCAAGAACGAAACTACCGAAGGAGCATTGGCACCGACTCCACCAGTTTTCGAAGAAGAACGCCGACATTCTGCCACCGCACCGGCCAGGTGTCGACCACAAAATCGAGCTAATCGACGGCAAGCCGCCGCCGTACGGCCCTCTCTACTCGATGTCTCGAGATGAGCTCCTCGTACTGAAAAAATACCTCGAAGACAACCTGCAAAAGGGCTTTATCCGCCCCAGTTCCTCCGAAGCAGCCGCACCAGTTATGTTTGCCCGGAAACCCGGCGGAGGTCTCCGTTTCTGCGTGGACTACCGGGGCCTCAACGCGTTGACGAAAAAGAACCGCTACCCAATCCCTCTCGTAAACGAAACGCTCGAACGCCTTTCGAAGGCTCGCTGGTTTACCAAGCTCGACGTGATCGCCGCCTTTAACGCGATCCGTATTGCCGAGGGAGACGAATGGTTGACAGCCTTCCGAACCCGTTACGGCCTTTTTGAATACCTGGTCTTGCCGTTCGGGCTCTGCAACGGACCTAGCACGTTCCAATCATACATCAACGATACGCTTAAAGAATTCCTAGACGCCTTCGTCTCGGCGTACATGGACGACATCCTGATTTACAGCAAAACGAAAGCGGAACACTACGAACACATCGAAAAGGTACTTGAGAAACTCGCAGAAGCTGGACTGCATATCGACATCGACAAGTGCGAATTCTACAAGCAAGAGGTGAAATTCCTCGGCCTCATTGTCTCTTCAGAAGGTATTCGAATGGATCCCGGCAAGATCGAAGCCGTTCTGAACTGGGGAGTGCCACGAAACGTGAAAGAAGTCCAGGGCTTCCTCGGTTTTGCCAACTTCTACCGGAGATTCATACGGAATTTCAGCGGAATCGCCCGTCCACTTACGGCACTTACGCGGAAAGACGTCAAATTTGAATGGTCACCGGCCTGTCAAGAAGCCTTCGACCAGTTACGGCAAAGTTTTACGACCGCACCGATCCTGCAGTACTTCGACTTCGATAAAGAAACGCGCCTGGAAACCGATGCTTCCGACGGTACAACTGGCGCCGTTCTCCTTCAACGAACGACCCCGGAAGATGCGTGGCTGCCCGTAGCCTACCTCTCCAAGAAAATGTCCTCCGCGGAATGCAATTACGACATCTACGACAAGGAGCTCCTCGCAATCGTTAAGGCTTTCGAAGAATGGCGTCCGGAACTCGAAGGTTCTGAGTCACCGATCCAGGTCAGCTCGGATCACAAGAACCTCATCTACTTTCTCAAGAGCAAAATCCTTAGCCGTAGGCAGGTACGCTGGAGTGAGTTTCTTTCCCGGTTTAACTTCGTCATTCAGTATACGCCCGGCAAAGCAAACTCACAGGCCGACGCACTTACGAGGCGCAACGGAGACTCGCCTTTGGATCGAGGTCCGCAGCGTGAAGAACAGTCTATCCTTAAGGAGCACAACCTCAGCCAGGAACTGTACGAGCTCCTCGGAGACGACTTTACCGGCCCAGAGCCTCTCGTAGCATCCTTTGTACTAATGGCCGCTCCCGCCTTTCTCGGAGACGACGATAGCTCGGACGACGAAGACACGAGTTCAGAAAGCTCAGACAGCGACCAGGAAAGCGAAGAGGAAGCACAGGACCTCCTCGAACCTACCCAGCTCGAACAGCAGCTTACGACAGCATACGCCGAAGACGCTTTTACCAAAGGTCTGATTCAAGCTTTGCAGAACGAGGAGCGGTTGTACGAGAATGTTTCTCTCTCGGAGTACGAGCTCCGTGGAACTCCACCGCGAGCACCCCGTGCAACATTCAGAAATGCCCTCTACGTCCCGGATTTCGAAGATTTACGCGACCAGATTATGCGTTCCGCTCACAACCCTCTCGGAATGGCACATCCCGGTCGAGCCAAGATGTTGTCTCAGCTCCGGAAGTGGTACTACTGGCCTAATCTGTACCGGGATGTCGACCGATTCGTTAAGAACTGCGTAGTATGCCGTAGAGCGAAAGCAGACACGCGTAAGCCGCAAGGGCTGCTGAAACCTCTTGAAGTCCCTCTACGACCATGGCAACACATTTCAATGGATTTCATTGTGGGCCTACCGAAAGGATCCGACTTTGACGGCCTCCAGTTTCAAAACATGCTGGTCGTAGTTTGCCGCCTTACGAAACGCAAGAAGGTATTGAATGCCCGCAGCCTGACCGCAAAGAATACGGCTTGGGTCTTCTACCGGGACGTGTGGAAAGATACAGGCCTACCTGAATCAATTGTATCTGATCGCGGCCCGAATTTCGTTGCCCGTTTCTGGAAGCGCCTCTGCGAACGATTGAAAATTCAAGCGCGCCTTTCAACGGCTTACCACCCGCAGACCGACGGGCAAACCGAACGCGCTAACGCGCAGATCGAGCAAATCATTAGGTGCTTCTGCAATTACCACCAAAACGACTGGCCAAGATTGACGCCTTCTATTGAATTTGCCATCAACAATTGGGAGTCGGCTACAACTCAGACTACGCCGTTCTACGCCTCTACTGGATTTCACCCTCGAACCGGTATGGAACCGATAGAGATCGAACCAGAGCCCCCGGCAAACGATCCGGAAAGAGACGCCGATGCCTTCGCTCTTCAAATGGCCCAGACCCACCAAGAGCTCCAGGACGAGATAAGGTATGCCCAAGAAGTGTACGAGCACTACGCCAATCAGCGCAGACGCGCCGCGCCAGATTACCAGGTCGGAGATTACGTCTACCTCGACTCACGACACATCAGAACCAACCGACCTTCGAAAAAGCTCGACTGGAAAAATCTAGGACCCTTCCGAATTGTAAAGAAAATCGGCACACACGCATACGAACTGGATCTCCCAGAAAATCTCAACATTCACCCGGTCAAACACGTTGTCAACCTAAGAACCGCCGGAGAAATCGCGGACCCCGAAGACATCCCGCCGATGCCGGAAGCTACCGAGGCTACCGATCAGGCCGAAGACGAGCCGGAATCTGCCTCAGGCACAGTGCGGGCGATTATCGGATGGAGCTTTAGTAACACAAATTTCGGAAATCTCAACCCTCCCGGGCCGTGGGGAGAGGTATAATGGGAGGGGTACTCAGACGAGGACACGACCTGGGAACCTCTACGCCACATTATCTTCGCCCGCGAAGCAATCGAGGAATTCCTACGAGACTACACCGACCATACGACAATGGAAGGAGCTGTCCCGGAACATTTTCTCCGAGAAGCGTACGAATGGAATTTGGATCAAGGTCTCCGACCCGAACCAGGACAAGAACACCAGCACCCATTGTATACGGACCTCCTTCAGCGTCGTGGGAACTCCGCGCAGAACGAGGGGGGGGCTACTGTCATGGTGGCTGCCCAGAAAGCACCGACAAGTCCTACAAGCCAGCCGCCATGCCATGAAGTGATGTCGGATTTGAGTTGCCTTGGCAGCAGGGGCCCCCAGCGAAGCAGGTCGCCCAGTCAGCCCAGGTCGCCCAGTACGCCCAGTACGCCCAGTACGCCCAGTACGCCCAGTACGCCCAATACGCCCAGTACGCCCAGTACGCCCAGGTCGCCCACTCAGCCGCATAACGTGACATCTCAGGGACTCCCGCGGAGGCCGCATGCAGCAGAACAACACGTCACACATCAACACACGAACGACGGGACTGCACCAAACTACGCGCACGCACATACGGACGACAGCAAGCGAGACATACAGAGTCGTGGGACAGATCCGAGTGGTAGGAAGGAACCGGAAGGCAGGGAAGAGCTGGGAGAAACATGTTTGCTCAAGAGCGGTCAAACGAGTTCGCACACGCGCGCTGCGCCAGTTGGCTGGGAGACAAAGGCGCTGCGAGACAGCGGACAAGCAGGACATGCGTGCTTGCGCTCACGCGTCGGACGCGCCAGACGGCCGCAGGGCGGAATATTTATACAGGAATCGGAGAGGGTCGATTTGGTGTTGGCTAGTGTTGGCTGGGTGTTGGCTAGGTGTTGGCTCCCTCTTCAGTGCTCCCTTCAGTTCAGTTCAAAGTTTCGTGCACATTCTCACTGCTCAGCCACTGACCCTTACAAACGAGTTCGCACACGCGCGCTGCGCCAGTTGGCTAGGAGACAAAGGCGCTGCGAGACAGCGGACAAGCAGGACATGCGTGCTTACGCTCACGCGTCGGACGCGCCAGACGGCCGCAGGGCGGAATACTAAGGAAGGGGCTCTCCCTCTGAGGCACCCTTCTATATAGGACCTATTCGCGTGCGAAGTTACAGCTTTATCGGAGCTAAGATAAAAAAGTTTTATTTACTACCGGCCTTCTCACTGCTCAGCCACTGACCCTTACAACCATTTTATAGCTAGTATATAGCACTATCTTCTCCTACTATCTTCTTAAGACTTATATTAGACCGTACTATCGACTACTTATCTCTAAACGATCTATTTCCTAGCCTATAGTACATTATTATACCACTTACTACCTTATTATTCTCCTCAGAGGTCCCACGACTTCCCTTTTGGGTATCGACAGCGAGGTATAGGTCAGCGAGGTACCTCGAATAGCCCTAGGGGTCCTACGAGGCCCTACGATAGGTTTTGCCTAATCGGGGGGTCGACGGCGAGGTCCTAGAGGGTCTAGTAGGTAGGTCTATAGGCGACAGTGAGGTTCCTACCCACTCGGTGCCAGACATGCGAATTTCGCTAAGTCCACGAGTTGCGCGCGTTTTAAGGGCTCTCGCGAGGCAGGGTCGCCCCCGAAGTAGGGGTTTCC
>NW_006921538.1:3598935-3850231 GCF_000340215.1 Pseudocercospora fijiensis CIRAD86
ATACAATGGGTGCTGGTGTTCTTATCCTAGTTCGGGTCGGAGACCTTGATCCAAATTCCATTCGTACGCTTCTCGGAGAAAATGTTCCGGGACAGCTCCTTCCATTGTCGTATAGTCGGTGTAGTCTCGTAGGAATTCCTCGATTGCTTCGCGGGCGAAGATAATGTGGCGTAGAGGTTCCCAGGTCGTGTCCTCGTCTGAGTACCCCTCCCATTGTACCTCTCCCTACGGCCCGGGAGGGTTGAGATTTCCGAAATTTGTGTTACCAAAGCTCCATCCGATAATCGCCCGCACTGTGCCTGAGGCAGATTCCGGCTCGTCTTCGGCCTGATCGGTAGCCTCGGTAGCTTCCGGCATCGGCGGGATGTCTTCGGGGTCCGCGATTTCTCCGGCGGTTCTTAGGTTGACAACGTGTTTGACCGGGTGAATGTTGAGATTTTCTGGGAGATCCAGTTCGTATGCGTGTGTGCCGATTTTCTTTACAATTCGGAAGGGTCCTAGATTTTTCCAGTCGAGCTTTTTCGAAGGTCGGTTGGTTCTGATGTGTCGTGAGTCGAGGTAGACGTAATCTCCGACCTAGTAATCTGGCGCGGCGCGTCTGCGCTAATTGGCGTAGTGCTCGTACACTTCTTGGGCATACCTCATCTCGTCCTGGAGCTCTTAGTGGGTCTGGGCTATTTGAAGAGCGAAGGCATCGGCGTCTCTTTCCGGATCGTTTGCCGGGGGCTCTGGTTCGATCTCTATCGGTTCTATACCGGTTCGAGGGTGAAATCCAGTAGAGGCGTAGAACGGCGTAGTCTGAGTAGTAGCCGACTCCCAATTGTTGATGGCAAATTCAATAGAAGGCGTCAATCTTGGCCAGTCGTTTTGGTGGTAATTGCAGAAGCACCTAATGATTTGCTCGATCTGCGCGTTAGCGCGTTCGGTTTGCCCGTCGGTCTGCGGGTAGTAAGCCGTTGAAAGGCGCGCTTGAATTTTCAATCGTTCGCAGAGGCGCTTCCAGAAACGGGCAACGAAATTCGGGCCGCGATCAGATACAATTGATTCAGGTAGGCCTGTATCTTTCCACACGTCCCGGTAGAAGACCCAAGCCGTATTCTTTGCGGTTAGGCTGCGGGCATTCAATACCTTCTTGCGTTTCGTAAGGCGGCAAACCACGACTAGCATGTTTTGAAACTGGAGGCCGTCAAAGTCGGATCCTTTCGGTAGGCCTACAATGAAATCCATTGAAATGTGTTGCTATAGTCGTAGAGGGACTTCAAGAGGTTTCAGCAGCCCTTGCGGCTTACGCGTGTCTACTTTCGCTCTGCGGTATACTACGCAGTTCTTAACGAATCGGTCGACATCCCGGTACAGATTAGGCCAGTAGTACCACTTCCGGAGCTGAGACAACATCTTGGCTCGACCGGGATGTGCCATTCCGAGAGGGTTGTGAGCGGAACGCATAATCTGGTCGCGTAAATCTTCGAAATCCGGGACGTAGAGGGCATTTCTGAATGTTGCACGGGGTGCTCGCGGTGGAGTTCCACGGAGCTCGTACTCCGAGAGAGAGACATTCTCGTACAACCGCTCCTCGTTCTGCAAAGCTTGAATCAGACCTTTAGTAAAAGCGTCTTCGGCGTATGCTGTCGTAAGCTGCTGTTCGAGCTGGGTAGGTTCGAGGAGGTCCTGTGCTTCCTCTTCGCTTTCCTAGTCGCTGTCTGAGCTTTCTGAACTCGTGTCTTCGTCGTCCGAGCTATCGTCGTCTCCGAGAAAGGCGGGAGCGGCCATTAGTACAAAGGATGCTACGAGAGGCTCTGGGCCGGTAAAGTCGTCTCCGAGGAGCTCGTACAGTTCCTAGCTAAGGTTGTGCTCCTTAAGGATAGACTGTTCTTTACGCTGCGGACCTCGATCCAAAGGCGAGTCTCCGTTGCGCCTCGTAAGTGCGTCGGCCTGTAAGTTTGCTTTGCCGGGCGTATACTAAATAACGAAGTTAAACCGGGAAAGAAACTCACTCTAGCGTACCTGCCTACGGCTAAGGATTTTGCTCTTAAGAAAGTAGATGAGGTTCTTATAATCCGAGCTGACCTAGATCGGTGACTTAGAACCTTCGAGTTCCGGACGCCATTCTTCGAAAGCCTTAACGATTGCGAGGAGCTCCTTATCGTAGATGTCGTAATTGCATTCCGCGGAGGACATTTTCTTAGAGAGGTAGGCTACGGGCAGCTACGCATCTTCCGGGGTCGTTCGTTGAAGGAGAACGGCGCTAGTTGTACCGTCGGAAGCATCGGTTTCTAGGCGCGTTTCTTTATCGAAGTCGAAGTACTACAGGATCGGTACGGTCGTAAAACTTTGCCGTAACTGGTCGAAGGCTTCTTAACAGGCCGGTGACCATTCAAATTTGACGTCTTTCCGCGTAAGTGCCGTAAGTAGACGGGCGATTCCGCTGAAATTCCGTATAAATCTCCGGTAGAAGTTAGCAAAACCGAGGAAGCCCTAGACTTCTTTCACGTTTCGTAGCACTCCCTAGTTCAGAACGGCTTCGATCTTGCCGGGATCTATTCGAATACCTTCTGAAGAGACAATAAGGCCGAGGAATTTTACCTCTTGCTTATAGAATTCGCACTTGTCGATGTCGATATATAGTCCGGCTTCTGCGAGTTTCTTAAGTACCTTTTCGATGTGTTCGTAGTGTTCCGCTTTCGTTTTGCTGTAAATTAGGATGTCGTCTATGTACGCCGAGACGAAGGCGTCTAGGAATTCTTTGAGCGTATCGTTGATATATGATTGGAACGTACTAGGTCCGTTGCAGAGCCCGAACGGCAAGACTAGGTATTCAAAAAGGCCGTAACGGGTTCGGAAGGCTGTTAACTATTCGTCTCCCTCGGCAATACGGATCGCGTTAAAGGCGGCGATCACGTCGAGCTTAGTAAACTAGCGAGCCTTCGAAAGGCGTTCGAGCGTTTCGTTTACGAGAGGGATTAGGTAGCGGTTCTTTTTCGTTAACGCGTTGAGGCCCCGGTAGTCTACGCAGAAACGGAGACCTCCGCCGGGTTTCCGGGCAAACATAACTAGTGCGGCTGCTTCGGAGGAACTGGGGCGGATAAAGCCCTTTTGCAGGTTGTCTTCGAGGTATTTCTTCAGTACGAGGAGCTTATCTCGAGACATCGAGTAGAGAGGGCCGTACGGCGGCGGCTTGCCGTCGATTAGCTCGATTTTGTAGTCGACACCTAGCCGGTACGGTAGCAGAATGTCGGCGTTCTTCTTCGAAAACTGGTGGAGTCGGTACCAATGCTCCTTCGGTAGTTTCGTTCTTAGATCCGTTAGTTCTTCGTCGAACTTTCGGATAGCCTTCTCGATATCCTATATTGTTGCAGCGAAGATCTAAGTGCGTTTGTCGCGGGCAAGACGCGAGAAGGCAGCCGCGCTAATAGCGAACACGGTACGATCTCGGGGAGTATCGGAGGTAGAACTAGATTCGTTGAAGCAGTGCTTAGCGTAATACTTGCTCGTAAAGGACAGAGATTCGGAGGCCCAGTCGATAACCGGGTTATGCTTTTTAAGCTAAGGAAGACCAAGAATGACGGGGTGAGTCTTCGGGAGTTTCGTAAGGAAAAACATAATGTGTTCGGTATACGGGCCGATAGTAATAGATAAGTGGCAGATCTGGGTTACCTTGCCGGCGGCCGCGGTCGTACCGTTAAACATTTCCAACTCCCGAGCGTACGTAAGGTCTTGGAACGTTAAGCCGAGCTCTCTCGCATGGTCGTAATCTATAAACGAGTAGCCGGTTACGCCGTTGTTAATGAGAGCTGCAGTTTTCAATGATTTCTTTTGATTTCCTATCAACGTTTCTACTACGAAAGGCTAGCAGACCAACTCTTTCTCTATAGCCGAGCTGGAGAAAGGGAAGGTAGTAGCAGATACTCTCAGTTTTGGAACGAATGAACCTTGCAAGCGACTGTATACAAGGTTTAAGCTTTTCCCTAGCCGCTCGGAGTAGCGCTGGCCGGTGAAGGCGTATCTAGAGTCGTAACATTCGCGGCGGCGACTCGCTGCGTCGTTAGCGTGTTTAGCCGGCCGACGAGAGACGGGTAGAGGCGAGCAATGTATCCTTTCACTCCGTAGTAGATACATTCTCCTGCCGTACGGCGACGCTGCTTCTCTTCTTCCGAAAGCTTGCTATTCACTAGGGGCACGCGTAGACGGGCGCCGAGCGAGGCAGCGCTCAAATCCATCGGATCGGCGGTAGGCTAGGCGCCTGGCGGTGTTGGGGCTGTAGCCGGAGCTAGTGCTAAAGCCGGCGTCTAAGCTGTCTATAACTTCGACGGTAGCGTAGCGAACGGCGACGTAAAGCGACCGGCATTCGTACGGGCGCCTCCGCGGTTAGCGATGATTTTCGCGAAGTTTCGAGTCGTATTGTCGATACGCGTAAGCAAGGCGTGCAGTTCGGTAATGTTTAGATTCTCCGTATCCTTATCGCGGACTTGCAGTATCATTTCTTCGCTAAGGCCGCGCACCAAGATCCACTTAGCGACGTCCGGGGGGTATTCGGCGTACCTAATCTCGTGTTGGAAGGCGGCATAGTACTCTTAGTAGGTCTTGTTTGCTTGCTTGAGTTTGTCCAAGTTTAGGCGCGCAGTTTGCTTACGGTCGGGGTCGCCGAAACTGGCGTCGAGGGCCTTCTAGATAGTAGCCGTTATAGTTGTTTCTACATTTTCTAAGAGGCTGCGGCAGGAATCGAGGGCGGAGCCACCGAGTAGAGAAAACATAAATCCGGTCTTTGAAGCTTCAGTCGGATAGTAGTCGGCGTTGGCGAGAAAGCGGATCTTGACCTGTGTCTTAAATTCTTCGTACACTTTACGCTTGCCGGTAAAGCGTTCAGGGTCGCTTAGCTTCTTACTCTTGTTCGAAGTAGGTGTAAATGGGTAAGAAGCGGGTACCGCGGCGCCTAGGCGAGCAGAGGCGAGCTACGACTAGAGGCGGCCTACCTCGTCTTCTTTTTCCGCGATAGAAGCATTCGCGTCGCTGAGAGCCGTACTAAGGCTAGTACGGGAGACCGAGAGGAAACGAGTGGCATCTTTGTGAGCCTTAAGCAGGTTGACGAGCAGTTCCGGGTCGGTAGCGTAGGCGTAATCTAGCTGTTCGCGCGTAGCGGGGATTTCATTCTATACTGAGCTTGAAAAATCGGGTACGTCGTTAGGTCTTGTGTTTTGAATCCATTCGTCGGGCGTGTCCATCTTGATGGAGGCGTTTTTTGGTAGTAGTTCGTAATGTAAGGGTTAGTGGCTAAGCAGTGAGAATGTGTACGAAACTTTGAACTAAACTAAAGGGAGCACTGAATCAATATGGCTGCTATCTGCATAAGACGAACTGCGAAGAAAGGAAGAAGGGTGCCTTAGAGGGAGAGCCCCTTCCTTAGTATTCCGCCCTACGGCCGTCTAGCGCGTCCGACGCGTGAGCGCAAGCACGTATATCCTGCTTGTCCGCTGTCTCGCAGCGCCTTTGTCTCCTAGCCAACTGGCGTAGCGCGCGTGTGCGAACTCGTTTGACCGCTCTTAAGTAAACATGTTTCTCCCAGCTCTTCCTTGCCTTCCGGTTCCTTCCTACTACTCGGATCTGTCCTACGACTCTGTATGTCTCGCTTGCTATCGTCCGTATATGCGTGCGCGTAGTTTGGCGCAGTCCCGTCGTTCGTGTGTTGATGTGTAACGTATTGTTCTGCTATATGCGGCCTCCGCGGGAGTCCCTGAGATGTTACGTTATGCGGCTGAGTGGGCGACCTAGGCGTACTGGGCGTACTGGGCGTACTGGGCGTACTGGGCGTACTGGGCGTACTAGGCGTACTGGGCGTACTAGGCGACCTGCTTCGCTGGGGGCCCCTGCTGCTAAGGCAACTCAAATCCGACATCACTTCATGGCATGGCGGCTGGCTTGTAGGACTTGTCGGTGCTTTCTGGGCAGCCACCATAACAGTTGGCTAGTGTGCCCGCGTGAGCTGGGCGTTGGCTTACCGAATAGGGCCCCTTTCTTCCTCTTCTCCTCTTCTCCTCTCCCCCTCCCCCCTCCCCCCCCCTCCCCCTCCTCTCCTCCTATCTCTTATTTTCCCTCCTACTACCGCCGCGAAGCGGCGGAAAAATTTTTTTAGGGTGTTGGCTAGTATTGGCGGTGTTGGCTCTGTTGGTGGTGTTGGCTCTGTTGGCTGTGTTGGCTGGTGTTGGCTCGGACGGCAGGGTCGCCCCTGGGAGCTAGACTTGTCCATCTCCGTGATTTTTTTGCCAAACGGCAGGGTCGCCCCTAGCAGCTTGACTTGGCTCCTCAACCGGTAGTAGTCCGGTCCCGCTCAAACTTAGTACACTCTATAGCTTGTATACTTTATTATTATTAATTCCATTTTTAGCCCGTTCCTCGGCTACTCCGAGTGCGGCTTAAGGCCGCTAGCTGTCCACTACGGACGCTATGCTAGGCTCTGACTATCTGCGGACTGACTATGCATTAATTCTACCGCTCCTAAAGTGAATACCATTCCAACGCCAAATACAGACTATGTTTTTGTTGTTTTTCACTCCTTTATGCTAGCCCGTGACGCCTGGCTGACTAGAACCAATAAGATTATGTAAGTAAATAAACGTTGAGTCCCTCGCCCTCTACCCTTTCGCCTATTGTCTATATTACTTCCTAGTCTTTCGAAGGTATCCGCCTATGCCCTCGATTTTCTAGAAGCTGAACTATCTCGGGTCCTCAAGGTCTCCCTAGGGCGTGTCTTTTACGCAGGCCATCCTGTGCATCTAAAACAGCGTGTCCGTTAGATACTTGCCTACGTAGAAAGTCCCGGACTTGCGCTGGATGTTGTATGCTAGTTTGCCGTTGTCGTGTGCATCTCCGAAGTAGACGGCGCGCACTTTGCGCTTCTCCTTTAGGGCCTTGAGGAATACCTATTGCATATGTAATAGGAAGGTCTCTGCCGGCTTTAGTCCAATCGGTCCGTTACTAGCGTTGCAGTCGTAGATCATTAAATAGCAGCCTTGCTTGCCTGGTAGCTGCACTATCGCGCAGGCCTATGCGTGCCATTCGTCTTGATCGTACGCCTCCCGCCTACCTAGTAGGTTTGTAGTAGCACTCGTGAAGAGGGCTATCCTTACTGTTAGTATGCTGCTATTCGGTCTCTTTATCTTTGCTTTTATAAAGTCCCTAAATGTCGTTATCTGGTTGGATTCTAACGGGTCTTCGTCTCCTTTATACTGTCCCTTCTGCTTTCCTATAGTAAAGCTGAGGTTACGTAGGTGTATATAGATGCTTTCCTTTCTATGCCTCCTTTCCGCCTCTTCCTAGATACGCGCGAGGAACCTCTCGAGAACCGACGTTACCGTAAGGTGCTCGGCGCTCTCCCTACGGTACGCCCGCTAGATGTCTTTATAGGTAGATTCTAGCTTGAAGATGAAGGCGGTTAGGGAGTATCGCCCTTAGATGCGGATACACTTAGCCTGCTACGGCAGCTATGGTTCGAGGAGTGCTGATTGTAGAATAGACATGTTGGCGGGCACTCTTGATAGTGTCTACTCGGTCGTTCGGTAGTGCTAGATAGGGTATAGGATCTTAAGAAAGGTGGGCTTGCCGCCTCCTTTTGTATCCTGTCCGCTAAGCCTTCCTAGCCGCCTCCCGATATAGTAAACTCGTGTGTTTACTATACTAACCCCTGCAAAACGATGCCCGTTCTGTAGCACTTCTCGACGCGATATAGAATCCGTTAAGAACTTTTTGGTACGGTGTCTATATGCAATGTTGCTAGCTTCCCGGCGTCGAGGTCCGTACACTCTTAGCAGTAGGCGGAGATCTGTCTAGTAGCGGAAACGTCTTTCGGCGTATCATTTCCTGTAGTGTTTTCGGGATAGTATAGAGGTCGTAGGGCTCAATCGTTGTCGTAAATAAGGGAGCGGTTCGTAGTGTAGTTATCCAGTTCTATGTTGTTTCTACTGTATTTTGACCTTACCTAGCCCGCGGCTTTATAATTAATCCACGCTATGTTTCATAGCTATTCCTCCTCCTCGGGAGGTGTAATAAACTGTATCTTAGCCCCGGTGAATTGCGCGAGGAGCCCTATACGGTATATGAAGTATGCGGCCTGAATTGCTAGCTTCGGTGTTATAAGAAATTCGAAGAGTGGAGTTGTAAATGAGCATATTACCGCCTCCCTTAGTATCTCCTTCCGTAGTAGCTAGATTGATAGGCATTCGTAGAGGACGTGCTTAAGTATCTCCGGGCTGTCGTCGCACAAACGACAGGCGTTATCTGCCCTAACCTGAATCATTTTCAGGTAGGCGTTCAAGCCGATGCGGCCTGTTCTTATCTAGCAGATTAACGATAAGACGCCCTTAGACATTGTCTTGGTGCCGTACAGTTTCCGGAGCAGTTTTGCGTGCTCTAGGGCGTCGGTTTCGTATATGTCTTTGTACCTTCTTCTAGTATCGCTATAAAGGTATTCTGTGGCCTAGCTTTCCTTTGCATAGAACTTGAAGTGTCGTCGGCATGCTAAGCGGAGCATGTACCGCACCCGAATAGGCTATGCCTGCGGGCCTCTAACTTTCTGCCCTCCTAAGACGGGCGGGCGCTAACCGGTAGCGTATTTGGCAAGTCGGTCTACCTGTTCGTTGCCGGGCACCCCTAGATGTCCTGCTATCTACCGCAGCTTAATAGGGATAAACCGGCGATTGAGGTTCTCGACTAGCTACACTATATCTTAGAGTATCTACTAGCTAGACTGGCCTAGAGGTCGCCTACAAGATAGTAGTGCTCCTTAAGAGTTACCGAAAACGACTATCTTCGATACCGGGCTCTATAGACTCCGAGGGCGGCTACTAAGCTCGAGGGCTTTCTATAGCGCTATCCTTATCCCGTAGAGCTCGGCGACGTAGACGTTGCTTTCGGTAAACGGTCCTATATAGCGGCTAGCGGTCCACTTATAGGAGGGGAGCGCTGCCGCCGTGCTAACATAGCCGTCGATCGCGCTCCCGTCGGTATAGAAGATAAGCCGGCCTAGCTCTCTTTTCTTAACTATGTTATCGTATGCTTTGACCGTAGCTTCTTTGTCGGCGGCAATATACACTACTAGGGGCTCCTACTATAGTGCTGCGATTACCGGTCGTATTGGTTCTATGTTAGATACTCCGTAGCTAAATCGGCCGAGCTGTATATTAGCTATATCTCGGTGTCTTCGTAGAGGGCTCTCGTACCGCACCCTTATCGGTATCTCGTCCTATACCTCCCTTATCTTTTACTATATTAGAGAGGCGTGTATTCTGACGAGCGTGTCGCTAACCCTCCTTACGAGTATAGTTATTATCGGCTTAACTCCCGCTTCTACTTCGAGGATCTCCCTCGCTATCGTCCGTAGTGCTCTAGTAATAAGGCAGAGTGCCCTTTTCTATAAAGAGTTGATCTTCGCTATTATCTTTGCTTGAACCGTCTTCTCGCTATATGCTAGCGCTACTAGGAACCAGACTGATGCGGCATATAGTATCTTCGGCTAGACGACGATACGGTAGAGCGTCCTTATCTGCTCGAGTGTAATCCTCTATATCGAGCCGGCGATTGATCCTAGGGCTCCTACCGTAGCGGTAGCCGCTCCTAGCGTTTTCTTAAGGTGTTGTAGACCTCTAAGCTCGCTATTAAGCTATACCCCGAGGTATCTAGCGCATCGGCTTACCTAAATAGTATATTGCTCCCCCGAGACTAGCGTAAGCTAAAGGGGGGGGGGGGGGGATTGTTCTTCTTCTGCTATTCTCTTAAAGGCCGCTAATCGCCTCTAGTCCGGTAGGTAGAAGTGAATGATCTCGTACTTCTTTAGGGCGAAGACCGAAGCGTGCTTCGTCGCCTATTGTTCAGCTTTCGTATAAATCTCTGCTAGTCTCTCGCAGTTGCCGGCTGCTAAGTGTCTAGAGACTACTATTAAGACGTCGTCGATGTACCCGGTGTTTAGGTCCGCTCCTTTAACGTCGACTAGGTCTGCATTATAGAACAGGTACAGTATCGGAGACAGTAGGGATCCTTACGGTATTCCCGTTCCTACGCTATACTGCTTAGAGCTCCCTTTACCTATCCGGAGGGTCGTTTTTCTATCGACTAGGTAGCTTCGGAGCCACCCTACTATCTCTGCCGGCAGACGCCGCTTTTAAAGGTTGTATAGTAGCCGCCGATAGCTTACATTGTCGAAGGCCCTAGAGACGTCGAGAAAGAGGGCGCTAACGATCTTATTCTGATTCTAACTAGCGTAGATCGTTTCTATTACTAGGTGGAGGGCGTGCTCCGTAGAACTCGCTTTTCTCCCTCCGTAGTAGGTGTCTAGTAGAAGGCCGTAGTGTTCTACTGCGTACGATATTCGCCTAGTAAGGACTATGTCTATTATCTTGCCGATCGTATTAAGTAGCGCGATTGGTCGGTACGATTTGGGTTCGCGGTATATGGATTTCCCTAGCTTTCGAAGTACTACCGTTATTGATTCCTTAAAGGAGGCTAGGCAGTGCTATAGGTCGAGGGCTAGGTTGTACGTTGTAGCGAGTATTGGCGCTAGTAGGTCTATCGCGATCCTTATTGCCCTGTTCGGGATGTCGTCTAGGCCTAGTACTTTGTCTAGGCTAGTGCTTCGGATAGCCTCCTTCACTTTATGCTCTGTAATCGGCGGCATAACTACCGGTAGTCTATATTTAGCGTTGTCGATATCGGTTTCGTCCGCCGGCGGGGGTTCTAGGAAGAAGACAGATTGTAGCAGGTCGGCCTTATCGTCCGCTAACTTGTATTCCTTCCCCGAACCGTCTACGAGTGTTAGTATAAAGGTAGGCGTCTATACGTCCTTATTCTTCGTCTACCGGCGAAGTGCCTAAAGATCCTTTGTTGTTCGGACTTATAAAACCCTTTCTCTATGTTCTATCCTATTCGAGAGTAAGATCGCCTTATGCCTAGCCCGCTTAGCTTGCTAGTAGGCTATTAGGTCTTCTACTGCTCCCGAGGCGAGCTATCGCCGTTTAGCTCTCTTTGCGTTAGCTATTGCCTCTTAACATTCTTCGCTAAACCTAGGTCGAGACCTCGGGCTAAGTCGAAGTAGTAGTGTCGTTTCGGCAAGTGCCTAATTAATAGCTTAGGCGATTGATACCGTAAGATCGTTAAGGTCTCCCTAGTGTCGGACCCGGTATAGGCTCGGTAGGAGTTCCTTAAGTCTTTCGATATACTTCGCTTCGTCTATCTTGCGGTAGCATCGTTTCTCTACCTAGGGCGCCCTCGGGATAGCACACTTGACTAGTGTAGCGACTAGGAGGTGGTCGGAGTGCTTATCGAGTAGAGACTGGGTCTAGCATTCGATAATCTGCTCCTATATTCTCTCCGTGCCCTATACTAAGTCGATAGTAGTTCCCTGTTGCCCTATCGAGTCCGGTAGCCGTGTAATCGTTCCTAGTTCCAGACATAGTTCTAGTCCAAACCGGGAGGCTATCTTAAACTATACTGTGTTCGATGCGGCGTATCTACCGCCGACTGCTCGGTCGGCCTATTTCTCGTAATGGAGATTAAAATCACCGATTACGATCTAGTTATTCGCCTTAGTTGCTTCTAGCGCGCGAATGAGTGTAGGTAGTGCACTCTTCTCCGGGAGCCCTTAGAAGGTTTTATTGTAAGGCGCTTTCGGTAGCGGGTTGTATATGTTGTAGATGGTAATAGGAGTGCTGTCTTATAGGCGAATAGTAAGCGAGGAGTTGTACCTCCCGTAATCCTAGAGCTCTAACTTCTCCTTCGGGATTCGGCGGGAGATAAGCTAGCAGATCTTCGGCTTCCTTGCCTCCGGTAGCACTGTGTAGTACCGATCCTTTAGCGGGTTATATACTATTCTAGTAAGTGGATTGAGCTACGGTTCCTAGAAGGCGATAATATCGTACTGTAGTACGTTCTCATCTCGTAGGAATTCCGCTATAGTACCGTATAACTTCCTTGTGTTGTACTATATAATGTTTAGGTATTCCGGATCGTTACTTATTGTAGGTATTAACGTCGGATGTGCTCTTTGCTCGCTGACGCCTTGCCCGTAGCTTATAGCCTAGGTCGTTTATTCGCGAGTATTCGCCGGCGTCCTTACGCTTCGTACGTCCGCTTAACGTCGATGCCGTAGACTAGCTTATTTCCGAGTCGTCTCCTCCTATTGCTATTAGGTCGTCGTCGGCGGATAGTCGCCGCTATATAAGCTCCGACTCTTTATTCTCCTAGTTCTCTTTGTCTGCCTCTTTGTTTTAGGGTTTGTCGAACGCGAGTTTTTTAGTAACGGCCTTCGGGGTTTTGCCGAATCTAGCGTTCGCGTCCTTGTCTACTAGCACTCTACGGGTAGTGTTCACGTCTACGCTCTTGCTAGACTTGTAGTATAGGCTGCCCGGGAGTAAGCCTGCCTTTCTCTTAGTTGTCTTCTTCTTTTTCTATACTAGCGTGAATCCTTCTAGTTCTTGCTCCGTCTATAGATTAGCGGGCGCCCCTAGAGGTAGTGCTAGTAGATCTGTATAGCTTGAGGACTGTAGTTGTGCGTTTATAGAGCTTCGGCGGCTAATTACGACTTGCGGCGATCTATATGTCTTAGGGTTCGGAGTAGGCCCTTTTACGGAGGCCTCCTTTAACTAACTATTAGCCGCTTTATCGTTCCCTCCTATTGTTTGCGAAGGGCGTGTACCAATTAGCGTTTTCCGAGCCGCTAGGGTCTTCTTAGGTTTAGTAGAGATAGATGAGTCCCCGCCGTTAACCGCAGATAGCCCTAGAGTAATATCCTTCGCTATCTCGGGGAAGAATAGGTTGTTTTTTACCCTCTCCTTTGCCTACTTAATACGCTAGAGTTCTACCTTGCGGTTCTTGCATTTAGATAACTACGCGCTATACGGGCTATAGCAGAGGGTACACTTCTTCTTACCTCCTAGCTAAGAGGCCTCGTAGCTCTTCTCTAAGTACGGCGGCTCCCTCGGGTTCTCTTCTTTAGCTTTCTTACTACACTATCCGTATACGAATAGTTTGAAACAATAGCGTACTACGTAACTATATTGTTTGTAAATTTGGCACTACGTAACCCGGCATTCGTAGTCGTGTTTAACGACTCGATAGCTGCGTCCTTTCTAGACGAGTTTGCCGGCGGCGAGTGCTACATTTGCATCTTCTACGGTTCCGAACTTTACAACTAGCGCACCTGTTAGCTTCTGTCTCTACGGTACTGCGAGCTATCCTATCTAGGTAATGTCTGCGCTTCCGAGAATATAGTAGTTGTTTGTCCGGAGTAGTTTACGCTCTACGTCGGACCTAATCCCTCTTTCGGATCCCTTTAGTGTCTAGTCTGATGTTCTGACTGCCTGCATTACTATTCCGTATTCCGGCTAGACTACGGTTGCTTTGTCGCCTAGGCATCGCTCCTATTCCTTCGCGAGCTTGATTAGGCGTTTAGCGGTCGCTCCGTTTACCGTAATAAGGATAATATCGCCGCTTTTAAGAAACTTGGCGCTATTAACCTATTTATGCTTCCTAGGCGCAATTGTTAGTGCGCTATTAGTAATCTTTCCCGATTAGGATAGCGTATTATTAATATACTCGACTATAGCGAGTTCTAGCGCGGCCGTGTTTCGTAGAGCTGCGGCCTCCTAGGGATCTCCTATCTTAACCTTGATTTCGCAGAGCTCCTACTTATTAATCCGTGCTAATCCTGTCCTATTCCGGGCCTGTACTAAGGCCGGGATTATAGTAGGAGGGGGGGGGGTATATAGCGGCGGCGGCGGCGTAGGACTGTGTTCGGGTACTCGCAAAGGCGGGTCCCGCTCTAGTCTTTATCTCGGAGACTATAAGATTCGTCTGTTTCGTAGATGCGGCGATGTTGGTAATACAAGTAGCTAGCTCGTCGAACTTCTCCTCCTAAGTGCGAGACGCGTCGATATAGGCGCCGATAGACTTAGAGAGGGCCTTAAACACTACCTAGGGTAGTGCCTTCGGGGATTAGCTATTAATTGTCGCGTATTCCCGTAGAGCTGTCAGCTCCTGCCGGAGTATAGTAGCGTGTACTAATACGTGTTTAGACCGTATGCCGACCGAGGGCTATTTACTCGTTTTTAGCGGCATCGCGCGCGGCAGCGCAATGGCGCGCGTGCCAAATGACTAAATAGACTACGGCGGATACGATAGACAGTGTTTTGAAAGTGTGCAGGTAACTTCGTACTTGATGTTGTGTTTTTGGTCCTATAGCTTGTATAGGACCTCTACGCACGCTAAACTCTAACTATAAGACATTCTTGTTCTTACTACTAGGTATAACATATAGACGATGCTTCTCTATAGGACTTCTATAGTCGTTCGTCGTATTCGTAAGATTACTTAAGCTATTAGGTAATATAGGAAGGTCTAAAAGACTTAACTAGAACTATTGCGTGCTACTATAGGTAGGCTGACTAAGTTGCGCATCTCTATCTCTATAAAATTTGGTAGGAGTATACCGGCACCTTCGCGTTGTTCTGCCTATTATAGTTGGGTTTTCGCTTAGTAGATTCACCTCTACGCTGCTTCTTGCGCTAGTATTAGTAGTATAAATAGCAAGCACTGTCTCGTCGCTTTTCGAAGGTAACATTTCCGATCGTATCCTAGTCCTATCTAGCTTCGATTACTACTATTAATGCGTTATCTTCTTCCTCTTTCTAGAGTCTACTAAGATTCGCGGCCTAAGCACTTGTAGTCCTACTATTATTATATGCGAAGCTGCGTGTTCCCGTAGCCGGCTTTACTAGCGGTCTAGCACCTTGCTCGAACGGGTAATAGACAGAGTAGTAGGTAGTAAGGTGCTAGCAAATAGGCCTCTTACGGGATTAGAATCGTAATCGTCGGTGTCGATGTATTCTAGAAGGTAAATAGTGCCTATATTAATTAGGCTAGAGCCCTGGCCCCTTAGAGTAGCTAATCTGTTAGCGCTTAGAGACCTTTACTGCCTCCCTTATTAAGTCCGGAGACGTTCTCTTAGTTGGCAGCATATCGGTCGGCTTTGCGTTAGCTGTTATAGTAGCCGTATAGGATTTTAGAGTAGAATAGGCAGAAGAACTACGATTACTAAAAGGCAAGGGCAAAATAACAAAGGTGAATTAGCGGGTCAGTTAGTTAGTAAGTACGCTAGATAAAGTGAATATAGAGCCGTGCCTAGAAATTTAATAGCGGATCGCAAGGTAGGACAGAATACCTTAAAATGACAAAAGGGGATACATTTCTAGTCTAGTATACTTTCTATACCTCGTCGTTAGTAAATGCCTCCTTATCTATAGTCGTAGAGGCGTTGCCGTAATACTGCTGCTTATACAAATGCGGATTAATGCTCTAGAGTGTATGCCGATAGGATTAAGGTCTAGGGTCCTAAATCGCTATTCGCGAATCGCGGTCCCAAATCGCTATTCGCGGTCCTAAACAAATCGTTATTCGCGGTCCCAAATCGCTATTCGCGGTCCCAACTCGTTATTCGCGGTCCTAAATCGCTATTCGCGGTCCCAAATCGCTATTCGCGGTCCCAAATCGTTATTCGCGGTCCTAGATCGTTACCTACGCGATAGTATATATATCTAGTTATCGAAAGTGTAAAGCTCGTATATTATGCTATATATTTGCTGTTTATAGTAAAAGGGAGTTCTACGTCGGCTAGAAGGTGCTAATCCGCGCGTAGCGGCTCGGCTTTCTAAGTAATATTAGCTGGTAACCGGCCCTATACACATGGGCTGAGTTCTGAGCCTATATAAGAGGCCTCCTTCTGCACTATAGACAGGGCATCAACCTCGTATAGCACATTGTTTATGTTATACTTCTACAATGCCTATGTTGTAGGGCTCTAGTTATCAGCCTAAGCGACAGCCTTATTATCCTATTATGCTAAATATAGCTGCCTACATTGCTATAGGTTATATTACCCTCGGTTGCCTATACTATTGCTGCTAGTAGTAGTAGTAGTGTTGGTTTCCGTCCTTTATTAGAGCCGAAGGTAGGGCTATCTCTTTATATCTAATAGGTGCAGGTATATCGAAGGTGGTCCTAGGGTACGAATAGCTATAACTAGAGCGAGGGCACGATAAGGGCCTACGATATAGACGATATAGAAGTATCTCGAGGGGCTATTACGACAAGCGAAGAAACCTCTTAACGAGGGCATCTCTTTGACCCCGAAAAGCTATAAACCCTTAGGACTATTACAGCTTAGGGCCTAGTCTGTAACTATAGCTAGCTTCTAAGGACTCGGCTCCGGGTCGAAGACCTATTTAGTACCGCTTGCTCGAGATAAGCCCCGCCTAAGGAGGAGATAGATTAATTACCTATCGGCCTTACTTAGCTTGCTAAGACTATCGATCGATAGCAAATACTAGATTGTAGGTCGGATAGCCGGGGAGTCCCCTATTAATCGGGTAGATCGCGAGTCCTAGGTTCGCAGCCTCGCTTAGATAGTACTTAGCCTTCTACTAGGAAAAGAAGGCTACCGCCCCCTCCCCCGCCTAGCTAAAGGAGATAACGAGAGCTGGTTTCTAGGATCTAGGTATAAACAGAGATTGCAGTCCCTTCCTCCGAGCGGCTTTCGTCTAAGTTTACTAAATTAAGCTCCTAGAGGTGCTTAGGCGACCCCTAGGAGGCTAAATCCTAATGCTACCCCGGGGGTAATATTAGGAGAAACAGCCTAGCATACCATTTTCTCGCGTAGCAACATCGCAACAAACCAAAAACACCTTTATATAGCATTTCATTTCAACTATTTTATAAACAATCGAATGAGCTCTAGCGAAAACGAGCATTAAGAATTAGCGGAATCTTCTGAATCCGAAAACGCCCCTAATCCTATTAACGAGGAAATTAGGCGGCGACTAGTTAATATAAGCAAGCCTCCTACGCCCTCTACGCTAGAGGTACTCTATAATGTCCTTATAAAGATAATAGAGAAGCAAACCAAGCTTCTCCGTTAAAACAGGCGTCGCCCGCCTAAACTAGGAAGCAGTACAAACCCCTTGTTCGAAGGGTAGAACGCTATAGTATATATAGAGCGTTTTAAGGAAGGCTTAATTAAGTACGAGCTCGATAGAGAATCCGACTAGTATAAGATCCGGTCCCTTACGAGGACTACTATTACTAAGCTTTACCGAACCCTTAGAACCCTAGTTAGCTACCTAGAAAGGGACGATAAGTCTAATGCTAACTAGGAGACCTTTAAGCTAGCCTTTCTAAGGGAGTATCGGGAGTGCGATAGCCGTCGCATTAAAGGCAGTCGCGCGTAGCTCGAGGCCCTCTGCTTAGTAAGGCGCACTAAGGATAACGACCTAAAGGGGTATGTCCGCGAATTTATCGAGTTAGCGGACGGCATCGACTAGAGTAACCTCGAAAATTCTTAGAGAACGAGGCTGCTCCTCTAGGGGTTGCCGTAGCCTATAGCTTAGCGTGTCTTCCGTCGCTGTAAGCTTAGCGAGGCCGATCCTAAGAGCTTTAGGAGATACAAAGAGGTCCTAGTGTGTATTAAGGCCGACATTAATAGCTCCGCCGATACGAGGAAGTTTATCTACGGCGAAGATAGGAATAACCTAGCGTAGGTTAGGAAAGAAGCTATAGGAAGCAGGGGACCTAAGTTCCTTCCTAAATCGCAAAGTAGTCCTAAGACCGTAACTCCCACTATTACTAAACACTCTTAAGACGTTGCGGACTTAGCTAAATCCCTAGCCCGACTTAACCTAAATGCGAAGGCATTATAGCGAGTTAGGGAAGTTATCGATGCTACTATACTAGGCGATATACTACTAGTCTACTAGGTTTTAGATTCTAACTACCCTAAAGCCCCTTTAGTTGATATCTACGCTATATAGAAGATCTATTCTGACTTAGACAGCAAGTGCTAGATATATAGTAGTTTCAAACATATCTAATCGTCTTGCCCTATCTAGAAAGAGCTTCTTAATAGGAAGCTTGTTATATAAGTAAATAGTCGGTTCTACTATATAGATAGCGGCGATAAGATTGACTTCGAATAGGATCGGAGAGCCCCGAAGCTGCCTTAACTGAAAGCCCTTTAGAAAGGAAGTATAGCGGCAAGATCGAGTTTAAGGAGACTAGGAACAGTACCCTCGCCGCTATTGCTAAACGGGAAACTTAGAAGGTTAGGGCTAAACAGGTTAAGGAGCGAAGCAGTAACGGTACTACCGAGCCCGTTAAAGTCAACTTTGTTTCTTAGGACCAGGACGTAGTTACTAATGTTTACGCGGTTACTAAGAATAGTATAGATGTCTACGCTGCTATAAGGTCCTAAACCTAGTCCTAAAACAAGGGCAAGACTTAAGAGCCCGCAGAACCCTACTCGCCCTAGTGCGGTAGCCCCTACTAGGGTACTAAAGAACAAGGCGGCCGATAAGGCTAAGCAATAGCGAGAGTTAACCGCTAAAACTAAGACTCTCTAGACAGCTAGAGACCGCGCTGCCCGAGCTAGCACTATACCTATAGAGAGCCTAGTCGTCCTAGAGACTCTAGAGGTCGATATAGAAGATAATACTACTAACATTAGTAGTACCCTAGGTCTAGCTAACCTACCGGCCTATAAGCGGAAGTTATCCGATCTAAAGAGCTTTCGCTTTAATAGGTATATAAACAAGTATAGTGCTAGCCTAGCTAACTCCTTAGACACAAAGGCAAACGCTCTCTTCTAGGCTTTATAGTTCCTAGACCTTAAGTCTAACGTGTCTATAGGAGAGCTGTTAGCATACGGTTTGCCTACTAACCTATTCTAGAGCCGAATCCCTAACGATACTACCTTTATAAAGGACCTCGCTGCCCTCCGAAGGAAACAGGGGCGAGAAGACTATATCGACGTCTCTTCCCTATAGTACCTTCCTAAATTTTTAGGTGCCTAAGACTTAGCAGAAGGCGAATCGGTAACCTACGAGAACTAGGAGACTATCGATAATGCTAACGAAGAGGGGGTTAAGGAGATAGGCCGAGGGGATAGTAATAATACCGACCCTATTTTAGTTTTAGTTTCTATTAAGGCTGTTCGATTTACTAGCTAACAAATCGGTCGAGCAGGACCTCCTCGACCTAAGGAACTTTACTCTATCCCTAATAATATAGACCTTTCCGCAGTTACCCGTTCCTTCGCCGTCGTTCCCGCTATCTATATTTAAGTTACTATCGGAAGCTATAGTTAGCAGATGCTAGCAATGCTTGATAATAGTTCGGAGTTGCTTATTATAAGTAAGCGTTAGGCTAAACAGCTTAGGCTGCTAATAAACAGAGACATTTCCCTCGGTATATAGGGAGTAAATAGGGAGGTTACGCTTATAGGTGCCTGCTATAATATTATAGTAGACGCCTTCGGCATATGCTTTTCCTTTACCTTCTAGATTACCGCCGACCTAAACACGCTAATTATTCTAGGTCGACTATAGTCTCGTATAACCCGGGGTATCTAGCGCAACTACGACGATAGCTCTTAGGAGGGAACTATCGCTAACTAGAAGGGCAACCGTATCGTATTTACTAGTTATATCGGAAATACTAGCTACAAGTCCTACGAGGATATCCTTACTGCTTCTAAACGGTCTTCGGGAAACGCTACGGCGCGGTTATAAGACCGGCAATCTGCGCTATAAGTTAGTATAGCTTAAATAGGTTATTTCTAGAAGTGCGCCGCTCCGTACGTTAAGGCGAGTTTCTAGGTTCTATACTAAAGAGACGAATGCTCGAAGCGATAGCGAGTATAATACAACGACTACCTACTATACGAGTTAGGGTAATAATGCTATCTCATATATCGTCGCCGGAGGTATTATTACCGGACGCGGGTCTACCCGAACTGACCAATTAGAGCGCTAGTCTAATGCTACCCCGGGGGTGTTATTACGAATCTAACGTTTTCGCCGGTGTAATAAATTAGGACTACTAGTTGCATACCTATCGACTTAAGGAAACTTCTAAAGAATTTTACGCGCTATTTTGTTACGCCAATCTCTAGGCCTAGCGATAAAGAGAGAGAGCTCGGGTTCTATAAGCGATTAGTGTATATACCCTATATAAGAGGGTAGCTAACAAGATTAAGCCCGTAAAGGGCAGCGTACACATTACCGATAGGTCTAATCCTAGCGGGAATCCTAACTAGCGATAAAAGTGTCTTAATTAGGAAGCAATATTACTACCTAGGAATAGTCTGTACGATTAGAGATACATTACCAAAAAGTTCTCTACTATTCCTAGGGGTTTAAGGCTAACACCGGAAAGGCTTGCGAAGATTAAACCTAGTATAGAGCTTTCGGATCTTGAGCTTGACCTACTGTACGAGCTTCTATATAACCGCGAAGCCGTATTAGTATATAACTTCACTTACCTAGGCAGAATTAACCCGGAGGTTGCCCCTCTATAGAAGATCCGAACGATCGAATATAAGCCTTAGGCCTACCTAGGTTTCAAGCTGAACCTAAGCCTACGAGGTATAGTTAAGGATATAATACGGTAGTGCGTGAAGGCCGGTATACTAGAGCCTTCCTATGCCTCGTATCGCAATCTATACTTCCTAGTTTAAAAGAAGATAGCTCCTAGGGAACTAAAGAAGTACCGTCTAATTAACGCTATACAAAAGTTCAACGTAGTTACGATTAGAGATGCTAACCTTCCTCCGGAGACTAATAGGTTCTCGGAAGCCTTTACTAACTATATTATAGCCTTACTAGTTAACGTTTTCTTAGGCTACGACTAGATTCCTCTCTACCCTAATAGCCGGGACCTTACCAGTTTCGAAACACCTCTTAGACTATATAGATGTCAGGACCAAAGAGGTTACACGTAATTGGTATGTAACTAGGCCGAGTGAAGCTAGGGTCTTAGTGCCTTAGGCAGGGCTTGGCGCTTAGCGTTAGGCCAACTAGCCTACCTTCCTCCCTCTCCTTTTAGATCTCTATCGAATACTACACTGATTGACTACTACCCTATCTACCTGCTAATATAACCCCTATTATATAGTATTCGATCCACCCTTTAAGGGTAGCAGCTAGATAGTCCTTATTTCAAGCTTTTAGCGGTATAGCTATAAAAACCATCGATTTAACTATATTGCGCCCGAAGAACGGGACCTATACGTACTATTCTACTAAAACAACCGTACCAATCATTAAGCAAGGCCTTCTATACGGCCTATTATACTGAGTCAAGCACATTAGGCCGATACTCGCTAATTCCGCCACATCCGTACTATAAGGGGCTACAATACATTATTAGTACTACCCCTTATTACAATAGCCGGCTTATTACGAAGCAACAATAACAATAATCGCGGCGCCGCTAGCAGCGCTAGCAATGACAACACTAGTGGCACAGTGCCTACTAAAGCACCTGCTAAAGTGCCTCCTGCTAAAGAGCCTACTAGAGGGCCTACTAAAGAACCTATAATCGAAGGGGATAACCCCTCGTTGCCCGTTGACGACATTCTTAGCAATATTGTCAACCGTCGATATAGCTAACTAGCCTTTAGCCCCTAGCTAGTAGCGAGACTTCGAGAAGCTACCTAAAACAGGCTCGCTGCTTTACGTTAAGAACAACAGCTAAAGGACAACCTCCTCGAAATTCGCCGCCTATAGGAAGCCCTAATAACCAATACTAAGCCGACAGCAGGGCCTTCCTTACTATCAGTCCTAGTCTAGAAGAAGGATGCTAAACTCAAGGACTGCACCGTGTTTAATAGCTCTAGTCGGAAGCAATACAATAACCATATTCGTAACTGTAAGCTTAACTAGCGCAATGCACCGAGAGCGCTGCTAGATAACTATTCCTTAGTTGTCTATACTATGCAGTATATTAACGGTAACCCTAAGCGTATATAGGATAACTATTTTGATTCCCTCTACGACTAGACCGCTATTCAATAGCAGGACTATAAGACTATTATGCTAAACACCCTTAGCAACCCTATATTGCGCTAGCAGCACGCCTAAGATCAATATCTACGTGCTAACTAAAAGGCCGACCAAACCTCTCGATCCTTCGAGGCCTATCTAAAGACCCTTAAGGACGACTTGCTACCTAAGACCGACTCTATCTGGATATCTGAGATACGACCTAAAGTGAGATAGGAACTGGTCCTTAAATTGGACCGCCGCCGTATGTTTAAACAGGCTAATCTTATACGCATTCAATTTATAGTAGAAGTCGAAACCGCAGAGCGTACAGTCTAGCTTTAGCAACGGTTGGAATCTAAGATACGACTAGCCGCTAACAACCGCAGCCGTAGTAGAAACTAAGGCTCCTACTAGAACAATAATGCTAACAATGGGAACAGTAACAACGACCGTAGAAGAGGCTGTAGCCGACGGCTATATAGAGGAGGCCGTAATAGGGGCCGTAGAAGGGGCTCTTATCCCTATAATACTAATCGCTCAACTAATAATAGCAGCAATAGCGGCTATAGCAATCCCCTAACCGGATTGAAGTGCTTCAACTGTAATAGCACTAGCTATCTCCTAGGCTAATGCGACAAACCTAAGGACTAGGCCCGAATCGACCGTGCTGCCGCTAAGCACCGAAAGTACCTCTTAGCAGCTAACGCTACCCCTATAGGCTAACCTTCGAAAAAAGAATAAGCGCCGCACCAACTGTTAGCCTTGTACGGCGTAAGACCATCGATATTGTGCTAGCTATTATGCGCACCTGTCTTATATAGGACACGCATAGAGCTAACTATAAGACTAAGGTTATACTAGACCTAGGAAATTTAGTTAGTGCCCTTATTAGCCATCGCCTAGCTAAGCAATTAGACCTTCGACAATTGAATAGGGCTAACCTGCTAACCCTTGCTTAGTTTAATAACGCTCGGCACTTGACCTATAGGGCCTACTACATTCCTATAGTCCTAAGAGACGACCTCGGCAACGAGCGCTTGCTAGATTTCACCGCCTACGTAGTAGATATAGACAACCTCCCGTCCGATATTGTTATTAGTAACCCTGTTCTCAAGCACTACGCCGTAGCTATAGACCTAGGCAGCTAACAGTAGCGATTTAGAATCGCTAGGAAAGAGGACATTAAACACATTGATGCTAGCGAGTGCCCTAACGATATTAGGGTCCTGTTTATTAGCAACCTGACACTAGCCTCCGCCTTAGCCGATCCGACTACTAATCTTCTCGGTAGAGATAACGATAAACCTGTGCCCCCTAATAGCATAGACCCTAATTAACTCGCTCGCATCCTACAGCCTATTCGCGAGACCTATATTAACGTGTTTAAACACTACCTAGCATCGACATTGCCTATGTTTAAAGAGACGGACTATAAGATCGATATTATATAGGGCAAAGAGGTCCCCTTTAGGCCCCTCTATAACCTTAGTAAACGCGAGCTTGCTGTGCTGCGTAAGTACCTAGATAAGAACCTAGCCAATAGTCGAATTCAGTATAGCAACAGCCCTGCTAGTGCACTAATCCTGTTTGTTCCTAAGAAGGATAGTGGCCTACGTTTATACGTTAACTACCGTAGACTTAATGCTGTTACTATTAAAGACCGCTGTCTACTTCCGCTTATTAACGAGACCCTCGATCGCCTTTCTAGCGCCTGTTTCTACACTACATTAGACATCAAGGATGCGTACTATCGTATCCGCATTCGTAAGGGCGATAAATGGAAAACAGCCTTCCGTACCCGTTACAGCTATTTCGAGTACTTAGTTATGCTATTTGGGCTAGCTAATGCCCCTGCTACATTCTAGTCCTATATCAATCGGGCCCTGTTAGGCCTATTAGACTATCTCTGTATAGTCTACCTAGATAACATCCTGGTTTACACCTATTTACCTAATATTGCGGAGCACTAGGCTACAGTCCGCAAGGTCCTCGATCGCCTAAGGACCTATAGGCTATACTACAAGCCTTCTAAATGCACCTTTACTGCTAAAGAGGTGGCCTTCCTTAGCTTCCTCGTATCAACTAATAGTGTAAAGGCTAACCCCGATCGGATTAAAACCATCACTAAATAGCTAACCCCTACTAGCATTAAGGAGCTGTAGTCGTTCCTCAGCTTCGCCAATTTCTATCGCCGCTTTATTGAAGGCTATTCGCGACACGTAATGCCCCTAACCGAACTTACTAAAACTAAGGCTAACCCGACTAGAGAGTTCAGATAGACTAACAAAGCATAAGCCGCTTTTAACGGTTTGAAGAAGCGATTTACTAAAGTCCCCTTATTGTACTATTTCGTACTAAGCAGACAGATCCGTATTGAAACTAACGCTTCCTAGTTCGCTATATCGGCTATAATGTCTCAGCAGTTAGATAGTGACTACTACTAGTACCTAATTGCCTTCTTCTTACGAAAAATGATCGATATAGAGCGTCGTTACGAGACCTACGAGCAAGAGCTCTTAGCAATCGTAGAAGCCTTCAAGCACTAGCGCTACTATCTCGATAGTATATAGTACACTATTCAGGTCTATACGGACTATAACAACCTCCGTGGCATTACTAAGGTCACTAGGGTTATAGGTCGACAGGCTAGATAGGCCGTCTACCTCGCCGGGTTCGATTTTGATATATTATACCGGCTAGGCGTAAGTAACCCTGCCGATAGCCTATCGAGGCGACCTAATTACGACAGCGAAACCTAATACATTAACTCTTTGTTTCCAACCCTATAGTACAAGATTGCTATAGCCCGTATTATTAATAAGCACGCGTAGAATAAGCGGCTTACCGGACTCCGCGACGGCTTAAAGCATATTAATGCTCTTGCTATATTAACAGTACGTATTAAGGCAAGGGCTGAGGACACAGACAGGAGAAGTTATAATAACTCCCTAGTCGATATCGCTATATACAGTAATAGCGATTAAAGCACTAATGCAGTTAATCCGGCTGCTAGTGCTATTAGATATATACAATGCGTACCTCGTTCAATAGCGAGGGTGCTATTAAATAACCTTATAAGTGGGGATAGTTAATCGTTTATAGATAAGCTGTTACGTGCTTAGTAGAGGGACGCCTTTGCTGCTAAACGTATCGACAAGCTTATAAGTAGGCGAACGACTCGATCTAGTAAGAGTAACTAGTCGATCGATAATAAGGGTTATTTGAAGTTTAAGGGCAGATACTATGTCCCCGCTAAACATTCGATCCGACAAGAACTTCTCAAGCGATACTATAATAGTGAGCTTGCCGGTTACTATAGCACAGAGAGGTCGCACGAGCTACTATCGCGTATATACTACTAGCCAAATAGTGAGCGGGATATAAAGGACTACGTAAACACGTATGCCGTATGTCAACGAGTTAAAGCACTAAGGCACCTGCTATTCGGCGAGTTGTCTTTACTTCCTATTCTAAAGAAGCCATTTGCAGAGCTAACAATAGACTTTATTATAGGCCTTCTACCTACTAAACGCAGGGGCAGTAAGGATGTATATAATGCTATCCTTGTTGTAGTAGATCGATTTACTAAAGGCGCTCGATATATCCCGGCGCGGAAAGATTAGACTACTATTAATATAGCAGAAGCGCTATAGAACAACATCTTCTATACCTATTAGGGGACCCCTAAAGGGATAGTCTCTAACCGAGGCTCGACATTTACATCCTATTATTAGAGCGAAATATGCCTATAGCTGAGACTAAAGCATCGGCTATTAACAGCCTTCTATCTATAGACTAACGGTCAAATAGAGAGGCAGAATGCTACCCTATAGCAGTACCTACGCAGCTACATTAACGAGAATCCTAACGACTAGGTCAACCTCCTATAACTAGCTGAATTCGTATACAATAATAGTGTCTACTCATTAACTAAGGTGTTACTATATATAGCTATAATGGGCTAGAATGCCGCTATGCTATAAGACCCCCTATCGCTCGAGGCCGAGCGCAAGGAAAGGGAAGCGTATTAAGTACCAACCCCTAAAACACTAGCGGCTATCGAGAGGGTTTAAAAGATGCGAGAGATTTACGCTAAGATAGCTAACAAACTAGCAAAGGCCTAGGCCTATTAGAAGGCCTATTATAACAAACACTATACACCGATAACCTTTAAGCAAGGCGATATAGTTATACTTAGTATAAAGAACCTCCGCATCCGCAAACACCTATCACCTAATAGCAAAACACGCCCTAAACTAGCACTACGGTTTATTGGCCTATTCCGAATCCGAGAACCGAGAGGCAACGGCTAGGCCTATCAGTTATAGCTCCCACTACACTATACTATCTATAACACCTTCTATATCTCCCTCCTTAAACTATACTACTACCGCGGAGACCCTAAAGAAGCCCCTACTAAATATAAAGAGATACTAGCCGACGGCGAAGAGCTGTAGTCTGTAGAGCGTATACTGAAGCATCGGACTAGGCAAGGCAAAAAGGAGTACCTACTAAGATAGCAAGGCTATTCACCTAAATAGGGCTCGTAGGAGGCTAAAGACTCGTTTAAGGATATAGCTGAGTTGTTAGACGAGTATTAGACTAGTATAAAGAACAAGAAGAAGGCTAAGGGCCTATAATATCACCCGAAATGCTTAGGAACAATGCCACCCCCGGGGTGCTATTAGCTAACTAATCAGAGGCCGGCAAACTAGGACAATAAGACTACACTACTATAGTGAATACGTACCGAGTGTTAACAAGCGCGCTATAACGCGTCAACCAATCGTATACTCTTCTAAGGGCTCTATCTCTTTACTAATGCGCCCTATAAGGACCTTCTCCTAGTATTTAGGTCCCCCTCTTATTCCTTCCTCCTATCGAGTCTTAGGCGATCGGCGAGGGCGGCGCGCGCGTATAAATAGTAATAATAACGATGACGACGGCGTTACGCTTATACTAAAGGGCGACACGGCCGGCGCGGCTATGTTAGTAACGGTATTGCGGAGTGTATTGCTAGTTGAAGCGTTGCTAGCTAAAGAAGGAAATTAGGAGCGAGGTGAAGTTAGCGCTAAGACGGCTAGCGCCGCTATTGTTAATATCACTTGCTATTGTTACTACGCCTACAGACATAACCTTACCTACACTACGAGCCTAAGGCACTAAGGGGTTAATTAAAACTTTGATCAAAACTTAATTAAAACTTTAAGCCGCCTAAAAGATTAAGCGACTAATGGACTAACTAAGGGCAAAAACTATAGAGCTAAGCTAGCCGGGGTCGATCTTGCGGACAATAGGTTACTCCTCGATCTTTCTAACCCTTTAAGCGAGGCGAACCTTAACTATTGCACTTATAATAGCCTTTACCTATAGAAACCAGACGAGCTGTGTTTTTTCTAAAAAGATAAGATAAGATTGACAATTGAAGGCTACTAAACCTAACCAATTAGGGCTAGTGAAACTACGATAGTAAATAATAGTCCTCGTAACAATAAGAACAATCCCTCGGAACGGACAACCCTCGGAAGCGGATATTTCTAGGTCTTTTAAGAGTAGACGCAAAGAACTCGGACAACCTTACTTAGAACGGGGGCAGTGCTGCAATACCCCGTATACCTACCTATTGCAGCAGGGAAGGTGCGCTCGTATTGTAATTAGTTACTAGCCTTCAATTTACATAGCTATATAACCCCTTATTGTTACTACAGTAGCAGCGATAGCGTAGTTGGAAGTTGGACATTGTCGGAGGTGAGGTTTAATATAGTTACATAATTAGGTGGTTAAGCGTTTAATTCAGCGCGGCTAAATAGCTTAGTTAGTCTGCTAAGTTAGCGGCAACGGAGATTAGGTTGTAACATAGACAGGCTACGAGGGCGCGGCCTTTAGAAGGGAAGCGTATGTTAGGACTAAAGAGGTTATACGTAATTGGCATGTAACTAGGCCGAGTGAAGCTAGGGTCTTAGTGCCTTAGGCAGGGCTTGGCGCTTGGCGTTAGGCCAACTGGCCTGCCTTCCTCCCTCTCCTTTTAGATCTCTATCGAATACTACACTGATTGACTACTACCCTATCTACCTGCTAACATAACCCCTATTACAATAGACAAACCACCCTTCCCTAAGGGGCGACTAACTTAGTAGCTTAGTTCGTTCGTATTATAAACTAAGTCCTCGCGGCCTATATCTCCTATACAGCGATGCCTTTCCTTAACGATATCGGTATTAAGGGCCCTAAAACTAGGTACGACAATAAAGAAGTAGAGCCTAGCGTCCGTAGGTTCTTTCTCGAATATATCTAGAACCTCGATAGTGTCCTCTACGACCTAGAGCGAGCCAATCTAACGGTCTATAGAGAAAAGCTTTAGCTCCTATATAAACGAATAAATATTGTCGGGTTTGTAACCGATGAAAACGGCCGCTATCCTAATAATGTACGGGTCCTAAAGATAGTGTCCTAGCCGGATCCTACCTATTAGAAGGATGTCCGGACCTAGCTTAGAGTAGTCTCCTACTTCCGTATCTAGCTCGACAATTTTGTATTAATATATAAGCCCTTATACGCCTTGCTTAAGAAGGATGCTAAGTTCGAATAGACTTCCGTTTACTAAGCAGCTAAGGATACGGTAACTAAGGCACTCGTTACCGTACCTGCACTTATATCTATTAACTACTTAGAGGGTACGGGTTTAATAGTTATTACTATCGACTCGAGCGGGGAAGGCTATAGCGAGATACTAATATAGTATAACCGTAAGGAGCTATCTTTGCGTTACCCTGTCCGGTACGACTTAGGGCTATAGAAACCGATCGAGGCCCGATACGATACTAGCAAGCGAGAATGCCTTAGAGTCTATAAGGCTCTAAAGAAGTTCCGACCGTAGCTCTTTAGTATATTCTTTCGCCTAGAGATCGATGCTCAAACACTAGTCCATTAGCTTAACCGTACAGCCTCCGACCTACTAAACTCTGCGATAGCTCGTTAGGTTGCCTAGATCTATTTGTTTGACTTCGACGTCTTCTACGTTCCTAGGAAGAAGCATACTAGACCGGATAGCCTTTCTAGGAGGCCTGCTATAGAAGAGGACATTACCGAAATAATAGAAGAAGAGGATGTCGACGCGGTTATTAACCGTACCTTCTTTACTGCCTTCTATATTAATGCTATGCTAGTAATTACTAGGTCGAGTGCCGACACCTATCCCGATAACTAACCTAACGAACCTAACGAGCAGCCTAAGGGTTAGGCTAACGAGGACCCTGCTACTAATAGCGACTAGGCTGAAGCTGAGGCGGATAAATTAGATAGAGATAATATCCTTAATAGGGTCTACTCCGACGACTCCTATTATATCGCCTACTTCCTAACCTATACGAAGAAAGCACCTGGTCTGTCTAAGAGTTAATACCGTCGGGTTATTCGCTATTCTCGACGGTTCCTTATTAAAGATCGCATCCTTTAGCGACAAGCGATAGTTGATGCACCTCTCTAGCGTGTTATTAATAACCCTATAGCAAGACAAGAAATCCTTCGTGCAGTCTACGACGAGCTTAGCTACCGGGCAGCGGAGGGCACCTTCGATGTCCTTCGTCGACGATACTAGTAGGATAGCGTATAGGCTAATGTCTCTCGCTACTGTAAGAGCTGTCCTAAGTGCAATTTTAGGAATAGCTACCGTCCGGCGTCGACTAGGCGAGCTACGTATCCCCGCTACCTAGTCAGTTAGAGAACGATAGTACGGTAATAGAGTTTATCTAAGCCGGAATAATAGCCTATATGTTATTCGGGAAGGTCTTTCTCGGTAGCCTAAAGCCTATCATTTCCGTAAGGGCTATAGTGCTATTACTGCCTATAATATAGCTACCTTCCTATTTAAGGACCTATTCTATAGATAAGGCTCGCCCTATAAAATTATCTTAGATAACGCTACGACTAATATAGCTAAAGAAGTTTAAGCGCTACTTATTTCGTACGGGGCGAAGAATGTTCGCATCTCCCCGTACTATCCGTAGTCTAATGCTATCGTTAAGCGCGGCTATCGGTCTTTAATCGATGCCTTGTCTAAGTTAACTAATAGTAGTAATAGATTAGTCGCTATCTCGACCTACGTCCTAGCCCTTCTCTAGGCGGACCGAACGACCGTTGTCGACACTACTAGTCTTATACTAGCGGAGCTTATAATTAGAAGAGACGCTATTCTTCCGATTAAGTTGTCCTACTATACGTATAGCGTTTGCGACTAGGGGTCTATTTGCACTAGAGTGTTACGGTTACTCGCGACAGATCGTTAGGTGACTTCTTATCACGTGTAAGCCGAGGCTTCTTTAGAGAGGCTAATACAAGCGGGAGGCAGAGATAGAATAATTGGTACAAAGGTAATTCCAATCAGTGAGTAGGTAATATAAGTTGAACGCCTCGAGCCATAAGGGCATTCCGGCGTTCCTAAATACAAAGGAGACATCTTGTCTATAGTCGTAAGCGACGTAAGCGACGCTATCGCTCTCGACCGCTCCTATCGCTCCTAGTAAGATAGAGCGACAGCTCAGCCTACTAGTCTTAGCGTCGCTCTAAGATTATGTAAGGACTCTAACTAATCAGATCCGTAACACTATCCCCCTCCTTAAGCGGGATAGTCCCTTATTCCGGAACTTTCTAATTCCAACTTCTTTGCTATACTAAAGTTATTAAAGGACTTGTCTTCTCGTCAGCGTAAGGAAAATATCGTAAATAATATCCTTGCCGACTGCCTCGAAATGCCGATCCGCTGCTTTTATTACGAATAGGCCGATAAATCCTGCAAAGTCGATCTCCGTTCCGGCCGCTACTCTAAGTGCGCCCTATACGGCTAGTCCTATAATATATAAGTTACTCGTATAGAGTATAAAAAAATCCGGAAGGCGCGCCTAAAGATAGCTAAAGATCTCGAAGCGGCCGAAGAGGAGGAAGACCTCCTTACGCGGAAGCTTTTCGAGCATCGCGTAAAGGTCCGTCGCTTACGCAAGTCGCTACGTATAAAGGAAGATCGGGAGGTACAAGCTCTTAAGGCAGAGGAAGCCTCTATTTAATAGGCGGAGGAGCTCGAAAGAGAGCTAGGCTCTTCGCCTATAGAGCCGATAATATTCTCGTTGCCTGCTAACGAGCCGTTTCCCCTAGATAGCCGATTATAGATGTCGCCTCATAACTAGAGTCGTCTAGATAGGACGTCCTAGCCTACCTCTGAAATTCCTAGTAGGAGTGCCGAGAGTCCAGTATCTTGAAGGTATATATTTTCAATGTTTCCTGTCCATTTCATCTTCTAGCTAGTTAGTCTAGTGGTATAATTCTTAGCCACAAAAGACATAGTTGCTAGGTACGCTATTAGAGTCCCCGCTCCTCGAGCTACACTACCCTAGGTCGTTGAGAACTCTAAGGCGCCATAATCGATAGGGTCTAAGAGGTCGTAGGTTCAATTCCTACACTAGTTATTTCTTTTTTGTCCGGTTTTGATATTTTTTGATCATCTGCTGACAGTTCTGCAGGTTTTCTTTTAGTTCCTAGGTGTTTTCTAAATGTGAGTATCCTTTCCATTTAATAAGGTATTTCTGACCTTGCTAATCTAGGATTTCCTCGACTTCAAACTCGTTTTCTTCCTTAGGTTAGAAGTGAAATGTTTCTTAACACGGTGTTTCGGCGTCTATAGGTTCCAGTATAGAGATATAGAATACTAAGTGGATTTTCGCGTCGTCCGGTAGTTTAAGTCGGTAATTAACTGGTCCTTTAGGCTTATTAATCAGAAATGGCCCGACTTTAACGTAGTCTAGTTTCTTAGTCGATCTCCGGGTTTTCAGATTCTTTGTTAGGAGGTAGACCTTATCCCCCTTCTTTAGCTAAGGTGCCATTTTTCGTTTAGCATTATATAGCCCCGTAATCTTTTCTTGAGACTCGGCAATTGCCCTTTACAATTCCTTATATACCTGCTTTAAGTGTTCTGAAGCGACTATCGCTTTATCCGCGTATAGATGCTGTAAATACTGTTCCCCGAACAGCTGCGGATGTTTCCCAAAATTAGCGAAGAATAGTGTCTCTTTCGTAGTCTCAGATTGTTGGTTGTTTAGTGCAAGTTGTGCTATAGGCAATAGCGATGCCTAATTGTTTTGTACGTAATTGACGTAGTGCCGTAAGTATACCTCTAAGGCCTGATTCTTAACTTCCGTTTAGCCGTCTGTCTATAGATGGTATACCGTTGATAGCTTGTGCTTAATTCCAAGCGTCGCTATAAGCGTCTTCCAGTAGTTTGACGTAAAGAGCTTGTCTCTGTCCGTAATATAGGTCTTTGGAAATCCGTAGTATCGTACAAGTCTATCTAGTACGAGGTATCCGAGTTGCTCTGCCGTACTTGCTTCGTTAGCAGGAATAAAGTATACGTATTTCGTAAGCCTATCGACTATAACAAGTATTATGTCGTAGCTATGTCCTATAACCGGATCCTTAGACTTCGGTAGTTTCGTAATAAAGTCCATTATAACTTCGTCCTATAGTTTATCTAGTGGCGTCCTAAATTGGATATATCTATATCTAGCGTGTCTATCAGCCTTGTTACGCTAACATTGTAGACATTTCTTGATATATTCTAGAACTCGTTGTCGCATATATAGGAATCCGAAGCTTCGCTTAACTAGTTCCATTGTTTTTGAAACTCTAGGGTATCCATTTTCTGGTCCGTCGTAGTATTGTCGTATATACTCCGTAACTCGTTCCTTAGGTACTTAGTATTTCCTATGTTCGATTGGAAACTGTTCTTCTATGTCCTGAAGAACTCGTATAATATGGTTGAATTCTTTTGTGTTAGCACTAAGGCTTCCGTCTTAGTTTGCTTTTAATATCTGCTGCTGTACTGGTTCGTGACCTTCTATATAGTCGCTACGGCGGCTTAGTGCGTCGGCTCGTCCGTTCTCGCGTCCTAGGGTATAGCGGATTTCGAACTTATACTGCCCTAGTAGTTCCGACTAGCGGGCCTGTCTTCGGGTTAGTACTTTAGTCGTAGTAAAGTAAGTCAGATTCTTATAATTAGAAAGAATCGTAAGACTCGGTACTCCTTCCGCGTATACTCGCTAGTATTGCAGTAATGCAACTATTGCAAGTAGCTCCTTATTATAGATGTCGTAGTTCTGTTCCGCGGGTGACATCTTTCTCGAGTAATAGGCTACCGGGTATCGTTTCCCGTTATGCTCCTATATAAGGCATGCTCCTATAGCCCTATCCGACGCGTCTGTTTCTATCTAGACCGCCTTACTCCTATCGAATAATCGTAGCGTTGGCGTAGAAACGCATTGCTTCTTTAGCTGCCTAAACGCTTCGTCTTCCTTCGTGCTCTAGTTCCATTTCTTGTCTTTCTTTATAAGCTCCGTAAGGGGTGCCGCTGTCTTAGAGTAGCCCTCGATGAATTTTCTGTTATAGTTAGCTAATCCTAAGAATGATTGTACGTCTTTAACGCATATAGGCGTTGGCTATTCCTGTATTGACTTGGTTTTTTCTAGATCGATCCTGATTCCTATAGTGCTAATAATAAATCCTAGGAATTTAACTTCCTTCTTATAGAATTCGCATTTCTTAGGTGCAGTCTTAAATCCTACTTGAGTAAATCGTTTAAAGACGTCCTGCACTATTCGTATATAGTCCGCGAGAGCTCCTTTAGTATAGACTAAGATATCGTCTATATATGCGATAACGTATATATCTAGAAGGTCTCGGAGGACTTCGTTTACAAGGTCTTAACATAACGCTAGGGCATTTGTAAGTCCTATAGGCATAACCAAGAATTCGTAAAGCCTATATCTTGTTCGGAATGCTGTTATCTATTCGTATCCAGCTGCTATACGTATTGCGTAAAACGCATCGCGTAGGTCAATCTTCGTATACTAGTCTAATCCAGTTAATCGGTCTTACATTTCTTCGATGTTCGGTAGTAAGTACCGATTCTTAATTGTGATGTCGTTAAGTCGTCTAAAATCGACTACTAGCCGTCCTTCGTCTGATCCGGCTTTCGGAACGAACATTACTAGTAAGGCTGCCGAGGATGTCGACTTCCGTATCTAGCCTTTTTCTAATTTCTCTTTTAGCTACTTGTCTAGGGTTTTGAGCTCTTTCTTAGACATTGCGTATAAGGGTCCCTATAGAGGCTCTTTCCTAGGCTGTAAGTGTATTTTATAATCCTATAGTTGGTGTTTAGGTAAGGCTGCCTTGCCTCTCTCCTCTTTAAAGAGTCGCTTCCACTTAGTATACTCTTTAGGAATGTCTAGGTCCGAGATTCTAGCTTCATTCTTCGATAGCGTATAACTTCTATCCTTCCCGTGATTATTATTGTAACCCTCCTAACCTAACGGTAGTATCGATCCGGGTTGAATACGGTTCTCCGTAATTCCTGTCGACGTAAACGTCTTACGAATCGCCCTACGTTTGTCAATCTCATCTGCCTGCGAACGCTGCCGCTATATAGGTTGAATGCCGATTATACAGTCGCATTCCTTAAATGTAAGTACTCCTTTTCTCTAGTCTACGACTAAGTTATGCTTTCTTAACTAAGGTATACCTAATACAATATTATAACTGGCTATGTTAGTAACATCTAAGACAATCTCCTCGTAGTGCTATTAGATAGCTAGTAGTAACGGTATCGTTTCTCGTTCTACACTAGGTAGCGGTGACCCATCTACTGCTATAAGTTTATACGCTCCTTCTCTTCTGCTTCGGGTTGCGATCCCTCGGCTTTTAACGAATAATTCGGAGGCAAAGTTCCCGCTCGCTCCGGAATCTATTAATGCACTCGTCGGGTGCCCGTTAACGATAACTTTTATGCGGAAGACTGCTGTTAATGCTTAAGCGCTTTCGGTATTAAGGAACTCTCTTAGAACGCTCTAATCTAGAGAGTTGGTCCGTTTCCCGACTAATTAGTAGCCTAACGTTGTTCTAACTAGTTACGGATCCGCAGTCCTACCGTTCGTGCTTCTTCGGCATATAATTTTTCCTCGAGGGTATCGTTGTATACATCCCGTCCCTACGCTACTACAGCCTTTCGGTATTGCTAATTTAATCGCTGGACCGTCTAACGTATATCTTGAGTAATAATCGTCCTTTCGTCGGGTAGGACGTATCCGTAGGGCGTAATTGTGCTTCCTATCGGTACTCGTTCCGTAATGAAGTTATAGTACGCATAGTCTATAGGTATCCGGGGGTGATTCTAGAATTTTGCCCGTAAGCTTATCTAGAAATAATTAAATTAGATAGGATCGACCCTCCGTTGTCCGTTAACCTTTAGAAACATTTCCTCGTAGTTACGTACTAGATGCAAGGCGATTGTTCGCGCTGCTATAGGTGCATCTATTGTAAACGTAAGGATCGTATCGTCGTTAATCCCGAATTCGTCTTTACTTTCTTTATTCGTAGTTTCTTCCTCGGTATCTAGACTTCCTTCTGAATCTTCTTGCTGTTCCTCCTCTTGCTAAGGGGACTCCGGTACTTCTAGGATAGCTCCTAACTCCTCCCCGGGAGGGAATAAAGCTTCCGGATCTCGGTTTTCTTTATCGTCGGCATCTAAGCAAGATTCATCAATCGTTTCTTCTTCTAACTAGGATTTCGCATCTTCTCGTACGAGTCGCCTAATCTAAGGGAAGAATCCTGCTTCTACTTTAGTAGAATAATGAATTTGGCATTAGTCGTCGTAATAGAATCTCTAGTAAAGGGCTCTATATACGGGTTCTTGTCGTCGTGCCATTATACAGATTTGTCGTAGCTCTTTCTTTACGACCTCTACGTAGGTCCTCGGCGCGTTATTAATAGAGTATGGCTCTACTACTATTCGGTAGCCTTCTCTGCCCGAGTCCTTTCGTTGCATTATATTGAACTATTCGCGTCGCACTATATTCTTGCCGCGGCAGTTCCGTGCTATATAGCCTTCCTTGCTATACGTATAGCAAGTCAATCTTCCTACTTTCTTAGGCGAACTCTTGCCTTTTCTTCCTTTAATTGCTCGACCCTTCTAGGTAGCGTCTAGCTCTATTGGTTGCGTACCGTAGTAGTTGTTCCCCTTTGGTTTATCGTAGGTACTATAGTTTCGTCTATTATCGTATCTAGGAGTATAACCAGCTTTTCTAGAAGTTTTAGAATCGTAACGTCGTTCCAAAGCTCGTTCGTAGAGCCTATCGTCGAGATCGATCGTAACCTTAACTAATGTTCCTATATTATCCATTTTTCTACCGTCGCGCATAAGCTCGTCTTTAACGTTATCCTTAAGACCTCGCTAATACATTGTTATAAGAGCTTCGTCGTCCCAATCCGTAAGTTAGGCGTATTCCTAAAATTTGGCGGCGTAATCGGCATATAACCCCTTCTAAGTTAAATATTGGATAACCCTAACTGCGGTAGCAACTTCGTTAGAAGATCTAAAGACCTTCTTTATCGCACGCTTGAGATTTTCGTAGCTTGCGAAGATTCTATCCGAATTATCGGTCCCGTTGCTATCTAGATAGGTCCTAAGAAACGGTTTAACCTAATACTAAGCCCTGCCTCGCATAAACGTCGTTACGAAGACTGGCTTTAAGTTATCTTAAACCTAGTTGAATATGAAATATATATCCATCTAGCTAACCTAGGTATCGAACTTGTCTCGGTCGCCGTAATAAAAGTCTAGCTTTCCGATCTTGAGAGAATCGTTTCCGGCATAGGTTCCGAGTGTATTGCTAGCACTAGAGGTAGTACGTCGAGTACTGCCTATCTCGCTAGGGGCGGGAGTTCCCCTTCCGACTTATAATAAGGCACTTATCCTAAGGGCGTTCAAAGTATTACGGTTACTCGCGACAGATCGTTAGGTAACTTCTTATTACGTACAAGCCGAGGCTTCTTTAGAGAGGCTAATACAAGCGGGAGGCAGAGACAGACTAATTAGTACAAAGGTAATTCCAATTAGTAAGTAGGTAATATAAGTTGAACGCCTCGAGCTATAAGGGCATTCCGGCGTTCCTAAATACAAAGGAGACATCTTGTCTATAGTCGTAAGCGACGTAAGCGACGCTGTCGCTCTCGACCGCTCCTGTCGCTCCTAGTAAGATAGAGCGACAGCTCAGCCTACTAGTCTTAGCGTCGCTCTAAGATCATGTAAGGACTCTAACCAATTAGATCCGTAACATAGAGTAGATCTTCTTGCCCTACGCGCTAAGGCTCTTAAGGATATAACTACTACTTCTTAAGAGGGACTTGCTCGACAACGTCGCCTTCGTAAAGAGGCTAAGCAGTATTTCGATGACTATAATACTGTTAATTAGGAACCTCTAAAGGTTAGCGATATAGTTCTTTTATACCGGTCCGAGCTAGAATACAGTTACTCCTATAAGCTAGTGAAGGACGGAAACCAACACTACCACCACTACTTGTAGCAATAGTACAGGCTACCGAGGGTAACATGACCTATAGCAATATAGGCAGCCATGTTTAGTAAGATAGGATGACGAGACTGTCGCTTAGGCTAATGACCAGAGCCCTGCAACATAGGCATTGTGGAAGTGTGACATGAACAATGTACTATACGAGGTTGATGCTCTATCTATAATGCAGAAGGAGGCCTCTTATATAGGCTCAAAACTCAGCCTAGGTGTATAGGGCCGGTTACTAGCCAATATCCCTCCCTTTCTTCGTATCTAACTAGACACGTTTCACATTATGCGCGCTTAAAACAAACATGTATGCATCCTTAGCGCTCTTAGCTAAGGCTATTCTTAGAACTCCGTAATGACACCCCCGGGGTGGCATTAATCCTAGATGCTATAATTATGCAAAAACAACTTCCTAAGCAACACTATACAGACTTACTGTTGCTTCAACGCGCCGTAATCCTCACTAGCAATAACCTCATCTGCTAGTCGGCTCTCGAAATCTCCTCCGCATGCGTTGAAGCTGTTAGTACCGAAGTACTGTCCCTCGTAGAAAGCTTAATTAACGAGGAGGTTAATAGCCTTTTCCGTCGCAGCCTTCTCCCAATCGTGTAGATATTCCTTAAGTCCCTCGTTATTGAGCTAGAGGATCTGTTCAACTTCGTTCTAAACAACGTAACTTAACTAAGGAATCCTACTAACTAGAGCGTCGGAGATGCAGCCGAGGCCTTCGACTGAGATAGCCGTAGGGAAAGCGAATAGCACGAAGGAGTTAGAGGCTAGGAGGGCGGTTAGATTGCGGTATGCTTTAGCAACCTAAGAGACTATTAAGTTCTCGTAGCCCTCAACCTTAGTGCCGTCAATAACGCGAGAGTAGCCTAGGTCAATTGACATACGGTTGCTCTTAGTCTTTAGATTACTGTATAGCAGGTATAGCATCTGAATAGAGACCTCGCACTCCTTTAGAGGGTTAAGGATCCACTCCGCTTTACGCCCCTCACTATTAGGCTAACTATCGAACATATAGTCGAGGTCGTCGTCGGTAAGGTGCTTGTTAGTAATCTTGCCGATCTTGCTTAGTAGGACTAGGCTACGAGCCTTAAGCTTCTTAACCCAGTTCGTAAAGACCTCGGGCTAATGCATACCTTCGACAATAGTAGAGCAGCTAGTCTTATCCTTAGATATGAGGCAGACCTTAATGCGCAGGTAACTAGCACCCTCGCTAGCTGCGAGCTTGACTATATCTTGTCCGAGACGAGCAGACTTCTTAGAAGGACAGTTTTCGTAAGTACCGCCAACCTTGAAGAACTTAGCAGGCTTAGGGACGGAGATAAGCTCGTATACGCGATTAGGTCGAAGGGCGATAGCTAAGAGCTATAGGGCAGGGTGCTAGCGGACGATTTAGTTGCTCACACTATAAGTTTAAAGGGCATTGCGGCCTTCTTGCTTAGACTTAGGCATCGCACGCATATGCTAAAGGTATATTTCAAACTCCTCCTATATTAGGTCGATGAGGAAAGGAAGATGTGCTCTACGAGGCTCTTACAACTAACCAAAGACTTAAGGGAAGATAGCATTGCTAGTCTAGCGAAAGCGGTCGAAGGAAGTACCTTAGCTAAAGATGCCGGTAACGAACTTGCTCTAGCGATCCGTTAGCGTAAGGGCGCGAGTGACAGTACTAGTAGGGTTGAACGCGTAGAGTCCTAGAGATGTCGGGGCGGCAACAGGGCGTCTAGGAAACCAGTTAGCATAGGCCTAATTAGCCTTAAGGGCAGCGAAGGCGTCTAGATTAGGAACCTTGCGACTAATCTTCAATAGGCGACCGACGAGGACACTCGCCTTAGTACTAGTATAGAGACTACAGACCTTGGCGGCCTTCTTGACATAGTTGGCATATATAGAGAACGGCTCTTCTCCTAGCTTACTAAGGTCGTCGAGCTATTAACAGATAGAGAGGGCGGTAGGAGCTTCGCCTATTGCGGCTTTAGGAACTATATCGATCTTAGTAATGAGGTGCGCAATAGAGTCGCCCTTACAAGAACTATAGATGTTCTTAGTCAATAGGATCGGCGAGAGCCCTCTATCTCTACGCTCGCTAAAGGAGCCTTCGGAGGAGACATCTTCTAGTAGTGCATCTAGCATGTTAACATCCGAGTTACTATAGTCAGTACTATAGTTAGTACTAGAAGGGGCGCTGTACTTCTTAGTAGCCTTGCGGAGGGCCTAGCGAGTATGCAATACCTTCTTACGCGCTACTTCGGCCTTAGCGCGCTCGTCTTTAACTTCCTAAGGGACCTTGTAGTTGCGGGTCGAGCGACGGTCTTAAGCCTGCATCTCCGTAGCGAGCGCGAGACTAGCAGCCGTATCGGCCTCTATTTCTAGGCGAAGAGCCTTACGTTTAAGGACATTAACGATAGGAGCCTCTTAACCTTCAACAATAAAGCCTATACTATCAATGCGACAGCCCTTCTCTTTTAGTAGATCCTTAGTTATCTATACGTTGAGATCGACCTAGACAATTGCATCGTAGTACCGCTTCTAGTAGGATGTCGTAAAGTCGTTAAGCGCAAAGGACAAGTTGAGCGACTGCTTGCCTACCTTCTTGCTAGCGGTAGATATACGATAGATTATAGTGCGGGAAAGGTGCTCGGCGCCTTAACGACGGACCTTGTACTTGTTAACGAACGAAGAGACCTGCTTTGCACGCTCTTGTCTACCGTAGGCGAAGTTAATAAGGCTCTTAGGAAGACTGCTTAGTCCTCCCTAATGTTCGAAGGCCTAGTCGAGGGTCTTAAAGCGCAAACGAATCTAGGTGCCGGCAGTCTCGAGGCTATAGACGATAGGAAAGGCTTGTTTAATATCTATATCGTTAAGAACCTCGCGCTTGAAGATACGCTTACCGATAGACTAACGCAAGTTGTTTATGCCGTGCGCAACTAAGACAGCAGCCTTCTTAATGTTCCTATCGATAACGCGTAGCAGGGTACGAGCGTTCTAGATCTTCTCTTAAGGATCTTCAAGGGCGGTAACGATCTAGAAGCAGTGCTCGAGGCTAGTTGCAGCAGCTAAGGCGCTGTCGGATAGGGCTTCGATCGGGACTAGTACGCCTAGGTTTAGGGCTCGTGGGTTGCCGCTGCTGCTAGCGCCTAGCGGATTTAGGGCGCCGGAAGACATCTTAATCGACCGGAGCGGAAAGGAGTTAGTAACGAGCTTGCAAAAACGTTCGTAGCTTATTAATAATAATTAAAGGGTTTAGATAGAAGAGGGGGGGAGGGGTAGGCGGTAGTAAGTTAGTTAGTATTCGAGTAGAAGAAAGGGCTTAGAAGGCTCGCCTTAAATAGGGTGCGAAGGTGGCGTAGTCCGTATGTTCCGGTAAAGCAAACGGATAACGATTACATATAGACCCTAAAAAGTGAAGCTGTATACGAGACTCCTTTATTAGTAGGGCGGCTAAAGTTTAACAATCGATCTAGCTAATTGCTAGTAGCGACTACGCGCCTTTGTTGACCTCTAGCTTTCGTAGATTCCCGCGCACTCGAAATGTAACTAGTTAGTTCGAGTACCTAGTAGTAATCTATAGTAGTAAGGCTAGCGGGACTAATAACACCCCCGGGGTAGCATTGGCTTTTCTCTAGAGATACTCGGCAACTAGGAGCAAATCGCCTAGGCCTAGCGCAGCTTGTGTTGGCCTATAGCACTATCGTTGTAGATGTAGCATCACCTTTCGCAGTAGCAGGCATATAAACGTAGCCCGTGCGTTCTTTTTTTCTTCTAGACACCAAGCTTGGCGGCCCAAGGTCCCCATTCTCAGAGGCCATAGGCCTAGGTTACTGCGTCTATCTAAGAGCTAGGAAGGGAGAGGGATCCTCCCTTTCTTAGTGTCCTGCGTAACCAATGCTAATTAGGGCAGGAACAATCTTCTCTAGCGGAGTATCTTGTTGTCGTTGCTACCTAAGGGCGGTTGCTAGAGACTAGGAATCTAGAGGGAAGTAGTCCTAGAAGGGTAGAGGGGTCAGGTTCGGCTATCTTCCTAATGCCACCCCCGGGGTGTTATTAGGAAAATACGCCTCGTACAGTTCTATCTAAGGAAACAAGAGCGAAGGAATAAAGTTACAGCAACATTAATCGAAGGTAAAGGCAAAAGCAAAAGACAACAATAGGATAAACCAAAAGCAACAAACGAGAGCATAAACATTAGCAGGAACAGACAACAGGTAAGGACTGAAGGTATAGGGCGGCACTACATTAACAGCGCGGAGAACGATCGACAAGAGCAAGGAAGCAACGTAGTAGAGGCAGACAGAGGCAAGGAAGAGCAAGCAATTATTCAGTCTCGGGGTCGTCCAGCTATGATTCTAGGCGGTCTTTATCGCTAGACTAGTTAGGTTCCTCGGAGTTAGAGTCAGATAGCTAGAAGTCTAGTTCACTATTAGAATCGGAATTAACATCGGAAATGCTCTGTATATAGTTAATCCGCATATAACCCTCCCTTTGTTCTTAAGTTATTCCCAATAGCTTACTAAGAGGAATCTAGGGATAGGCATAGTTCTCAGGTAGAACAGGATCTATAATAGCGGCAGGATCCTCCTCCCGATAGGCATCTAAGGACGGCAGAGGGTCTGCAGAGGCATTAACTTCCTCCTCGGTCGGGGGAGGGCGGGTAGGCTCTCTTAACTCGACGACCTTCTTTAGGTTGGCCCGGGGGTACGAGTGCTTCAAGGTAGTACTATCAAGTTCCTAAAGCCGGTACGCAGAACTATCGTGAAGGACCTCCTATACTCTATAAGGCCCTTTCCATTTAAAGGCTAGCTTGTAGGAGTAACTGTATTCTAGCTCCGACCGGTATAGGAGGACTATATCGCCAACCTTTAGAGGCTCCTAATTAATAGCATTATAGTTATCAAAATACTGCTTGGCCTCTTTACGAAGGCGCCGTTGTCGAGCAAGTCCCTCCTAAGAAGTAGTGGTTATGTCCTTAAGAGCCTTAGCCCGTAGGGCAAGAAGATCTGCCCTAGTACGAACAGACCCCTAATCGTAAACGCCGTGCGTGCGGTAGGACAATTCAATAGGAAGAACGGCGTCCCTCCCAATTATGAGTTCCGCTAGTATGAGTCTAGTCGTGTCGACAACAGTAGTTCGGTCCGCCTAGAGAAGGGCTAGGACGCGGGTAGAAATGGGAACTGATCTGTCGCTACTATTAGTTATCTTAGACAGGGTATTAATCAACGACCGATAGCCGCGCTTAACAATAGCATTCGACTAGGGATAGTACGGGGAGATACGAACGTTCTTGGCCCCGTACGAAACAAGCAGCGCTTAAACTTCCTTAGCTATGTTGTTCGTAGCGTTGTCTAAGATAATCTCGTAAGGTGTTCCCTAGCGGCAAAACAGATCCTTGAACAGGAAGGTAGCTATATTACGGGCATTGATGGCACCGCAACCCTTGTAGAAATGATAGGCCTCCGGCTATCGAGAAAGACCCTCTCGAATAACATACAGGCTATTGTTGCGGCTGAGATAGACCCTATCGCTATACTACCGCTCCCTAACTAACTAGGCAGCAGGGATACGCAGCTCTCCTAGACGCCGGTAGCTATTCCTAAAGTTGCACTTAGGACAGCTCTTATAGTAGCGGGAGACATTAGCCTATACGCCGTCCTACTAGTAGCGTCGACGAAGGACATCGAAGGTGCCCTCCGCCGCCCGATGGCCGAGCTCATCGTAAACGGAACGAAGGATTTCTTGTCGGGCTGCTAGATCGTTAATAACACGCTAGAGCGGTGCATTGACTATAGCCTATCGCTAAAGGATGCGATCCTTAACAAGGAACCTCCGAGAATAGCGAATAACACGACGGTATTGACTCTTTAACAGACCGGGAGCTCTCTTCGTATAGGTAAGGAAGTAGGCGATGTTATAGGAGTCGTCGGAGTAGACCCTATTAAGGATATCATCCCTGCCTAGTTCGCCCGCCTTAGCATCGTCCTAGCCCTCGTCGCTAGCAGTAGGGCCTTCGTTAGGCTAGTTACTAGGTTGGTCGTCGGCAGTAGGCCTAGTAATCACCGGCATAGCATTGATATAGAAGGCAGTAAAGAAGGTGCGGTTAATAACCGCGTCGACATCCTCTTCTTCTATTATCTCGGCGATGTCCTCTTCTATAGTAGGCCTTCTAGAAAGGCTATCCGGCCTAGTATGCTTCTTGCTAGGAACATGGAAGACGTCGAAATCAAACAAATAGATCTAGGCAACCTACCGAGCTATCGCAGAGTTAGGCAGGTCGGAGGCTACACGGTTAAGTTAATAGACTAGCGTCTAAGCGTCGACTTCTAGGCGAAAGAACACTCTAAAGAGCCAAGGTCGGAACTTCTTAAGAGCCTTGTAGACACTAAGGCACTCTCGCTTGCTAGCATCGTATCGGGCTTCGATAGGTTTCTATAGACCGGACTCGTACCGGATAGGGTAACGTAAGGAGGGCTCCTTACGATTACACTGCATTAGTATCTCGCCGTAGCCTTCCCCGCTCGAGTCGACAGCGACAATTAGCAGACCTGCGCCTTCCGAGTAGTTAATAGAGGTAAGCGCAGGCGCGCTAATAAGCGCCTTAGTAACCTTGTCCTTAGCGGCTTAGTAAACGGAGGTCTATGCAAACTCTGCATCCTTCTTAAGCAAGGCGTATAGAGGCTTGCATACTAACGCAAAGTTTTCGACCTAGATGCGGAAGTAGGAGACTACTCTAAGCTAGATCCGGACATCTTTCTAACAGGTAGGGTCTGGCTAGGAAACAATCTTTAGGACCCGTATATTGTTAGGATGGCGGCCGTTCTCATTAGTTACAAACCCGACAATGTTCATTCGTTTGTATAGGAGCTGAAGCTTCTCCCTATATACCGTTAGGTTAGCTCGCTCTAGGTCGTAGAGGACACTATCGAGGTTCTAAATGTGTTCGAGAAAGAACCTACGGATGCTAGGCTCTACTTCTTCATTGTCGTACCTGGTTTTAGGGCCCTTAATGCCGATGTCGTCGAGGAAAGGCATCGCTATATAGGAGATATAGGCCGCGAGGACTTAGTTTATAATGCGAACAAACTGGGCTACGGAGTTGGTTGCCCCTTAGGGAAGGGTAGTTTGTCTGTATAGCCTAAGAGGTGTCTCGAAACTAGTAAGGTCCCGGCTGTTAGGGTAGAGAGGTATCTAGTCGTAGCCCGAGAACACATTAACTAGCGAGGCTACTACATAGTTAGCAAAGGCTTCTAAGAACCCATTAGTCTCCGGAGGAAGATTAGCATCTCTAATCGTAACTACATTGAACTTCTATATAGCGTTAATCAGCCGATACTTCTTTAGCTCCCTAGGGGCTATCTTCTTCTAAACTAGGAAGTATGGATTGCGATACGAGGCATAGGAAGGCTCTAAGGTGCTAGCCTTTACACGCTGCCGTATTATGTCCTTAACTATACCTCTTAGGCTTAGGTTTAGCTTGAACCCTAGGTAAGCCTAAGGCTCATGCTCGATCGTTCGGATCCTCTATAGAGGGGCAACCTCCGGGTTGATCCTACCTAGATGCGTGAAGTTATATGCCAATACGGCTTCGCGGTTATACAGAAGCTCGTGTAGCAAATCCAGTTCAAGATCCGAAAGCTCGATGCTAGGTTTGATGTTCGCTAGTCTCTCCGGCGTTAGCCTCGATTCCCTAGGAATGGCGGAGAACTTTTTAGTAATGTACCTCTAGTCGTATAGACCATCCCTAGGTATTAACATCGCTTCGCGGTTAAGGCACTTTTGTCGCTAGTTAGGATTTCCGCTAGGATTAGACCTATCGGTTATGTATACGCTGCCTTTTACGGGCTTGATCTTGTTAGCTACCCTCTTATGTAGGGTATACACACTAACCGCTCGTAATACCCGAGCCCTCTCTCTTTAACGTTGGGCCCGGAGATTAGCGCAACAGAACAGCGCGTAAACTTTATTAGAAGTCTCCTTGAGTCGGTAGGTATGTAGCTAGTAATCCTAATTCATAATTCCGGCGAAAACGTTAGATTCCTAATAACATCCCCGGGGTAGCATTAGCTCGGCGCTCTGATTGGTCAGTTCGGATTCGGGCTCGGGTGGATCCGCTTCCGGCGGCGATACCTGCGACAGCATTATTACCGAGATTCGTATACTAGGTAGTCGTTGCACTATTATGCTCGCTGTTGCTTCGAGCATTCGTCTCCTTAGTATAGAGCCTAGAAACTGGCCTTGTCGTACGGAGCGGCGCACCTCTAGATATAACCTATTTAAGCTACATTAACTTATAGCGCAGATTGCCGGTCTTATAACCGCGCTATAGCGTTTCCCGAAGAGCGCTTAGAAGCAGCAAGGATATCCTCGTAGGACTTGCAGCTAGTGTTTCCGATATAACTAGTGAACACGACTCGGTTGCCCTTCTAGTTAGCGATAGTTCCTTCCTAGGAGCTATCGTCGCAGTTGCGCTAGACACCCCGGGTTATGCGAGACTATAGACGACCTAGAATGATTGGCGTGTTCGGGTCGGCGGCAATCTAGAAGGTGAAGGAAAAGCATATACCGAAAGCGTCTACTATAACATTGTAGCAGGCACCTACTAGCGCAACCTCCCTATTTACTCCCTATATACTAAGGGAAATATCTCTATTCATTAGCAGTCGGAGCTGTTTAGCCTAGCGCTTACTTATAATGAGTGACTCTAAGCCATTATTAAGCATTGCTAGCAACTGCTAACTATAGCTTCCGATAGTAACTTGAATATAGATAGCGGGAACGACGGCAAAGGAACGGGTAACTGCGGAAAGGTCTACATTATTAGGGATAGAGTAAAGTTCCTTAGGTCGAGGAGGTCCTACTCGACCGATTTGTTAGCTAGTGAATCGGACAGCCTTAATAGAAACTGAAACCGAAGCAGAGTCGGTATTATTATCATCCCCTCGGCCTATCTCCTCAATCCCCTCTTCGTTAGCATTATCGATAGTCTCCTAGCTCTCGTAGGTCACTAATTCGCCTTCTGCTAACTCCTAGGCCCCTGAAAATTCAGGAAGGAACTGTAGGGAAGAGACGTCGATATAGTCCTCTCGCCTCTGTTTGCGTCGGAGGGCTACAAGGTCTTTTATGAAGGTAGCATCGTTAGGAATCCGGCTCTAGAACAGGTTAGTAGGCAAACCGTATACTAGAAGCTCCCCTATAGACACGTTAGACTTAAGGTCTAGGAACTATAAAGCCTAGAAGAGAGCATTTGCCTTTATATCGTAAGAGTTAGTAGGCCCGGCACTATACTTCTTTATATACCTATTAAAGCGAAAGCTCTTTAGGTCGGCTGACTTTCGCTTGTAGGCCGGCGGGTTGGCTAGGCCTAGGGTACTACTAATATCGGTAGCAACATCCTCTATATCGACATCGGGAGTCTCTAGGACCTCCGGAGTGGCTGTACTAGCTCGGGTTGCACGGTCTTCAGCTGTCTAGAGTGTCTTAGTCTTAGCGACTGATTCTCGCTGTTTCTTAGCCTTATTAGCTGCCTGCTTCTTAAGTATCCTAGTGGGGGCTGCCGCACTAGGGCGGGTGGGGTTCTGCGGGCTCTTGCCCTTGCCCTAGGACTGGGTTTGGGACCTTGTAGCAGCGTAGACATCTACACTGTTCTTAGTAACCGCGTAAACATTAGTGACTGCGTCCGGGTCCTAAGATACAAAGTTGACTTTAACAGGCTTAGTAGTACCGTTACTGCTTCGCTCCTTAACCTGTTTTGCCCTAACCTTCTAAGTCTCTCGTTCAGCAATAGCGGCGAGGGTACTGTTCCTAGTATCCTTAAACTCGATCTTGCTGCTATACTTCTTCTCTAGAAGACTCCTGAGTTGAGGCAGCTTCGGGGCTCTACGATCCCACTCGAAGTCAATCTTGTCGCCGGTGTCGGTATAGTAGAACCGACTATTTACTTATATAACGAGCTTCCTCTTAAGAAGCTCCTTCTAGATAGGGCAGTCTGATTGAATATGTTTGAAACCGCCGCATATCTAGCACTTGCTATCTAAGTCCGAATAGATCTTCCGTATAGCGTAGACGTCAACTAAAGGGGCCTCAGGGTAGTTAGGATCGGAGACCTAGTAGACTAGTAGCACATCCTTTAGTGTGCTAGCATTAAGGACCTCCCTAACTCGCTATAGTGCTTTCGTATTAAGGTTGAGCTAGGCTAGGGATTCAGCTAAGTCCGCAACGTCCTAAGAATGCTTAGTGATAGTAGGAGTCACGGTACTAGGACCACTTTGCGATTTAGGAAGAAACTTAGGCCCTCTAGTTCCCGAGGCATCGTTCCTTACCTAGGCTAGGTTATTCCGGTCCTCGCCGTAAATGAACTTCTTTGCGTCGGCGGAGCTATCAATGTCGTCCTTAACAGCCTCTAGGACCTCTTTGTACTTCCTAAAGGTCTCGGGATTAGCTTCGCTAAGCTTGCAGCGACGGAAGACACGCTTAGCCGTAGACTACGGCAACCCTTTAAGGAGCAGCCTCGTTCTCTGAGAATTCTCGAGGTCCTGCTAGTCGATGCCGTCCGCTGACTTAACAAACTCGCGGACGTACTCCTTTAGGTCGTTATCTTCGGTGCGCCTCTCTATATAGAGGTTCTTAAGCTACGTACGACTGCCTTTAATGCGACGGCTATCGCGATCCTGATACTCCCTTATAAAGGCCTGCTTGAAGACCTCCTAGTCGGCATTAGACTTGTCGTCCTTTTCTAGGTAGCTAACTAGGGTTCTAAGGGTTCGGTGAAGCTTAGTAATAGTAGTCCTCGTAAGGGACCGGACCTTGTACTAGTCCGACTCCTCTTCGAGTCCGTACTCGGCTAAGTTGTCCTTAAAGCGTTCTACGTGCGCCGTAGCGTTCCACCCTTCGAACAGAGGGTTCCTACTGCTTCCTAGCTCTAGCGGGCGACGCCTGTTCTAACGGAGAAGGTTAGTTTGCCCTTGAATTATCTTTATAACGACATTGTAGAGGGCCTCGGGCGTAGAAGGCTCGACAGCCCCTAGTTCGATAGCGCTTATAACAACTAGTCGTCGCCTGATTTCTTCGTTGATAGGGTCCGGTAGGTTATTAGATTCCGAAGATTCCGCTAATTCGTAATGCTCGCTTTCGCTAGAGCTTATTCGATTGTTGTAAAGTAGTTAAAATGAAATGCTATAGGAAAGTGTTTTTAGTGTGTGTTGTAGGTTTGGTTTGTTTCGATGTTGCTGTGCGAGAAAATGGTGTACTAGGCTGTTTTCTTCTAATATCACCCCCGGGGTAGCATTAGAGTTTAGCCTCCTAGGGGTCGCCTACATACCCCTAGGAGCTGAGTTTAGTATTGGACGAAAGCCGCTCGGAGGGAGAGACTGCAATCTCTATTCACACCTAGATCCTAGAAACTAGCTCGTATCTCCTTTGGCTAGGCGGGGGGGGGCGGGGACCTTCTTTTTCCAGTAGAAGGCTAAGCACTGTCCGAACGAGGCAGCGAATCCCGAAACAATCTACCCAGTTAATAGGGGAACTGTCTAGGCATCCGACCTGCAATCTAGAAATTGCTATCGTATAGATAGTCTTAGCAAACCAAGCAAGGCCGATAGGTAATTAGTCTATCTCCTCCTTAGGCGTACGGTAGCTCATCTCGAGCAAGCGGTACTAAATGGGTCTTCGACCCGGAGCCGAGTCCTTGGAAGCTAGCTATAGTTATAGACTAGGCCCTAAGCTGTAACAGTCCTAAGGGTTTGTAGCTTTTCGGGGTTAAAGCGATGCCCTCGTTAAGAGGTTTCTCTGCTTGTCGTAACGGCCCCTTGAGATACTTCGGTATCGTCCGTATCGTAGGCTCTTGTCGTGCCCTCGCTTCGGTTATAGCTATTCGTGCCTAGAGACCACCTTTAATATACCCGAACCTGTTAGATATAAAGAGATGGCCCTACCTTCGGCTCTAATAAAGGACGGAAACCAACACCACTACTACTACTTGTAGCAATAGTATAGGCTACCGAGGGTAACATAACCTATAGCAATATAGGCAGCTATGTTTAGTAAGATAGGATGACGAGACTGTCGCTTAGGCTGATAACTAGAGCCCTGCAACATAGGCATTGTAGAAGTGTGACATAAACAATGTGCTGTACGAGGTTGATGCTCTATCTACAATGCAGAAGGAGGCCTCTTATATAGGCTCAAAACTCAGCCCAGGTGTGTGGGGCCGGTTACTAGCCAATACTAGCCTTTAAATAGAAAGGGCCTTATAGAGTAAAGGAGGTCCTTTACGACGGTTCTATATACCTTCTTTAGGAACTTGATAGTGCTACCTTAAAGCACTCGCACCCTCGGGCTAACCTAAAGAAGATCGTCGAATTAAGAGAACCTACCCGCCCTCCCCCGACCGAGGAGGAAGTTAGTGCCTCTATAGACCCTCTACCGACCTTAGATGCCTATCGAGAGGAGGATCCTACCGCGATTATAGATCCTGTTCTGCCTAACAACTATACGCATCCCTAGATACGTCTTAGTAAGCTATTAGGAATAACTTATAAACAAAGGGAGGGTTATATACGTATCAATTGCGCGTAGAGCATTTCCGATATTGATTCCGATAGTGAAATAGACTTCTAGCTATCTAACTCTAACTCCGAGGAGGAACTCGACTAGTCTAGCGACGAAGACCGCCTAGAATTATAGGTATTAGACGACCCTAACCCCGAGACTGAATAATTGCTTGCTCTTCCTTGCCTCTATCTACCTCTGCTACGTTACTTCCTTACTCTTATTAACCGTTCTTCGCGCTATTAATGTAGTACCGCCCGGTAGCTTTAGTCCTTACTACCCTACTATCTGTTCCTGCTAATGTTTCTACTCTCGTTTATTGTTTTTAACTTATCTTGTTATTGCCTTTTGCTTTTGCTTTTACCTTCGATAGATATTGTTATAACTTTATTCCTTTGCTTTATTTCCTTAGAAAGAACTATACGAGGTATAACTTCCTAATAATACCCCGGGGGTAGTATTAGGAAGCTAGCCGAACCTAACCCCCCGCCCTTCTAGAACTATTTCCCTTTAGTTTCCTAGACTCTAGTAACTACCCTTAAGTAGCAACGATAATAAGATACTCTACTAGAGACTGTTCCTGCCCTAATTAGCACTAGTTACGTAGGACACTAAGAAAGGGAGGTTCCCTATCCCTCTCCCTTCCTATCTCTTAGATAGACGTAGCAACCTAGGCCTATAGCCTCTAAGAATAGGGACCTTAGGCTATTAAGCTTAGTGTCTAGAGGAAGGAAGAAGGTAAAAGCACGGACTACCTTTACGTGCTTGCTAATATAATAGGTAATGCTACATCTATAACGGTAGTGCTATAGGTTAATATACTAACGAGTTAGCTACGCTAGGCCTAGGCGACTTGCTCCTCGTTACCGAGTATCTCTAGAGAAAAGCTAATACTACCCCGGGGATGTTATTAGTCCCGCTAGCCTTACTACTATAGATTTCTGCTAGGGACTCGAACTAACTAGTTATATTTCGAGCGCGCGAGAATCTACGAAAGCTAAAAGTCAACAAAGGCGCGTAGTCGCTACTAGCAATTAGCTAGATCGATTGTCAAACTTTAGCTTGCCCTAATAACAAAGAAGTCTCGTATATAGCTTTACTTTTATATATAGCCGTTATCCGTTTGCGTTACCGGAATATACGGACTACGTTACCTTCGCACCCTATTTAAAGCGAGCTTCCTAAGCTCCTTCTTCTACTCGAATACTAACTAACTTACTACCGCCTAACTACCCCCCCTTCTATCTAAGTCCTTCAATTATTATTATTAAACAACGAATACGTTTTACAAACTCGTTTCTAACCTACTTCCGCTTCGGTCGACTAGATGTCTTCCGGCGCCCTAAACCCGCTAGACGCTAGCAGTAGCGGCGACCTACCGGCTCCTATTAACCCAAACCTAGCCGCCCTAGTCCCGATCGAGGCCCTATCCGATAGCGCCTTAGCTGCTACAACTAGCCTCGAGCACTGCTTTTAGATCGTTACCGCCCTTAAAGACCCTTAAGAGAAGATCGAGAACGCTCGTACCCTACTACGTATTATTAATAGAAATATTAAGAAGGCTACTATCTTAGTTGCGTACGGCATAAACAACTTGCGTTAGTCTATCGGTAAGCGTATCTTTAAGCGCGATATTCTTAATGATATAGATATTTAACAAGCCTTTCCTATCGTCTATAGCCTCGAGATAGCCGGCACCTAGATCCGTATACGCTTTAAGACCCTCGATTAGGCCTTCGAACATTAGGGAGGTCTAAGTAGTCTTCCTAAGAGCCTTATTAACTTCGCTTACGGTAGACAAGAGCGTACTAAGTAGGTCTCTTCGTTCGTTAACAAGTATCTAGTCCGTCGCTAAGGCGCCGAGTACCTTTCCCGTACTATAATCTATCGTATATCTACCGCTAGTAAGAAGGTAGGCAAGTAGTTACTCAACTTATCCTTTGCACTTAACGACTTTACGATAGCCTACTAGAAGCGGTATAACGATGCTATTATCGAGGTAGATCTTAACGTATAGACTACTAAGGATCTACTAAAAGAGAAGGGCTGTCGTATTAATAGTATAGGCTTTATTATTAAAGGTTAAGAGGCTCCTATCGTTAATATTCTTAAACGTAAGGTTCTTTACCTAGAAACAGAGGCCGATACGGCTACTAGTCTTGCGCTCGCTATAGAGATATAGGCTAAAGATCGTCGCTCGACCCGCAACCGTAAGGTTCCTTAAGAAGTTAAAGACGAGCGCGCTAAGGCCGAAGCAGCGCGTTAGAAGGCACTTTACGCTCGCTAGGCCCTCCGTAAGGCTACTAAGAAGTCTAGCACTCCTTCTAGTACTAACTATAGTAACTCGGATATTAATGTGCTAGATACGCTACTAGAAGATGTCTCCTCCGAAGGCTCCTTTAGTAAGCGTAGGCATAGAGACTTCTCGCCGATACTATTAACTAAGAATATCTATAGTTCTTATAAGGGCGACTCTATTACGCATCTTATTACTAAGATCGATATAGTTGCTAAGGCCGATATAGGCAAAGCTCCTGCCGCCCTATCTATCTATTAATAGCTCGACGACCTTAGTAAGCTAGGTAAAGAGCAGTTTACTATATATACTAACTATATTAAGAAGGCCGCTAAGGTCTATAGTCTCTATACTAGTGCTAAGGCGAGTGTCCTTATCGGCCGCCTATTAAAGATTAGACGCGAGATTGCCGATTAGGATGCCTTTACTACCCTTAAGACTAATTATACTAACTGGTTTCCTAGACGTCCTACTACCGCCCCGACCTCCTTAGGACTCTACGTATTTAACCCTACTAGTACTATTACTCGCGATCTTACGCTAACTAATCGCTAGAGCAAGTTAGTCGCTAGCCTTCTTAGCTAAGGCACCTCCTTCGATCGCTTTCGTTAGACTAGTAATACTATCTTCCCTCGAGTCTTCGGCTAGATACAATCGCTTCGTAGAGCGTACCTTTCTCTTATCGTCGACCTAATATAGGAGGAGTTTCGCATATACTTTTAGCATATACGTAAACTACCTAAGTCTAAGCAGGAAGGCCGCAATGCCCTTTAAACCTATAGCGTAAGCAACTAAATCGTCCGTTAGCATCCTGCCTTATAGCTCTTAGCCGTTGCCCTTCGACCTAATTACGTATACGAGCTTATCTCCGTCCCTAAGCCTGCTAAATACTTTAAGGTAGGTAAAGGCAGTTATAAGAACTGCCCTACTAAGGAGACTTCTCGTCTCGGATAAGATATAGTTAAGCTCGTAGCTAGTAAGGGTACTAGCTATCTACGTATTAAGGTTTATCTTATATCTAAGGATAAGACCGCCTATTTAACTATTATCGAGGGTATATACGAACTAGAGGTCTTCGAGAACTAGGTTGAGAAGCTTAAGGGCCGTAGCCTAGTTCTACTATATAAGATTAGCAAGCTTACTAATAAGCATCTCACTGCCGACGACCTCGAATACATATTCGATAGTTAACCTAACGAAGGCGAGGCAGCTTAGTAGATCCTTAACCCTCTAAAGGAATGCGAAGTCTCTATTTAGATACTATACCTTCTATATAGTAAACTAAAGGCTAAGAGCGACCGTATATTAATCGACCTAGGCTACTCTCGCGTTATTAACGGTACTAAGATTAAGAGCTACGATAACTTAACCGTCTCTAAGGTTGCTAAGGCGCACCGTAATCTAACCGCTCTTCTAGGTTCGAACACCTTCGTACTATTTACCTTCCCTACGGCTATCTTAGTCGAAGGTCTTAGTTATATCTCCGATACCCTAGTCGGTAGAATTCCTTAGTTAAGTTACGTTATTTAGAATAAAGTTGAACAAATCCTCTAGTTTAGTAAGGAGGAGCTTAAGGAATATCTACGCGAGTAGGAGAAGGCTATATAGGATAAGGCTACTAATCTCCTCGTTAATTAAGCTTACTACGAGGCCGAGTACTTTAGTACTAATAGCTTTAATACCTACGGAGGAGTTCTCGAGAACCGACTAACTAATAAGGTTATTGCTAGTAAGGATTACGGTATATTAAAGCAATAGTAAAGCGTAGTAGATTAATTGCTTAGGAAATTGCTTTTGTATATTAATAGAATCTAGGAACAATGCTACCCCGGGGGTGTTATTGCGGAGTTTCTAAAAATAGCCTCGGCTAAGATGCCTAAGGTAACTGTATAACTATTTGTTTTTAGCGCGCAATATAAATCGTGTCTAGTTAGATACGAAGAAAAGGAGGGATATTAGCTAGTAACCGGCCCTATATATATAGGCTAGGGTTTAAGCCTATAAAAGAGGCCTCCTTCTATATAGTAGATATACTATTATCCTCGTATAGCACATTGTTTATATTACACTTCTATAATGCCTATATTATAGGGCTCTAGTTATTAGCCTAAGCGATAGTCTTATTATCCTATCTTGCTAAACATAGCTGCTATTGGCTAGTAACCGGCCCCACACCTATAGGCCAGTTTTGAGCCTATATAAGAGGCCTCCTTCTGTAGAGTAGACAGATTATCAACCTCGTATAGTATATTGTTTATGTTACACTTCCACAATGCCTATATTGCAGGGCTCTGGTTATCAGCCTAAGCGACAGTCTCGTTATCCTATCTTGCTAAATATAGCTGCCTATATTGCTATGGGTTATGTTACCCTCGGTAGCCTATACTATTGCTACAAGTGGTAGTAGTAGTGTTGGTTCCTGTCCTTTATTAGAGCCGAAGGTAGGGCTATCTCTTTATATCTAATAGGTTCGGGTATATTGAAGGTAGTCTCTAGGTACGAATAGCTATAACCGAAGCGAGGGCACGATAAGAGCCTACGATATAGACGATATAGAAGTATCTTAAGGGGCCGTTACGATAAGCAGAGAAACCTCTTAACGAGGGCATCGCTTTGACCCCGAAAAGCTACAAACCCTTAGGACTGTTACAGCTTAGGGCCTAGTCTATAACTATAGCTAGCTTCTAAGGACTCGGCTCCGGGTCGAAGACCTATTTAGCACCGCTTGCTCGAGATAAGCTACCGCCCGCCTAAGGAGGAGATAGACTAATTACCTATCGGCCTTGCTTGGTTTGCTAAGACTATCTATACGATAGCAATTTCTGGATTATAGGTCGGATGCCTAGACAGTTCCCCTATCGACCGGGTAGATTGCTTCGGGATTCGCTGCCTCGTTCGGACAGTGCTTAGCCTTCTACTAGAAAAAGAAGGTCCCCGCCCCCCGCCTAGCTAAAGGAGATAACAATAGTTAGTAAAGCGGCTAGTTTCTAGGATCTAGGTATAAATAGAGATTGCAGTTCCTTCCTCCGAGCGGCTTTTATCTAAATTTACTAAATTGAAGCTCCTAGGGGTATCTAGGCGACCCCTAGGAGGCCAAATTCTAATACTACCCCGGGGGTAATATTAGAGGAAAACAGCCTAGCACACTATTTTCTCGTACAGTAATATCGAAACAAACTAAACCTACAACATACACTAAAAACACTTTCCTATAGTATTTCATTTTAACTACTTTATAACAATCGAATAAGCTCTAGCGAAAGCGAGCATTACGAATTAGCGGAATCTTCGGAATCTAATAACCTACCGGACCCTATTAACGAAGAAATCAGGCGACGACTAGTTGTTATAAGCGCCGTCGACCTAGGGGCTGTCGAGCCTTCTATGCCCGAGGCTCTCTATAATATCGTTATAAAGATGATTTAAGGGCAAACTGACCTTCTCTGTTAGAACAGGCGTCGCCCGCTAGAGCTAGGAAGTAGTAGGAACCCTTTATTCGAAGGGTGGAACGCTACGGCGTACGTAGAACGCTTTAAGGACAACTTAGCCGAGTACGGACTCGAAGAGGAGTCGGACTAGTACAAGGTCCGGTCCCTTACGAGGACAACTATTACTAAGCTTCACCGAACCCTTAGATCCCTAGTTAGCTACCTAGAAAAGGACGATAAGTCTAATGCCGACTAGGAGGTCTTTAAGCAGGCCTTTATAAGGGAGTATCGGGATCGCGACAGCCGTCGCATTAAAGGCAGTCGTACGTAGCTTAAGAACCTCTATATAGAGAGGCGTACCGAAGATAACGACCTGAAGGAGTACGTCCGCGAGTTTGTTAAGTTAGCGGACGGCATCGACTAGTAGGACCTCGAGAATTCTTAGAGAACGAGGCTGCTCCTTAAAGGGTTGCCGTAGTCTACGGCTAAGCATGTCTTCCGTCGCTATAAGCTTAGCGAAGCCAATCCCGAGACCTTTAGGAAGTATAAGGAGGTCCTAGAGGCTATTAAGGACGATATTAATAGCTCCGCCGATATAAAGAAGTTCATTTACGGCGAGGACCGGAATGACCTAGCCTAGGTAAGGAACGATGCCTCGGGAACTAGAGGGCCTAAGTTTCTTCCTAAATCGCAAAGTGGTCCTAGTACCGTAACTCCTACTGTTACTAAGCATTCTTAGGACGTTGCGGACTTAGCTAAATCCCTAGCCTAGCTTAACCTTAATGCGAAAGTACTATAGCGAGTTAGGGAGGTCCTTAATGCTAGCATACTAAAAGATATGCTACTAGTCTACTAGGTCTCCGATCCTAACTACCCTAAGGCCCCTTTAGTTAACGTCTACGCTATACGGAAGATCCATTCTAACTTAGATAGCAAGTGCTAGATATACGGCGGTTTCAAACATGTTTAATTAGACTGCCTTATCTAGAAGGAGCTTCTTAAGAGGAAGCTCGTTATATAAGTAAATAGTCGGTTCTACTATACCGACACCGGCGATAAGATTGACTTCGAGTAGGATCGCAGAGCCCCGAAGCTGCCTTAACTTAGGAGTCTTCTAGAGAAGAAGTATAGTAGCAAGATCGAGTTTAAGGATACTAGGAACAGTACCCTCGCCGCTATTACTAAACGAGAAACTCAGAAGGTTAGGGCAAAATAGGTTAAGGAGCGGAGTAGTAACGGTACTACTAAGCCTATTAAAGTCAACTTTGTGTCTTAGGACCCGGACGCAGTTACTAATGTTTACGCGGTTACTAAGAACAGCGTAGATGTCTACGCTGCTATAAGGTCCCAAACTTAGTCGTCCTAAACCTAGTCCTAGGGCAAGGGCAAGAGCCCGCAGAACCCTACCCGCCCTAGTGCGGCAGCCCCTACTAGGATACTTAAGAAGCAGGCAGCTAACAAGGCTAAGAAACAGCGAGAATTAGTCGCTAAGACTAAGATACTCTGGACAGCCGAAGACCGTGCAGCCCGAGCTAGTGTAGCCTCTCCGGAGGTCCTAGAGACTCTAGATATCGATATAGAGGATGCTACTACCGACCTTAGTAGTACCCTAGGCCTAGCTAACCCGCCGGCCTATAAACGAAAGTTAGCCGACCTAAAGAGCTTTCGCTTTAATAGGTATATAAAGAAGTATAGTGCCGGGCCTACTAACTCCTACGATATAAAGGCAAATGCTCTCTTCTAGGCTTTATAGTTCCTAGACCTTAAGTCTAACGTGTCTATAGGGGAGCTTCTAGTATACGGCTTGCCTACTAACCTGTTCTAGAGCCGGATTCCTAACGATGCTACCTTTATAAAAGACCTTGCAGCCCTCCGACGCAAATAGGGGCGAGAGGACTATATCGACGTCTCTTCCCTATAGTTCCTTCCTGAATTTTTAGGGGCCTAGGAGTCAGTAGAAGGCGAATTAGTAACCTACGAGAGCTAGGAGACTATCGATAATGCTAACGAAGAGGGGATTAAGGAGATAGGCCGAGGGGATGATAATAATACCGATCCTGCTTCGGTTTCAGTTTCTATTAAGGCTGTCCGATTTACTAGCTAACAAATCGGTCGAGCAGGACCTCCTCGACCTAAGGAACTTTACTCTATCCCTAATAATATAGACCTTTCCGCAGTCACCCGTTCCTTTGCCGTCGTCCCCGCTATCTACATTTAAGTTACTATCGGAAGCTATAGTTAGCAGTTGCTAGCAATGCTTGATAATAGTTTAGAGTCACTTATTATAAGTAAGCGCTAGGCTAAACAGCTCCGACTGCTAACAAATAGAGACATTTCCCTTAGTATATAGGGAGTAAATAGGGAGGTTGCGCTAGTAGGTGCCTACTACAATATTATAGTAGACGCTTTCGGCATATGCTTTTCCTTTACCTTCTAGATTGCCGCTAACCCGAATACGCTAATTATTCTAGGTCGTCTATAGTCTCGCATAACCCGGGGTATCTAGCGCAACTGCGACGATAGCTCCTAGGAAGGAACTATCGCTAACTAGAAGGGCAACCGAGTCGTGTTCACTAGTTATATCGGAAATACTAGCTACAAATCCTACGAGGATATCCTTGCTGCTTCTAAACGCTCTTCGGGAAACGCTATAGCGCGGTTGTAAGACCGGTAATCTGCGCTATAAGTTAATGTAGCTTAAATAGGTTATATCTAGAGGTGCGCCGCTCTATACGATAAGGCTAGTTTCTAGGCTCTATACTAAGGAGACGAATGCTCGAAGCGATAGCGAGTATAACAGTGTAACGACTACCTGGTGCACGAATCTCGGTAATAATGCTGTCGTAGGCATCGCCGCCGGAAGCGGATCCACCCGAGCCCGAATCCGAACTGGCTAATTAGAGCGCCGAGCTAATACTACCCCGGGGGTGTTATTAGGAATCCAACGTTTTCGCCGGAATTATAAATTAGGATTACTAGCTGTATACCTACCGACTTAAGGAGACTTCTAATAAAGTTTACGCGCTGTTCTATTGCGCCAATCTCCGGGCCTAACGTTAAAGAGAGAGGGCTTAGGTATTACGAGCGGTTAGTGTATATACCCTATACAAGAGAGTAGCTAATAAGATTAAGCCCGTAAAGGGTAGCGTACATATAACCGATGGGTCTAATCCTAGCGGAAATCCTAACTAGCGACAAAAGTGCCTTAACCGCGAAGCGATATTAATACCTAGGGATGGTCTATACGACTAGAGGTATATTACTAAAAAGTTCTCTACTATTCCTAGGGGATCGAGGCTAACGCCGGAGAGACTAGCGAACATTAAACCTAGCATCGAGCTTTCGGATCTTGAACTGGATTTGCTATACGAGCTTCTATACAACCGCGAAGCCGTATTAGTATATAACTTCACGTATCTAGGCAGGATCAACCCGGAGGTTGCCCCTCTATAGAGGATCCGAACGATCGAGTATAAGCCTTAGGCTTATCTAGGGTTTAAGCTAAACCTAAGCCTAAGAGGTATAGTTGAGGACATAATACGGCAGCGTGTGAAGGCTAGTACCTTAGAGCCTTCCTATGCCTCGTATCGCAACCTATACTTCCTAGTTTAGAAGAAGATAGCTCCTAGGGAACTAAAGAAGTACCGTCTAATTAACGCTATACAAAAGTTTAACGCAGTTACGATCAGAGATGCTAACCTCCCTCCGGAGACTAATAGGTTCTCGGAAGCTTTTACCAACTGTGTTATAGCCTTACTAGTTAATGTTTTCTCGGGCTACGACTAGATCCCTCTCTATCCTAATAGCCGCGACCTCACTAGTTTCGAGACACCTCTTAGGCTATACAGACAAACTACCCTTCTATAAGGGGCAACCAACTCCGTTGCTTAGTTCGTTCGCATTATGAACTAAGTCCTCGCGGCCTATATCTCCTATATAGCGATGCCTTTCCTCGACGATATCGGCATTAAGGGCCCTAAAACCAGGTACGACAATGAAGAAGTAGAGCCTAGCATCCGTAGGTTCTTTCTCGAATACATTTAGAACCTCGATAGTGTCCTCTACGACCTAGAGCGAGCTAACCTAACGGTGTATAGGGAGAAGCTTTAGCTCCTATACAAGCGTATAAATATTATCGGGTTTGTTACTAATAAGAACGGCCGTTATCCTAACAATATACGGGTCCTGAAAATTGTGTCCTAGCTAGACCCTACCTATTAGAAAGATGTCCGGATCTAGCTTAGAGTAGTCTCCTACTTCCGTATCTAGGTCGAAAACTTTGCGTTAGTATACAAGCCTCTATACGCCTTACTTAAGAAGGATACAGAGTTTGCATAGACCTCCGTTTACTAAGCCGCTAAGGACAAGGTTACTAAGGCGCTTGTTAGCGCGCCTACGCTTACCTCTATTAACTACTCGGAAGGCGTAGGTCTACTGATTGTTGCTATCGACTCGAGCGGGGAAGGCTACGGCGAGATACTAATACAGTACGATCGTAAGGAGCCCTCCTTACGTTACCCTGTCCGGTACGAGTCCGGTCTATAGAAACCTATCGAGGCCCGATACGATACTAGCAAGCGAGAGTGCCTTAGTGTCTACAAGGCTCTTAAGAAGTTCCGACCTTAGCTCTTTAGAGTGTTCTTTCGCTTAGAAGTCGACGCTTAGACGCTAGTCTATTAACTTAACCGTATAGCCTCCGACCTGCCTAACTCTGCGATAGCTCGGTAGGTTGCCTAGATCTATTTGTTTAATTTCGACGTCTTCTATATTCCTAGCAAGAAGCATACTAGACCGGATAGCCTTTTAAGAAGGCCTGCTACGGAAGAGGATATCGCCGAGATAATAGAAGAAGAGGATATCGACGCGGTTATTAACCGCACCTTCTTTACTACCTTCTATATTAACGCTATGCCGGTAATTACTAGGTCTACTGCCGACGACCAACCTAGTAACTAGCCTAACGAAGACCCTGCTGCTAACGGCGAGGACTAGGACGACGCTAAGGCGGGCGAACTAGGCAGGGATAATATCCTTAATAGGGTCTACTCCGACGACTCCTATAACATCGCCTACTTCCTTACCTATACGAAGAGAGCTCCCGATCTATTAAAGAGTCAATACCGTCGTATTATTCGCTATTCTCGGAGGTTCCTTATTAAGGATCGCATCCTTTAGCGATAGGCTATAGTTAATGTACCGCTCTAGCGTATTATTAACGATCTAGTAGCCCGATAGGAAATCCTTCGTTCCGTTTACGATAAGCTCGGCTACCGGGCGGCGGAGGGCACCTTCGATATCCTTCGTCGACGCTACTAGTAGGACGGCGTATAGGCTAATGTCTCCCGCTACTATAAGAGCTGTCCTAAGTGCAACTTTAGGAACAGCTACCGGCGTCTAGGGGAGCTGCGTATCCCTACTGCCTAGTTAGTTAGGGAGCGGTAGTATAGCGATAGGGTCCATCTTAGCCGTAACAATAGCCTATATATTATTCGAGAGGGTCTTTCTCGATAGCCGGAGGCCTATCATTTCTATAAGGGTTACGGTGCTATTAATGCCCGTAATATAGCTACCTTCCTATTTAAGGATCTGTTTTGCCGCTAGGGAACACCTTACGAGGTCATTTTAGACAACGCTACGAACAATATAGCTAAGGAGGTTTAAGCGCTACTTGTTTCGTACGGGGCGAAGAACGTTCGCATCTCCCCGTACTATCCCTAGTCGAATGCTATTATTAAGCGCGGCTATCGGTCGTTGATTGATGCCCTATCTAAGATAACTAATAGTAGCGATAGATTAATTCCTATTTCTACCCGCGTCCTAGCCCTTCTCTAGGCGGACCGAACTACTGTTATCGATACGACTAGACTTATACTAGCGGAACTTATAATTAGGAGGGACGCCGTTCTTCCTATTGAATTGTCCTATCGCACGTACGGCGTTTACGATTAGGGGTCTGTTCGTACTAGGACAGATCTTCTTACCCTACGGGCTAAGGCTCTTAAGGATATAACTACGACTTCTTAGGAGGGTCTTGCTCGGCAACGTCGCCTTCGGGAGGAAGCTAAGCAGTATTTTGATGACTATAATACTGTTGATTAGGAACCTCTAAAGGTTGGCGATATAGTCCTTCTATACCGGTCCGAACTAGAGTATAGTTACTCCTATAAGCTAGCCTTTAAGTAGAAGGGTCCTTATAGAGTAAAGGAGGTCCTTTACTCGGGTTCCGTATACCTTCTTTAGGAGCTAGATAGTGCTACCTTAAAGCACTCTCACCCTCGGGCTAATCTAAAGAAGATCGTTGAGTTACGCGAGCCTACCCGCCCTCCGCCGACCGAGGAGGAAGTTAGTGCCTCTACAGACCCTCTACCGTCCTTAGATACCTATCGGGAGGAGGATCCTACCGCTATTATAGATCCTATTCTACCTACGAACTATGCCTATCCCTAGATTCGCCTTAGTAAGCTATTAGGAATAACTTAAGAACAAAGGGAGGGTTATATACGGATTAACTATATATAGAGCGTTTCCGATGTTAATTCCGATTCTAATAGTGAACTAGACTTCTAGCTATCTAACTCTAACTCCGAGGAACCTAACTAGTCTAGCGATAAAGACCGCCTAGAATTATAGCTAGACGACCCCGAGACTGAATAATCGTATGTCCTTTCCTGCCTCTACTACGTTGCTTTCCTTACCTCTATTAACCATTCTCCGCGCTATTAATGTAGAGCGCTGCCCTTTAGCTTTAGTCCTTACTACCTGTTCCTACGGATGTTGATGCTCTTAGTTATTGCCCTCCTTTGCTTTTACCTTGTCTGTTGTTTTGCTCTTTTGTCTTTTGCCCTCGATTGATGTTGCTATAACTTTATTCCTTTGCTCTTGTTTCCTTAGATAGAACTGTACGAGGCGTGTTTTCCTAATAACACCCCGGGGGTAGCATTAGGAAAATGGCCGAACCTAACCCTCTACCCTTCTAGGACCACTTCCCTCTAGGTTCCTAGACTCTAGCAACTACCCTTAAGTAGCAACGACAATAAGGTACTCTGCTAGAGGATGTTCCTACTATAATCAGCACTAGTCGCGTAGAACACTAAGAAAGGGAGGATCCCTCTCCCTTCCTAGCTCTTAGATAGACGCAGCAACCTAGGCCTATAGCCTCTAAGGATAGGGACCTTAGGCCGCTAAGCTTAGTATCTAGAAGAAAGAAGAATGCACGGGCTACGTTTATATGCCTGCTGCTATAAAAGGTGATGCTGTATCTACAACGATAGTGCTATAGGCCAATATAAGCTGCGCTAGGCCTAGGCGATTTGCTCCTAGTTGCCGAGCATCTCTAGAGAAAAGCTAATGCTACCCCGGGGGTATTATTAGTCCCGCTAGCCTTACTACTATAGATTACTACTAGGTACTCGAACTAACTAGTCACATTTCGAGTGCGCGGGAATCTACGAAAGCTAGAGGTTAACAAAGGCGCGTAGTCGCTACTAGCAATTAGCTAGATCGATTGTTAAACTTTAGCCGCCCTACTAATAAAGGAGTCTCGTATACAGCTTCACTTTTTAGGGTCTATATATAATCGTTATCCGTTTGCTTTACCGGAATATACGGACTACGCTACCTTCGCACCCTATTTAAGGCGAGCCTTCTAAGCTCTTTCTTCTACTCGAATACTAACTAACTTACTACCGCCTACCCCCTCCCCCTTCTTCTATCTAAACCCTTCAATTATTATTAACAAGCTACGAACGTTTTTGCAAACTCGTTACTAACTCCTTTCCGCTCCGGTCGACTAAGATGTCTTCCGGCGCCCTAAATCCGCTAGGTGCTAGCAGTAGCAGCAACCCGCTAGCCCTAAACCTAGGCGTACTAGTCCCGATCGAAGCCCCCTCCGATAGCGCCTTAGCTACTGCAACTAGCCTCGAGCACTGCTTCTAGATCGTTACCGCCCTTAAAGACCCTTAAGAGAAGATCTAGAACGCTCGCACCCTACTACGCGTTATTAATAGGAACATTAAGAAGGCTGCTATCTTAGTTGCGTACGGTATAAACAACTTGCGTTAGTCTATCGGTGAGCGTATCTTTAAGCGCGAGGTTCTTAACGATATAGACATCGAACAAGCCTTTCCTATCGTCTATAGCCTCGAGACGGCCGGCACCTAGATTCGTTTACGCTTTAAGACCCTCGACTAGGCCTTCGAATATTAGGGAGGACTAAGCAGTCTTCCTAAGAGCCTTATTAACTTCGCCTACGGTAGACAAGAGCGTACTAATTAGGTCTCTTCGTTCGTTAACAAGTACAAGGTCCGTCGTTAAGGCGCCGAGTATCTTTCCCGTACTATAATCTATCGTATATCTATAGCTAGTAAGAAGGTAGGCAAGCAGTTACTTAACTTGTCCTTTGCGCTTAACGACTTTACGATAGCCTACTAGAAGAAGTACTACGATGCGATTGTCTAGGTCGATCTTAACGTATAGACAACTAAGGATCTACTAAAAGAGAAGGGCTATCGTATTAATAGTGCAAGCTTTATTGTTAAAGGTTAAGAGGCTCCTATCGTTAATGTCCTTAAACGTAAGGCTCTTCGCCTAGAAACCGAGGCCGATACGGCTACTAGTCTTGCGCTCGCTACAGAAATGTAGGCTAAAGATCGTCGCTCGACCCGCAACCGTAAGGTCCCTTAAGAAGTTCAAGACGAGCGCGCTAAGGCCGAAGTAGCGCGTAAGAAGGCATTGTATGCTCGCTAGGCCCTCCGTAAGGCTACTAAGAAGTACAGCACTCCTTTTAGTACCGACTATAGTACTAACTATAGTACTAACTATAGTAACTCGGATGTTAATATACTAGATGTACTACTAGAAGATGTCTCCTCCGAAGGCTCTTTTAGCGAGCGTAGAGATAGAGGCCTCTCGCCGATCCTATTAACTAAGAACATCTATAGTTCTTGTAAGGGCGACTCTATCGTACATCTTATTACCGAGATCGATATAGTTCCTAAAGCCGATATAGGTAAAGCTCCTGCCGCCCTATCTATCTGTTAATAGCTCGACGACCTTAGCAAGCTAGGTAAAGAGCGGTTTACTATATATACCAACTATGTTAAGAAGGCTGCTAAGGTCTGTAGTCTCTATGCTAGTGCTAAGACGAGTGTCCTTATTAGCCGCCTGTTGAAGATTAGACGTAATGTCGCTAATTAAGATGCCTTCGCTGCCCTTAAGGCTAATTAGGCCTATGCTAACTAGTTTCCTAGACGCCCTATTGCCGCCCCGACATCTCTAGGACTCTACGCGTTCAACCCTACTAGTACTATTACTCGCGCCCTTACGCCGACGGATCGCTAGAGCAAGTTCGTTACCGGTATCCTTAGCTAAGGCACTTCCTTCGACCGCTTTCGCTAAACTAGCAATGCTATCTTCCCTTAAGTCTTTAGCTAGTTATAAGAGCCTCGTAGAGTATATCTTCCTTTCCTTATCGACCTAATATAGGAGGAGTTTGAAATGTACCTTTAGTATATACGTGCGATGCCTAAGTCTAAGTAGGAAGGCCGCAATACCCTTTAAACTTATAGTATAAGCAACCAAATCGTCCGCTAGTACCCTGCCCTATAGCTCTTAGCTATCGCCCTTCGACCTGATTACGTATACGAGCTTATCTCCGTCCCTAAGCCTACTAAGTTCTTTAAGGTTAGCGGTACTTATAAAAACTGTCCTTCTAAGGAGTCTGCTTATCTCGGACAAGATGTAGTTAAGCTCGCAGCTAGCGAGGGTACTAGTTACCTACGTATTAAGGTCTGCCTTATGTCTAAGGATAAGACTAGCTGCTCTACTATTGTCGAAGGCATATATTAGCCCGAGGTCTTTGCGAACTAGGTTGAGAAGCTTAAGGCTCGTAGCCTAGTCCTACTAAGCAAGATCGGCAAGCTTACTAATAAGCACCTTACCGGCGACGACCTCGACTATATGTTCGATAGTTAGCCTAATAGTAAGGGGCGTAAAGCGGAGTAGATCCTCAACCCTCTAAAGGAATACGAGGTCTCTGTTTAGATGCTACACCTTCCGTATAGTAATCTAAAGACTAAGAGCAACCGTATATTAATTAACCTAGGCTACTCTCGCGTTATTAACGGCACTAAGGTTAAGGGCTACGAAAACTTAACAGTCTCTTAGGTTGCTAAAGCGTACCGCAATCTGACCGCCCTCCTAGCCTCTAACTCCTTCGTGCTATTCGCTTTCCCTACGGCTATCTTAGTCGAAGGCCTCGGCTACATCTCCGACGCCCTAGTTAGTAGGATTCCTTAGTTAAGTTACGTTGTTTAGAACGAAGTTAAACAGATCCTCTAGCTCAATAACGAAGGACTTAAGGAGTATCTATATAATTAGGAGAAAGCTGCGACGGAAAAGGCTACTAACCTCCTTATTAATTAAGCTTTCTACGAGGGATAGTACTTCGGTACTAATAGCTTTAACGCGTACGGAGGAGATTTAGAGAGCCGACTAGTAGATAAGGTTATTGTTAGTAAGGATTACGGCGCGTTAAAGCAACAGTAAGTCTGTATAGTGTTACTTAGGAAGTCGTTTTTGCATGATTATAGTATCTAGGATTAATGCTACCCCGGGGGTGTTATTACGGAGTTGTAAACATAGCCTTAGCTAAGACCGCTAAGGATGCATACATGTTTGTTTTGAGCGCGCAATATGAAGCGTATCTAGTTAGACACGAAGAAAGGGAGGGATATTGGCTAGTAACCGGCCCTACACCTATAGGCTAGTTTTGAGCCTATATAAGAGGCCTCCTTCTGTAGAGTAGACAGATTATCAACCTCGTACAGTATATTGTTTATGTTACACTTCTATAATGCCTATATTGTAGGGCTCTAGTCATTAGCCTAAGCGATAGTCTCGTCATCCTATCTTACTAAATATAGCTGCCTATATTGCTATAGGTTATGTTACCCTCGGTAGCCTATACTATTGCTACAAGTAGTGGTAGTAGTGTTGGTTCCCGTCCTTTACTGCCTATATCGTTATAGGTTATATTACCCTCGGTTGCCTATACTATTGCTGCTAGTAGTAGTAGTAGTAGTGTTGGTTTCCGTCCTTTAATAGTCTATACGGGACTTTATTTAATTAGTAGAGGGGTTAGAAAGTTTACTTACGGGTTTAGAAAAGTCTGCTGCGGAACACGTGATTCTATATTATATATACGAATACCCTTTGTTACTAGTCTAAGTAGAGATAGGTCTAGTCCCTTCTAAGACATTCACATTTACCGCGCGTCTCTGCCTAAATGCATACGGAGTGTAGTGTAGTCTACAATTAATCCAATTAATCTAGACCCCCCTAAATTGAATTAGATTGCTAGGACCCCTAGATTGGATTGAATTGGATTGCTTTAATAGGGGCTAGATTAGATTAGATTGAATTGCTAAATTAGCAAGACTAGGCGAAATTGGATTAGATTGAATTGCTAAGTCTACCTAATTTAGCCCTTTAGCCCCTAGATTAAATTGGATTGCTTCAAAAAGGGCTAGATTGAATTGGATTGCTTTAGAAAGGGGCTAGATTAAATTGAATTGGATTGCTTAGTCAGCAGGAATAAGCCGGATTGAATTGGATTGAATTGCTAAGCCAATCTAGATTGCAATCCGGGATTGATTGTAGACCACACTGACGGAGTGCGTGATTCACACTTTATGTCGAAGTAGCACAGAATTGCCGTCGTATTGCACATCAAAAGCTGCCATCAGATCGCGGCCAAACCTCACATTACGCACAGAAGCTTGCTTCTGCTGATGACACCTCCGGAGAAGCTTGAATGGCTTCTTCTGCCGCCCGGACATAGCGTCCCACACCCACTTCACACTTTCTGCGAACTTCAACTCCCACCCGCGACTTAGACGATGCAAAGCCGCAGACGACTCTGCCCTCCGCTGAGCGCAGAACAAGAAAAGCTCGAATCGACTCTGAAACGTGGGCTCCACTTGAGAGATTGCGTTCTCCTTGGATCTGGAGGACTTGCTACAAGTGCTCTTTGGCGACTTCTGGTCGATGTTTCTAGGTTGGGATGTCTAGTCTGCGTGCGTCGAGTCGCGGTGTCTGCTTTGCGTCGCATCAGGTCGTGATATCGTGTCTCTCTGAGCATAGCTGTTAAGAACGTTTTGTACGGAATGGGCCAGCGTAGCACGTTCATCGAGAGTCTTGAGCGCAGGCGCAAACAGCTTGCTTAGGATTCGCAGCTTGAGATCATGGTCGGTCGTAGAAGCACATGTTGCTGAGTCGAGTCTCTTGTTTGGTGTAATCGAAAGCTCCATTTGCGTACCAGCGCTTATTGTCTTCGATCCCTCCGTTTGCGTACTAGCGCTGCTTGTCTCCGATCCGTAACTCTCAGGTGGCCATGCAAGAAGGCCTCTAGTTTCGAGCTCTGCGATGATGGCGGTCCATATCCGTCGGAATGTCTTCCGATGTCGTCGGAGCGATTTGTTTTGTATCCGATGGGTCCTGCTGCTGTTTCTGTGCTTGTCTGTCTAACTGTTGAGCGGATTACAGTCTACCATTATAGATCTTATGATTCCGTTCCTCGTACTACTGTCAGGCAACTTGGGCTCTGCTATGCTTTCTCTACCGAGGCTACGCTGTCTCTCGCGGTTCAGGAGTACACCTTGCAACCTTGTCCTAGAGGTCTCTCATTTGAGTTGTTCCTTAACTAGTGCTCGGGAGCAAACGACCTTCGCACGCCAGGACGTAGCGCTGTCTGCGTGATGGTTCCTCAAGCACAGAACTGCTTCCAATCGGCAGGCGAGTCCACATTCGTGCTTGCGGCTGATCCAGCGACTCCAAAGCAACTGAAAAGCAGCTAAAAGATGACCAAGCGTCGTTCCAGGCCACCAAGCGACGAGCTGGCACTCAGCCATCTCCTGGAACATCGTATCAGTGCAAGCGGCCCGGAGTATCTGGTTCAGTGGATGCCCTCGCTGCTGGACCGCGAACAGGTCATCGCTCGCTCTGATGGAACCGCGTTCGTCGAATTGAATGGCGAGGAGTTCGACGTCAAACTGAGCGTTCCCAAGGGACCTACACAATCATGGATCTTTTGGAGGCCGTCCTGGATCTCTCGAGTGGACTTGCTAGATTCACCGGACGTGGACATGGAAGTTGTCGATATGACAAGTTTTGAGCCTGTGCTCTGTGATTCACGTACCTCGCGATCATTGCCAGATGGAAGGTTCATGCCCGATGCCGGCTGTGATCACCCGGTCAGTTTCCTCGAGAGGCTGCACGCCCCTCTATCCACCAAAGACGATGCAAGCGGCCGTTGGTCTCAGCATGGCCCACCAAATGGGACGATGGGCATTGGGATGGAGCCCAGACAGCCCTTGATCTTTACGGACCAATTCTGTGAACGGAAGCTCCTTGTCAATGTTGCAAACACACGATCTCGAGACGCCATAGCCCTGCAAGTGGTCGGACTTGCACTGAAAGTGCCGTGCAACAACTGCGCAGGCGGAAAAGGCACGTTTTCACGCTGCGTGATTGATGCCAACCGCTCGGCGTTCAACGACGCGTGTGCCAATTGTGCCTTCCGAGGCCTTCGGAGCTCACCATGCAGCGTGGCAGGAGAGAACTGTAAGTACAGAGACATGGTTTGCAATGGATGGCAATGACGCTAAGTGCGTGCAGGTGCAGTCATCGAGTCGACATATAAGTCGGTTGCACAGCAGCTTCAATCCCGCCCTCAAGTGACCGAAGTCGTGCGGGCCGATCCTGTCCATGGAGAGACGTCGCCTTGTCTATCACGCAAAGGCAGAGCTATCACCACGTCTGCAGATCAGCCCGTGCGGAGGAAGCCAGAAATGACCGTCAGAGCTGCGCGCAGTCCTGCTAAGTCACGAGAAGCTACGGGGTCTTCAAGCAGTCGAAAGACGAGTTTGAAGAGTACGAAAATCGTGCGAGGACGCCTAGCAAATCCCTACGCGCGAGGAACACGAAGAATACCGACTGGGTGGCGAGTAGGAGAAGAGACATCCGCCGTGTCCGGTATCGATGTGATGCTCTTCGCGGGGCATTTTACCACAGCGCTTATGATTCTTGGGTAGCAGAAAGAGTCAGAAAGCAGAAGAAGCTACGGTATCAATCCATTGAAGCTTTTCTGCTAGCAGGCTACTCGAAGGACTTGGAACGCGATGCTGCAGGCATCCTGGCAGGAGATTCAAAAGCTTCGCATTTCTCGTGAGGCTTGGTGGAACAGGCGAGTCTCAGCATGCTTGTTTGAGAAGGCATACCGGTCCTTGATGATGCACTTGAAATCACTCACATAGTCATGCATACCTTTTGGTCTTCCGGGCACGAAACCGGCCCCAATTGTGTGCCTATTGCTGCAGTGCAACGTCCATAGCGCAACGCCGATCCCCATGTTCTTCAGAGCACAGCCAACACGTTCCGTGCATTTCTACAGGCTTGAAGCAAAGCCCGACATGTCTGCCGCTGAGACGTATGTAGAAACGCGTCAAGCCAGGTGACTGCACGAAGTAGGCGACGATCTTGCGAGAGGACGAGGCTGCATCGACTTGCATGGCAAAGTCAACCTGGGAATGAATTTGGAAAGTGACGAGGACGAGCTCCCGATGGGTGACATCCTGCTCGACATTGGCCGCAAACGTCTTGGGTGGCTGCAATGGCAGGTATTCAGGAAAGAACCGAAAGTCTCTGAACAGAACTGGGCATTCCATGAGCTCTCTATGGCCATACCGCGGAGATTTGCACGTGACGATCCAGAAATTGTCCGCCAGCTGTGTCACGCTTTGAAAAGAGCGTTCGCCGCCTTTGAAGGCTTCCACGCAGGCCTGTTCCAGCTCCAGCCTGGATTCCGCTGAGTCGGGCGCCACCGGAATCTCTGGAGTGCCGACCGGGAGGTAAAAGACGTAAAGATCAAGCTCATCGGATGAAGGCAGGTAGCAGTGCCACTTGACCGCCACAATGTCGCAGACATGGTCGTCGAACCACGAGTCAGATGAAATGGAGGCCTTCGTTGACACCTTGTCTGTATTCTTGGCAGTTTTGTTCGCAGGAGCGGAGGCATTTTGCTTCGCCGTTCTACGGCCATCGACGCCGAGAGCTTCACGCACCCACTCTTCCGGAGCGGGTCTCTTCTGCAAGACTGCACGCTTGTTGTTGACGGCAGATATAGTACGAGAGGCTCCGATCTTTGCAAGGTCCTTGGCGATTGCCCCAGAAGGCCGCTGAAGCCGCATGCCTTTCAATACAATCTCTTCCTCCTGCTCAGACCAGTCTCGCTTTTTCCCTTGCGTCGGACTGTCGGAACCGTCTTCGAGATGCTCGAATAGCGTTCCGTCCACATTCCGTCCGCATCTGTCCGTTCCCGGGCCCGAAAAGAAGTAACGAGACCGAAGCGACGCACTCTGGCTGTGGGGCGATGAACGAGTCCAAGATGTCGCGGGAGTCCTTGAGCCGTCGTCAAGGTGTCTCGCGCGTCCTGGAAGCTCCGCTTCAGTAGTAACAGCGTCCGCAGGACCACTCTTGCTCCCAAGAGCGGCATGCTTCATGTAATCGTGCGCATCGCTGTGCCGATCCAGCGAGACATGCTCGGAAGGATGGTGTATTTCTTGCCTAGATTTGGAGACAGTCTCGTCATGCTCAGTGTCCATTGCCGCGTTAGTCAGGTCCACGAAGGCCTTCTTCGTCTGAGCGCGCAATATGTCCACGACTTTCTCAGCTCCTGCACCATTGATGCCGTGAGAACGGAGTATGCCGTCAAGATCAACGAAAGCCCGCTTGATCGATGCCGCCTCGGACAGGTGGACTTTAGGGAGTATCAGATCATCGAGAATTGTCTCCACGGCCGGCGCAAAGAGGCGCGGCGGGATGGTGCTTGCGCTGAGGATCTTAAGACAATGGCCCAAAGCCTCATTGGTCGAGTCCATGATGTGGTTTGGGGCGTGACCGGGGTAGTTTGAAGTTTTGATGCCCAGTGTGTGTTGGGGATGAGAAATGTTGTGGTGCTGAGAGTTCTCGCTGTTGCCCCCTTGCTCTTCATCATCGGTTTGGTAAGAAGCATTGCGAGAGGGAGAGCGCGAGGCCGAGTCGCGCGATTCGCCGGGTTCCATGAATGACTTGGTCTTTCGCTGAGGTGGTTCGATCGAATCACTCCTGCGTTTTGTTCCTTGTGCCACGCCATTGACGGTCCGCTTGGGCAGTGTCATCTCTTGCGTTCTTCGCAATGTCAGCGCTGGAAAAGTCGCCGCAGACGTCGATAGTGATACATACGTCCCTTGGACACTCTGATGCAACTTCAAGCTGTCCTTCGGATAGGCAACACGCCCTGGAAATCTACGTTATGGCGGTGGGCGCGAGACTTCGCCCGCCATGCCAAAACAGTGAACACCCCTCTGAGGCTCTGGCCTGGTCCAGCTAAGGATGTTGACGCCATCTGCCGGATGTCGGGTCGACAGCTGGGGTAGCTATGGATTGGACCGAGAACACAGCTTGATGAAGTTCCTTGATTGAAATGGGTTCCAGCCATGCAACAGATCCACGACGAAGGGTGGTGACTGCTGTTTAACCATGATGATAGACATCGAGGTGTTTGCACCTAAGATCTGCGGATGACATTCCACGTGTATGGTGCATCAAACCCATTGGGAAAGGGGATTGTCCAGGGTAGCTTGTCTTGCGAGGGCTGGGACTCAATAATGGCAATCTTCCAGCACCAACAGAGCCTCTCCCCTATTCGTAGTTTCGTCCAATGGCAAACCCTTGCTGACTTTGAACGAGGACAACGTGAAGCAGAGGGACGGCGTCGTGGAGCGAGGCCGCCAGTCCTCTTCGGAAGGCACGTCTAGGTAGCATTCTCAGTTTTGATTCACTAGTTTTTGGATGATAGCATTCCGGGCAATTCGCGAACGACGAGCTTCTCGATGGGTTCGCCGGGACCCATAACGCCTCGCAGGCGACAGCCGCCCGAACGATTGGTAGATGTCCTGCAACGCGATGTACGTCCGACGATGGTGCTGCCTGTGCCAGATGATGAAATCCCATCTTCGCCTTCCGACGCTCATCGGCGCATCGCTCCAGGAAGCGATCCAATCGAGGCAGACTTCGGTGTAGCGACGATTTTAGAGAGGGTCACGGAATCTGGGCTCGATTCATATCTGGTGAGTTGGCAGCCGACAGATGTTAGGGCAGATCAAGTGATCGAAGAAGATGGTGAAAGATTTGTAGACATTGATGGCGTGCGATACGGCCCGGTCGAGGAGATCTTGGGACTGGAAGAGCATGCCAATGGTGCGGATACAGTCACAGTGGTCTGGCGGGAATCGTGGAGATCGGTCTGGAGATTGGGACGAGCGTTGGGCTGCGTGGCCGAATACTACAGAACGCATCCGGAGGAAGACGAAGTACGGAAGTTGCAGCCTCGCTTCTGGAATTGGTACAAGCTGGATCCGGAGAAGTTGCGACTCCAGATTGAGGCGATGTCTTGGGCCGAAGTGGAACTCGATGGCAGTGACTTTGAGCCCGAAGACATCAACTACACAAAGCCCTTGATGACGCTGTGCAAGCGTCTGCTGAAGCAGAAAGCTCATCCGTGGGTTCGTCTCCTCAACATGCCGGTCATGCGGCTCCTCACATTCACTCGACGCTGGATTGAGAAGGGCCACTTTCACATTGAGCGAATGTCGAACCTGAAAGCCATGTTGGTGCACTGTGTTGGCACCGAGAAGATGGATCGCTGCAGTGCCTGCGCTGATCCCCAGGGTGAAGTGCCCTTCAAGGGATGCGTTGTGGACGATGCCGAATTTCGTGGAGCATGCACCAATTGTGTCGTGTTGGGAGGTGGACGGGAGCAGCAATGCGAATGGCATCATGGCAGTACGCGAGACTGATCCCGCCGTGACGACCTGAGTGCTGACAATGTACAGTCCGTTCATGCGAACGAAACGGTTCGAGGCCAGCCGGAGACGTCATAAAGTCGAGAGAAGAGGTCGAAGAAGGACTCACTGACGGCGGTCGAAGCAGTAAGTCTGAGCGGAAACGAAGCGGCCTGAATGCTGATGCTTTGCAGCGGAAGAGTTCGAGACCGGAGAAAGTCAGCCGACTCCGGCCAACGACCGTTCGAGTAAGTCATGGCGGAAATGTAAGGATCGGAATGCTGACGATCTGCAGCGGAGGAGGAAGACTTCCTGACAGGAGAAAGTCAGCTGAGTCCGGCCAACGACCATTGGATGTCGGGAGGTCTGGGTGATGCTTCCGACAACGACGTGTCGGAAAGAGAATCAGGCGGACAACCACCTGTCGACAAATCCGGTATGAAAAAAAAAGTCCGCCCCTATCAGGCAACAAGATGCTGACGAGAGCCAGTTGAAGTGCCAGACAGCCGCCCCGCAACACCATGCACGACGGAAGATGATGAGCCGAACAAATTGGCCTCAGATCCCCAAACAGGAGAGCGGGGTGCGACACATCAGTCTCCATGGGCGACTGGCGGACAGGAATTCTTTTCCAAAGGGTCGAGTGGTCTTTTCGTCACGCCCGAAAGAGAGCGTGATGGCCCGAAAGCCGAAGCTTCTCGCCACGCCTCACGATCGGAGTCTGTCTTGGCCTTCCGCCCAGCCTCTCATGCTGTGTTTGCAGGTCCAACGGCGGGAAGCCTGTGGCCCGAACCGTCCCGGTCGATGACGAGCGAAGGCCGCATTGGTTGGGCCCCGGCGAAGAAGAAGCGCAGAGATGAGGCTCTTCCCACTGCGAGCACTCCGCAGCCGAAGCGCCAACGAGCGTCCTTAGAGCCAAGTACTCCCCGAGTCGGCAAGCACAAGGCATGCGGGAACAGCTTCACTTGTCTCGATCGCGATGTTGGATGTCCAGACGGCTTGAGTGGAAGAAGCATGATCTACAGCAATCATCGGTTCGACGGTAGTGGGCAAGCTGTGACGCGTCAGCTCAGTCACATGACAAGCACGTGACTTCTTGGCCTGAAGAATTTTCATTGTATTTTAGACTATAGAATAGAGCAGAACATAGGCAATCAACGAAGCCAATTCAACCGCCGGCAATGCAGTATTACGTAAGTAATCCACTGCGCTGTGCGTGATAGTTATAAGCCCGGATTTAATCCGCGGTATTAGAGACTTCTACAGTAGGAAAGAATTTTTCCATCCTACGAGACCTTCAACAATCGACAACAATCGACAGTCTTAACGGCACTAAGAAACAACTATTCAAGCTTCTACAAGCCTCTACAATCGTTTCGAATTCAGTATATCCTTAATAGCCCTCTCATCAGCTAGTCGCCTCGGTAGCAGCAAGCTTATTATCCTTCGTAGACCCAATAATTAGGATCGATAGTTTAAGCAAACTAAGACGTATCTAACTAGATATAAGACCTAGGTCCTTGCTGACCTATATTCGACTAAGCTAACTGAACTAGCACAACCCCTTCTCCCGGAATTCGATATGGAACAACTTATAAGCAATCCCCTATATTAGGCTAGGGCAAAGCTTACTAAGGAACACTTTGATATAAGGAAGGCGGAGTTTGAACGCTTTAGGACAGCTCGCAATAAGATAATTGAATATCTAGCTACAACTGTAGACATTCGTTATTATTCAGAGATTACTAATCCTAATGCAGACAACGTAGTACCAACTATACGGCTTATTCTAACTCGATTGAAGAACAAGCTTATACCTAACACTTAATAGCAAAGGACTGCCCTTAGCAAGGAGCTTCACCGCCTTGTAAATTCCAAGCAGGTAAAGGACCCCGAGCACTGGTATAAGGAATAGCTTGACCTTTATAAGACAATGAAACGCATACAACACCCGGAATTTGACAACTTAGTAACCTACCTATATACTGCAGTTATAAATGTAGATAAGACCTATAGTAAAGGGCTCTATATAATGCACTAGGTAGGGCTATTAGTCAACAACTTCTATCAACTGATTAGCATAGTACGAGAATATGCCCGCAATATGCTAGGTACTTCTAAGAAGGGTTCATCCTTTGGCATTATCTACGAAGAAGGTGAAGCTAGTGCCAACGCCGCTCTGCAAGCTGCAGACGACAACGATAAGCCTAACAAGAACAAGGGCCGCAGTAACAGTGGCAACCGTATACTAAAGACCTGTGCTAAGCTTACTAGTATAGGTGAGAAGAAGGCATATGAAAACCGCGGTAAGTGTACTGTAGTGAACTACCGACTTCGTAAACAAGTTGAAGAGAAGGATAAGGACAACAAGTAGAAAGGAAAGCTAAAGTACTTTGAATCCTACCTACGTAAGAACAAGGGCTTCTGCTTAAGACAGGCTAAGTTCTTTAAGGACCTACTAGCCATTAAGATTGCCCAGCAGTACTATAGACTCTCGTCTGAAGATAGAGACGATGCTAGAACAGGAAATGGATTAGACAAAGTCTCACTAGCCTGCTTCTTCAAACCTAACATACTAGACCTATTAGCCTTTGCATCAGTTACTCTTATACCAACCACCCATCTGTTAATAGCTACAAACAGGAACAAGAAATGGAACCCCTTCATTAGACTAATGTATAATAGCGGATCTAACTGCAACATTGTCAACTACCCTAGTCGCTTCAACTTTTAGGCTATATTTATTCCACCGCGAGCCACTATAGTAACTGGTACGGGATACAATAAAGTCATCGCAATCGGAAGGGCATCCTTCACTGTTATTTCAGTAGCAGGTAAACCCCTAACTATTAAACTAAAGGAATGCCTCTATATCCCTAACTTCTATACTAATATTGTTAGAGGAGCAATCTTCTATTACCGTAGGTTTAAGCACAATAAGCTTGATGATGTCCTTTACAATCCATAAGGGAAACTACTAGTCCCTCTTATTAGACCGGACAACTACATGCCCTATTTCGACATTACCTACGAAGCAGACGGTAAACCTCCGCTCGAATAGCCAATAGGGGATGAAGGCAAACCATATCTATACCCCTTCTAACTGTCTCAGTTATCCTATGCAACAGCCCGTCGCTCCGTACGCCTACTACCTCTAAGGAAGCTTACACTGAAGCAAATACATAAAGTGTTTAGGCACCTAGGTGCTGAAAGAGCAGAAGAGCTAGTTAACAGGGTTAATAGGATAAAAAGGGATCATACATATAATAATGAGGTACTAAGAACACCACTGTGCCCTATATATACATAAGCAAAGGGCAAGAGGCTCATTTCAAGGAGACTAAGACACTATAATGTGTCAATATTAACTATATATAGGCACATTGCAGCCGATTTGATACAACTGGACCCGGCCTACAATGGTAACTAGTACATCTTTCACGTATACGACTTGAATACTAGACTTTATTTCACATAGACAATCAGTAATCGACAGGAATCAACTCTTCTATAATGCTAGAACCAAATAGCCACTTTCGTACGCAGCATTGGGCGAGACATCATCTGTTTGTTATCTAATAATAAAGGAGGCATCTCAGGCCTTCGGTTTCGATCGTATTTGCGCAATAACCACACTACCTAGAGGCTAACAGCCCCGTACATATCAGAACAGGACCCAGCTAAGCGAGCAGGCCGTACTATTATTGAGGTGGCTCGAGCCTTAATAATACATACTGGGTTCCCTCACAACCTATAGCTAGAAGCAGTTTATATAGCTACCTTCCTCGCCAATAGATTACTAAGGTCTCGAACCGCTAACTTACTAATGCGAACACTATATGAGATTAGCACTAGGCATAAGCCAAATGTAGCCTATATCTACTAGTTTAGTACAAGGGCATATCCAGTGATCTACGGCATAGAGACAGCCAATAGCAATAGCAAAAGGAAGGCTATACTGCCAAACACTATGAAAGTAGCCTTACGGACTTACATTGGGTACCTATATAGTTATAAGGGACACTCTATCTATAGGATATAGGTGCCCTCAAGGATAACAGTGCTACGCACAAGAGATATTATATTTGACGAAACCAAGTTCTACAACGGCTATAATAACGACCTAGGCGTTGTTATAACTAACTAAGAGCTTGCAGAAGAATACAGTGATCTCGAAGAAGTACAAGCACCCGCCTCGGAGCATTAGTTTGACGAACTTCGAGAAGCCTACGACACACCTCTAGACCTTATCAGGTTTGGAGCTAAGGGGGTGGATACACTAACAGGGCCTAGTCGACTCATAATAGTTAACAGGCTAACAGATGACCCTATTAGACTAGAACTACTACTACCTCAACCACCAGCACTAGCTGAGCTATAGCTTGTATAGGTACCTATATAGAAACGAGACTTTCCAATTGATCTACGCGAAATACTACAACCGCGTAATAATATGCTAGATGGACTAGTAGAACCAACCATTAATCAGCAACCTAAGAACGATGCCAGCAATAAAGCCCCTAATAATAATGTAGACGCACTAGGTCATACAGATAATATAGACTTCAACTTGCTACGTGCTAAGCTAGCCGAATTGCTAATGCCAATTGAAGCCGCTAACGTATCTCATCGTTACTTACTAAACACAGGAGGGCCGCATTATCGAGTTAACAACCCAAACAAACGACAGCGAGCAGCGGCTATCTACCGAGCCGGCCGTTACTATATTAGCGACCGAGAACAAGCGAGAAACCTCCTTCTATTTAGCAACCTTTGTATAGCCGCAGAGCATAAAGCACGCTTTATACAGCCAACTCGATCTAATGAGTCTAATTCACCAGACCCGCTAGCGCTACCACTTCCACGAGACGAGAGCGATCCAACCCTTATACCGAAGGTCTCAGACCTACTAGCAGAGCCACGTAACTAGCGATAGGTACTTAAGAGCCGGTTCAAGGAACAATAGATATATACTGCAAGAGTTGAATTCAACAAGGCACTGAAGATACGTACCTTTAAATAGGTGGATCTGAATACACTAGATAAGCCTAATCTTCTGCCTCTTACTTAGGTATTCAAATACAAGGGTAATGCTAATAGCCGACTGATTAAGTTCAAAGCAAGAGTATATGCAAGAGGGGACCTTTAGAAGAACACACACTTAGACACCTATACCTCAACACTAGCTGCACGAGTTTTCAGAGCCCTTATAGCTATCGTAGCTAAGTTTAACCTAGAAGCTAAGCAAATGGATACAGTTAATGCCTTCCTCAATGCTATGTTCCTATATACGCTATACCTTAGACCGCCTAATGGATTTGAGTAGAAGGGTAAGGTGTTGAAACTAATCCAAGCACTCTATAGTCTATAGGAGTTACCTCGACTATAGTATAACCACTTCACTACAACACTGGAAAACAAACTTGGTATACAACTAGTAGACAATGTAGACTGCCTGTATACCGACCTAGACAAACAGGTATTCATCTTCTTCTACGTAGACGACATAGTACTATTGTATTACCGCTAACACAGACAGAAAGCAATGGACCTTAAGTAGAAGCTAATGAAGGAGTATAAGCTCAGTAACCTAGGGAAACTCTTATGGTTCCTCGGTATTAAAGTTATACGTAACAGACAGAACAGAAAGCTATAGTTGTCACAAAAGGCATACACTAAGAAGATAGGTCAACGTTATAGAATTGATCCTAAGAATAGCAGGCGAGCAGAGGCACTATTGCCGACTGGATACGAACTATACGAGAAACCCTCTAACAAGGAGACTCGTTATATAGACTTATTAGCAATCCTAGCATACTAGAGCCGTATAGGTTCACTCAACTTTGCAGCGGTACAAACCCGGCCGGACATAGCTAAGGCGGTCTCTATGCTGTTAAAAGCCCTTCAGAATCTACGGCAAGAAGATATAGCCGCTGCCAATTGGTATATTAAATACCTGCTACAAACAAAGCACCTATGCTTGGAATACAACGCTAGCGGACCAACAATTACCGTTCACTCAAGCCAATAGCTTTATGAATTCTACGGAGCTTCTAACGCATCCTATAGTGACTATAAGGGCACGAGACAGTCGTTAGAGGGATGGATATTCAGCCTATTCAATGGACCAGTTAATTAGAAGGCAGCACGACAGTTAACTGTTACTAAATCTACGACTGAAGCTAAACTGCTAGCTGCCTTATATACAGGCTTAGAATTGATCTAGTAGAAGCGTTTCTTCAACAATATTAGCCTCACTTTAGACAGCATTCCTATGCTGTACTGTAACAATACACAGACCATCCGCATCATTAAGGCTAATGCTAGCAAACTAGACACGAAGCTCCGCTATATAGATATTTACTAGTGCTAGCTAAGGCAAGAACATAAGACTGGAAGGATTCAATGCGAATACCTAGCTATATAGGACATACTAGCCGATGGAATAACTAAGCTCTATAGGCCGCAGAACTAGAAGAGGTTCATTAAACAGCTGAGACTGACTGAACCACCTAACCTAACAACTAACTAAGATGTATAGTTGTAGGGGCATATAAGGAAGCAACTCTTCCTCTAACAACCTCTTCCTCTTTAGCAATACGAAGACAACTCTATATAATAGGTAGTAGTGGCCCCCCCCTATTCACTACCAATTGTAACTAAGTCGATTGAGTACACCTTCATCGATTGGCGCTAACAAAAGTGTCTAATACGATAGCGACGACCAATCAGGACAAGGGATTCAACCTTACCTTCTAATAGGAAACAAACAATAGTATAGGCAACCTTACCTTGCGGGTTACGTTACTGTCGCCGTTGCCTATATCATTACTTCGAGCGTTACTTCTACCAACCAATAATAAGTCTGCGGCGATTGTATCAGTACTAGTAATGATAGTACAGTAGTCTTAGCTAAGGGTGGCGTCCTTAGTTAAGTTATCTATCCTAATTTATTAAATCTGTTCAACCAATGTATACCTCACTTGATCCTTCCGTCCAATTAAATAGACGCTACCTATACGATTGATCTGATAACCGATAGTAATAGTATAAAGGGCTCAGTTCAAATTGAACTAACTTTACTGCACGATACGAGTACTTAGATGAGGCTCAATAGTGTCGGTCTGTGCTTAGACTACGTAGGAAGACAACAGTTCCTAGTAACAGGGGCTATATGTGAAGGTGCACATGCAGTCCGGATTATATAACGATATCCTTCTAGGGTAATCGGGGTATAAAATAAGACTCTCTTATATATAGTGTAGATTCAAACCATTTTTTTAGTGTTTTGATAAAGCACTATATAAGAAGTCGAAAGGATTAATTTTTCTTTTGTTTACATATAAAGAAGCATTAACTACCTTGCCTAAAATGGAAGGCACTCCCCTTTTTTGTACAAGCTGAGGGGGTATATAACGCGTCAGCTCAGTCATATAACAAGTACGTGACTTCTTGGCCTAAAGAATTTTCATTGTATTTTAGACTATAGAATAGAGCAGAACATAGGCAATCAACGAAGCCAATTCAACCGCCGGCAATGCAGTATTACGTAAGTAATCCACTGCGCTGTGCGTAATACAAGCCAGTCCCGCTGAAGTGCGCTTCATTGTCGGCCGATGCAGTTGTGCGAATGCCGAGAAGTTGAGGCGTGCATATCGAGATCACATTGCGCACAGAAAAGAGCGCGGGATGAGTGTCGAGGGCCTGTCGTTTGAAACAGTGATGTCGCAGAGATTCTGGGAAGTTTTGAACGAGGTCATCAGACTGGGATGTCCGCCTCAGCCGGGGGTGGGCTTTGCGCCAGGAGAAGAGATCGTTCTCGACGACTGAGTCGATATCCCGTACATTCGGTGCGTCTGTTCTCGCGCGTAGCTTTCCTCGCGCCGCCATTCATTGTCCCTGGCCAACACGCCTGGTACTGCCCGTGAGCGGACCGCGGCTGGTGGTGTCTTGATGTGGGGCCGATGGAACTGGAGATGCAGCGATGGAACATGTCGATGTCTACGTTATTCTAGAATACTGTACGGGGAAGCAAACATTGCACTCGACTCGTGTCGACCGGGCAAGTCTGCACCATCCATCCCATCCATCCCATCCATCCCATCCATCCCATCCATCCCGTGAGTCCGCCTCCGTTGAACCCGGCGAATCACCATCTCCGCTCCCCGGCCTTGCTCACCCGAAGCTTCAAGGCAAGACGGCTCCAGATGCAGCCCTCCGCACTCTCACATGCTCCCCCAGCGTCCTGTCGATGGCCTGGATGATTTTGGGTGAGCGGAAAGTGTTCACCAGCACATCGACAATGCACTTCGCCTCGGCCGAAGTCAAGACGTCGACCACGTGCTCGAATGTATCCGCGTCGTACTTCCGCATGCACTCGTACGTGCCCGCCCAGGTGGCCAGATCTTCGTAGCTTTGCACGCTCGCGGCCGAAGGCAACCGATGATGGACCAGGATCTTGATCGCTTCGGCAACGATGGGCCAATCTTCAGGCATCGTCGCTACGTTCTGGAGGCACACTTCGATCATGGAAGGCTGCTTCGAGGAAGATGTTGAGGTCGCTGCAGCAGGCTGCTCAGTGCTGGGGCCGGGTGGACCCCGTTCCGCCGGATCACTTCGCCGACGTGCGCTCCCTGAGCTGATCTGGCGTCTCTTCCTCCCGTTCGCAGTCGGCTTTTTCGGCGCTTTCTTTCGTTTGGCAGTGGGAGTGTACGACCCGTCAGAGTCATTGCCCTCGTCGTCTGCTTGAGCCTCCTCATCCTCCTCCTCCTCGTCCTCTCGCTCTTCTTCCGGATGTGGGCGTGGTGGTGCCATCTCCGGCTGGGCACTCGGTTCCTCCGGCTCACTTTTGATACCAAACTGCATGCAGGCGGTCTGCTTGCTGCGTTCGGCGATCTCGTCGATGAGAGCGAGAGATCGGGAAGGCTGCATATCTGGCGGCATTGACGGCATATGGATGCACTAGATGATCGACAATGTTGTCTACTTGAAAATGACGCGAGTCTGTTGATTGTGCTTCTTGTTCCGCGCCACGGCACTCCGCGTCTGTAGACGTAATGAACAGACCAGCATCCGGTGAAAGAAGCTTCGTCCAAGCTCAAATTTGGGCTACATCTTCATCAATCGCTTCATCTCTGAGGCTGAGGCTCACAAGTCAAGATCTGCGCAAGCTCCAGCAACGGAGTGCGGTAGGTTGGTCTTGTGCCATATTCTCGGTATCGTGATATGGAAAGAGTAACGAAGACATGCACGATGTATCTAATCCGTTGTACATAACACCGTAGAGTTCTCACGATGAGCGTGAGTTGACCAGGTCCCCTGCTCAAGGATGTTCGACAGAATCGACACGGTCGCTGACCATTGCGCGGCCGAGATTACAAGCATGCTATAGAATGACCGCGATCAAGGAATACCAACTCCGTACAGCCGCGAAGATTTAAAGAGCCCTACGGAAAGTGCAATGGAGACAGATGATCTTTTGTGAATCAGGAGAATCGATACTATCTGCAATAATATACGTGCTGTCACGATTGGCCAGAGCACGGGAGTGCGTCTCCATCAAGCGCTCTACCTACGATGCAGTCACTGCCAGAGCCATGGGACAGACCTGACCGCCATGAACTATGCGGCAAATCCAGCACCTCGTATTCTGGTCGAAGCTGCGAAAGAAGACATTGTATGGAGCAGTCATGCCCTGCACCATGATAGGTATGTAGAAGCCGAACAGGTTCGGTGGTTTCGGAAAGTACACCAGAAGGCGGCGACGAGTGCCATTCCTTTGGTCCAGCAGTGTTGGTGCTGGCAAGCCGCGTCTCGACATTTCCCGTCTGAGCTTTCGGAGTAATCTTGTGGCGTCCAGATCGAGATGACGCGAAATGCTCGCAGAGAACACGCTTGTTGGGCACGAAGGCAGGTGATTGGAGATGAGCTTGAACCCGCGTAGGAACATGTGCCGACCAAGAAGTTGACCCTGATGGTTGGCAGAGTTGGCATCATATGCACGCAAGCAGACACCCCATGCCTGAGAGCTGAGAGGCCGGAGTTCCACCACTGAAGCCAGACCTTCGTATGCGGCTCGACAGCATTCTTCAACCTCGGCTCGAGTGGCGTCTGCGATAGGGAACTGGGGAGTGTTCACGAGAAGCAGCACGTAATAGAAGCCTGGCTTTCGAGTCCAGGTAACAAAGTCAACAAGGACTGTTGATTTATGGACAGTGTCTGCGTCAGATGGCAATGTATCGACTTTTCGCTGGCCTGCATGCGGTTCCCTAGGGAATCCTGCTGCGGACCTCGAAGTTTTACAGGCAGAATCACCGGGTTTGTCGGCGGCCACCAACTCGGCATCCAAGGGATCAGCATGTTCCGATATGAACTTCATCAGAATCGGCTTGATCTTATGTTCCAATGACTTTCGGCTCTTCGTACTGAGCACTTTCTTGACTCCAGTGTTGTGCAGATCGCTGAGACGCAGTTCCCAAGACTTCTGGACCGGCCAGGGCAAGGTTTGCCAGACTTGCGAAAGTCGATGGCTGACTTGGTCGGAGTCCTGCCAATCCACAAGGCCCGACGTGGCCTGGTGCATTCTGAGGTGATACGCCAAGAGATGTAGACCGGTGGGAAAGTGTGCCTTGGCTACAACTGACCGCTCTTCCTGGCTCAATTGAGAAAAGCGAACATCGTCGAAGCTCCAGACGCAATCGAGGCTACGAGTGGCAGTTCTGTTCTGCTTGACTTCTCTGGGAACAGTACTTTGAGGACCAGGCTGATTTGTGAGAGCTTCCGCAGAGCTTGATGCTTGCAAGGTGTCGCTGCCGGCGATGACGGCTGCCACGATTCCAACGGCGGCTTGTTGTTCGAGAAGCTGTTGACCAGCTGGACCGACCGGTTTCTTGAGACCATCTTTGTGTAGGCGGAACAAGAGTTGCTCCCACTCCGATCGGGAATCGGCGCTGAGACGCGACCAAGTCTCGTGGAGGAGTGGCTCTACACTCTGCACGCCATTCGACGCAATTTTGATGCTGATGGCGCTGTTCGCCTTGGCGTGGAAGAGGAAGAGACTCTGCGCAGTTGGGAAGTGCGCCTTGGCCATTTCCACTCGCCCGATTTTGTCCAGCGATTTCGATTTGTAGCGAGCCGGGTCAAACGCGGCATTTGCGTCTTGTGTGGCAGAGGCCTCAGCGGGCGCAGTCGCGGCCTCGAGTGTCTGACTTTGAAAGACTCTCGCCTGCACACCTCCCGGCCGTGCGCTTTCAATGCGCTTCCCCAGCTTGTCGCATATTGTCTGCAACATCTCGGCGGGCGGCGAGTGCTTGAACAATCGATCAAGAATGGAGTGATCTCCGCCAAGCACAGTTGCCTGGCTGTGCAACCACGTTGAGCAGTCGAGCGTCTCGCCGTCGCTCTGATTCAACGCATATTGTATCCAGCATTTCAGGAGCTCTTCTTCCGTAATACCGGCGGCATTGGGAAAAGCTGCGAAAAGATCCAGGCATTTTCTGATCCTTTGAAGCTGACCCGGTTCCCGTCGCTGCTCACCAATGACCTTGCACTCATCATCACCACTCTCCTGTACTTGAGACCCAGGCTTTGGCGGGGAGGACGGCGACGGCAGTATCGAGGGATCGGAGCCTACGTGTTGGGCCTCTTGTGGTGCAGCATCGGCATCGACATCGCTGCTATCGTCGGATTCATTTTTGATCTTGAGCGTTTCGTAGGCGCGCCGCTTTGAGCGCTTCGCAAGCCGATCCACAACAGATGGAGTTGGAGTTGAAGTTCGTTTCGGCATTCTTGTCTCCAGTGGGTTAGCCTGCATCTGAGCCGAGCCGAGCCGATTTGGTCTCGCTTACCTACGACAACGCTACACTCTTCCCGTCGTCTTCCTCGAGTGTGTTCGCTTTGGAAAGAAGGCCGCTCACAATGTTCAGAAGACGGCAGGGACGACTCCGCCGCCATGACCGCGATTGACTGATGATGCATGCTGCGTTTCCGTGAAGCTCTTTCCCGCCCCTGGATGCTCGAGGATAGTATGTGATGAAATGAACTTCAGATGAAGCAGGACCCCCGGCCCGGCCCGGCCCGGCCCGGCCCCTCTCGTGAGAGCACTTCTATGTTCCGCTCGCTCCATCGCGGTGCGCCACACTCGATACCGCTCCCAATGGACTCCGAAGCGTACATGTTCTGCCATTGATCTTCTGCGCCGTGATCTCGCGCGCCGCCCTCACAGTGCATGCTACGCCTGCCCCCCGGTCCATCCCAACAGGCATTGCACAGATTCTCATCCAAAGTAGGGGCAAAGTCGAACGGACCACATCCAATCCAATGCAGGACCACCGTGCGTTTCCATGGAGGAAGCCGAAGCCCCTCTGGTCCTCCCTGTACTGTATACAGTATGTGATGCGGCAAGGCGCCTGGCCCCTCTCTCCTGGAGCACTCTGATCTTCCTCCAATTCCATGGTGCTCCAAATGGACTCGCGGAACAGATGTTCTGCGAGCCTCCACGCCGTGATATCCCGCCTTCACTCTGCGTGCTACACCTCGATCGCCCTCCCTGCTCCATTCCAACAGGCATTGCACAATAATTTGAGAACCAAGCGAGATGCCAACTCCCAACCTGGCACGTGGAGGCCGTGTTCCGCAGCTCTGAAGCTTTCGGTGCCACGGAAAGTCCATCATGGTATGGAGAGTCTAAGCATGCGCGCGGCGACGCTATGACGGGCGCGACCAGGGAACTTACAGCGCGCGCGTCCAGGCGAGGACGCGCGCTCGCCTGTGATCAAACGTGTGAGTGGCGATGAAGGCTGAGTCGTCGTTGTCATGCCTCTCTTCCTGTGGACCGATGCCGCCAAAGAAGTGAGACGCCTAGAGAAGCTGTCAATTGATTTCGAGAAACTACAGGACCAGACCGAGTGGAACCGAGATCGGGTCAAGAGAGTCAGACGCTCCGCCTGCCCAAGCCCGGAGAAAGCATCAGAGATTGTGGACGAGTCAAAGTCTGGTATGTGCAGTTCTGAGAAAGAGGCATGCAACTGACCTGCAACAGCGTTTCCGATGTCAGGCTTTGTTCCGATCAATCGACCAGACCGGAAAACGACTCTTCCAGCAAGCACGGCACCGCCGAAGGAAGAACTCCCTGGACGAATACCACGTACGAGCGGATCTACTCCGCAGGACCAAAGGGAACCTGCCTCGGCTGCATCCAGCACGAAAGAGCAGATCGATGCTTCGCACAGCAGGGAGCCCCCTAATGACAGGAGCCGAGGGCGCGAGGAGAACAAAATTCAGCCTGCCTCCGCTGCATCCAGCACAAAAATCAATACTTCGAGCAGCAAAGAGGGCCCTGATGGCAAGATCCAAGAGCGCGAGGAGACTGGGCAGGACAAGCAAGCACAGAAGGTAGAGAAAAGCCTCGAGCAGCCTGCAGTCACTTCGGCACAGGTCCTCGCCTCCAGTGGCCAGAACGAAGATGGTGAGAGCGACGAAGACTCACTTCCCAGACTGAGGACTCGCCGGCCAAGAGGGCAATCCCCGCGGAGCAGCGCTGCTGCTGCCAGCGACAGCGAGGAAAGCCGTACTCCACCCAGGAGGAGATTACGGCGTCCACAGCGCCTGCCAAGCCCGCAGCCGACCCAAAGTCCCTCCCCAGCACCCACTTCCACGCCGCCGGTACAGCTTGAAGATCGAAACTGGGCAGTGCTTGGCATTGCTGGTGCCCGCAAGTGCGCGGACATCGAACAATACCTGACGATTTGGGGCAACACAACTCATCGTTTGCCGACCCTACAGGCCAACGCGAATGGAACTTATTCGATTGAGGTTGATGGAAGAATTTGCGAAATCGAGGACTTCGACAAGCCACATGTCCCTGGCGATGATACGGAGCTTCAGGTCCGATGGAAACAAGAGTGGTTGTACACCTGGGAGCTCTCCGATGCGCGCAGAACAGTCGTTGAGTTCAATTTAGGGAGAGGAGCCGGACCGGTGCTGGATCCTGACCACGTCGCGGGCTATCACTCTCCAGAGCCCGAGGCAGACACGACCAAGCGATGCAAGATCGATTTCGCAGCCAAGCTGCGCTTCACCCCTCACACAGACGAAGACTACACTGCTAGTCTGATGTGGCGATGCATCGAAAGATGCGAGCAAAGGGCCAACCATGACAAGCTGTCGGACTACTTCATGCGGACGGCCCTTGACGAGCTCCCCCGTCAACGTCTGGTTCTGCGTCCTCGCTGGCGTACTGACGAAAAGAGCGACGAGTACAACGACGTGCTTGAACTCAGGGAAGAGGTTCTGCTTCGGGCTTGCTTGAATTATGTGGTAGGTCAGGCGCGTAGAACCGAGTGCTCATACTGTCAGGAACACTGCGGCCCATTTCGGAGGTGCGTGACAAGAGCGGCGAATCACGAAGGTGCCTGTACGAACTGTGCCTTGGCGGGACGGAGCAGGCAGTGTGAATATTACATCAAAGGTTTGTCATGCACGATGATTGACTGTGCGTGCGTGCTGATCAGTCTAGACCGCTGGGCGCACGAAGACAAGCTGCGAGCAGCAGCCGATCCACAAACTCCTGACTCAAGAAGTCAAGTCACTGACGACGCCGATGACGATTTGGAAGAGGATTTATACTACTCTTCACCATTACCAGCTTCTGGTCCTCAGGCTCAACATGCCAACCGCTCAGCATTTTTGACGCCGCCAATATCCTCACCTCCTCAGAATCTGTTTGCCGGTGCGGTCAAAGCGGATGCGAGTGGTCGAACCTTTGCTGAAGTGAGCGACTTGGCCACCTCACTCTTGGAGTCTCTTGGAGACCAGCAGCTCCCCGCGGGCAAGGACCGTGGTGATACGGATTCCGCTACTCTTGCAAACCTTTTCGGAGACAATGCCTCGGCGTCGCTGGAGAATGATACCACGCTGCAAACCGGCAGTGGCCCAGAGGAGGGTCACTCGTCTCGGGCCAAATCAGATGTATCAGCGCGGCCCTCTCCTGAAGCCCGGCGGAAGGAAGATGCCAAAAAGGAGGGAAAAGCCATCAAGCGAAAACACAGCACCTCATCGATCGACCTATTGCGGCAGAATCAGCCCCGCCGGCAGCACAAAGTGGCCAGGACTGCTGAGCAAGCAGAGACGGAATCCACACGTCCTCATGTTGGGCATGACCATGACCCGCCTCCCGGTCCAAGTGGAGACGACGACATGACCCCCATGACTTCGAGGTCAAGACCTGATGGCAACGAGTCGCAGCAGCCTTCTGCACTGAATGGCTCTTCACAATCCCTTCCAATTCGTAGCGCGGCATTGGTACACCCACCATCTCACTGCGAAGCTGGCACTTCTGCTCCCCATAAAGCAGCATCGGCGGCCAAACGAGGCCATGACCCGGATCCACATGCTCGGCTCGCACACAAACGAGACCGACAGCGACCACACGCTCATTGCAGTCCTCGCGGACCATGTATCGATCCCGTCCTCAATCCTCCCCTTCCCAGGACCGAGCACGAATCACCCGTCGTCATCTATCGCGATCGTGACCAGCTCTTCGCCAAAAGCGAGCTCACCACACCACAAGTTCGCTACCTTCTGAGCCTCACACCTTGCAACATGATCGATTGCTTCACTCGCGGGTGGCATGAGTTCGCGGAAGAATTGAAGGGGAAGAAGGGCTTCGGGCCACAGTACAACAAGGAATGGTTTCTCTCCCGTAGCTGGACGCGGGAGCTCAATCAGATCGTGAGAGACAGATGTCCGTTGGACCCGAGGAGGCTTGGGCGGCCGGTGGTGATTGATCTTACCATGGATGATTGAGAGGAGACACCGCATTGACTGGCTGGAGTTGGATCTATCGTGAGCTTGTAAAACATTTGTAGTGTATCACCACATGTACGTTTCAATATGCAAAGTAGCTTGATCTTGTTACCTCTTTGAAAATTTTCTTGTGCAGCTCAAGACCAATTCCGTGGTGAATTCGGTGTCTTGCCCTTAGCATCTGAACTCGATCTTGACGATCTCGATGCTCCGCGCAATGAGATGATGACGCGTTTGCGTTTGATCAGAAAATCCGAAACGAGACCATTTCCATTCTCTTTTTCCTGCTTTCTTTCCGCAACACTCACAACAAAAAAAGTCAAAGTCAAAGCCGATGCGAAACGCGATGAAAACGGGACTCAAAAGACCACATGTGGTGGTTTTCAAAAATGGCTGCTATTTCTTCAGAAAGACTGCGCCTCTGTACATCAAGATAAGAAAAGACATGTTCGTCAAGCATTATCGCAACCGCCGCCGCCATCTCTAGCGCTGCTTTCCTCCGATCTTCATCGATCATGTATCCATGCCACAGCACGCACGCATGCTCCGAATCCCGCACCCCATCACTTGCGACACAATGACCACAGGTTTGTGTACCCTAAAATCGCGTGCCGTCGGAGCTGTCGGTGGCGCTCTTCTCCCTGACCAAGACCCTCCTTGGATTCCTGGGTGACTCCGCCGGTCCTCTTTCCTTCTCGACATCAGGTGTGCCACCTCTCGCGACACCTGTCCTGGAGTCGCTGTGTGTGTAGCCGTACCCATACGGCATGAATTGGTCTCGAGTCCTTGCTGGAGATCCTGGACGACCGGAGCTCGACGCGGCTGCGGCTGCGGCTGCGGCAACCATGTCGCTGTCGTTAAAGCCTTCTTTGCTCATAGGAGCGGCTCGTTCGGTGATGCCAGCATTGAAGCCGCCAGACATTCGGTCGACTTTACGGTCGTGGCGGCGTTTGAGGTAATGTGCGCCCCATCCGAGGAGAGGTAAGAGAATCGCGAGGACGATGAGCATGATGATCCATTTCTAGAGAATGTCAGTCTGAAAGTCCCCAAACCGACCTTCGTCTGGGACGTAAGAGCCACGGGTTCGGTGTCGGGATGGAGGTACTCACGTAATGGCATGTCCACCAGTCTCCAGCGCACTGTTCCTTGAAGGAGGTGTCTACAGGAGCACTCGATGCGGTGGCACCACTGCCTGCCGTCGCTGCTGATCCTCCTTTCGCCGTAGATGCCGCACCTCCCGCCGTAGTGGTGGTGGGTACGCCGGTCGCCGCCGCATCGCCGGCCGCATGCTCCGACGCGCCATTATCGCTGCCGCAGTTGCTGTTGTACCACGTCGAGATCTGATTGTTGTCTGTGGGATTGGTGCAGGTGGAATCGCAAATGCCGACGGCGGAGCTCCGGAGCGTGGTCAGGTAAGCAGACTGGCAGAAGCAGATCCAGTTCGCTTGAGTCGCGGTGTTGGTCGCCGAGCACGCTTGAGCGGCCTGAATCAAGAGTGGACAGCTCTGCGCGCAGGAAGGGAGGTTGCTGTTGCCGTTGCTGAGGACACCTTGAGTCAGGGCTTGGGCTGAGGCGGCGATGGTGACGAGGACGCCGAGCAGGAGACTGGAAATCATGGCTGCGATGGCGATTTCGCGTCACACCGGTGGCTTTGCATGCGAGTTGTTGTCGCGGCCAGGAGTGAGGTTGGGTTGAGCTGTTTTGATGGAATGTGGTCTGTCTCGTAACGATTGCGGTGCGAACGTGATCGTCTTTCGTCGCTTGGTGATATGTGTCCGGATAATTTCACGCTGCCACCGTCTAACGAGTGTGTTGGATGAGGAGTCTCCTCGGCGCAAGAAGTGCAAGTCAATCGTCAATAATACGGAGGGCGATGGTGCAGGAGAGGAGAGGAGGCGAGAGGAGGAGGCGCCGGCGCCGGCGCCGGAGTTTGCTTTTGGATCCTTCCGTACTTTACAAATCGATCAACAACACCGTCAACACGTCGACTTTCTCGACTCCTACTGTCCAGATTTCACATCTACTGTCGCTATCACATCCACAGTACACACACAATGTGAGTTTGTCGCAAAGATCGCTGGCATCACGCGTCACAGAATCTGAGCCAAAAGCAACTGTCGCCGTTCAGGAGACAGGAGAGGGCCCAATTTGCGGAATGCCTGTCAAATGCAACCTCGTTTTTCCTGGCCCTCGACCGAGCTCCCGCCAGCATGGATTTGGCCTCGAGCGTCACAGCTCAATAATAACAATACGAACGGCTCTGCGGCTTCCTCCGTAGCTCATGAGGGAACACTTCTCGTGAACATCTTGTTGTGCAGGTGATGGAATCTACGGAATCATATTGACTCTGATCATCGACTTTCCGTGCTACCATGCAGAGCAGAGCATCGGTTCGAAGGTTCCCTACAACGTGTTTGACATCACATTCTCAAAGGAACCATCGCAGCCATGCTGCTCGATCGCAAGCCAGTAGCATTTGTGGCCACCTAGCCCAATGATTTCATGACCGCTCGGGGGACATTCGACGCTTATCGCCAAGATCCTGATCGCCTCAAGTGCAAGCCGGAAGAGGGAGGACAACGCAGAAAGGAGCAAGACGTAGTCAAAGAGCAGCGGCGGGTTGGAAGCAGGTGAATCGGAAGCGGGCATGGTACATTGTTAGCAGAACACCGTCGACACCAGACTCTGCAGCTCAATTTTGCGAAGACAGGCTCGTCAAGGCGTGTTCCCGGTAATGACTGGCTTGGCCACAATGGCCATGTGCACTCGCACTCGCGGAACGCTTTCGCGAGCAACCGCATAATCGGGGGCAATGCCATGCTGCACACTTTTCCAGGTCGTTTGAGGCAAATCGACGGCATTGCTATGGTTAAGACGCATGGAGACTTGTAAGCGATTGAAAGTATCGGTACATCGAGCTCGCCCGGGTTGTTTGCATGGGAGCGATGCCGTCAGTCTTCAGACATGCCTGATGGAGCCACGGCACGGTATCACACCTCTCCCGCGCGCTCGGATCGGACTTTCTTTAAAATATTCATATTCATCGAGATGTTGTCAGCCCAACTTGCGAAGGTCTTCAGCGCTGATGTCAATGTTGTTCCTTTCGCTGCCAGAGGCCGTACGGCATCGCATCTACCGCTCACTTGGCCCAGAACTTTGCACTCGCGTCGAGATAGACCAGCACAATTGTCTCTGCTTCCAGAACAGCGCCATTTTGCGAACCTCCAAGCGGCTCACTGGCGATGTCCTCCGAGCTCACAGGAAAGGTCGATGCGACGTCGTGCACGTCTTCTCCCACCCAGCGGTTCTCAAACGCGCCTCATCATCGTACTCATGGTTGTATGCCATTCCAGCACCTAGGATGATATCCGTCGTCCTACTCAAAAGGCACGACACAAGCGTCGCGGCCTTCGACGAAATCGCAGAGGCATGGCGGGCAGCATTCAATTCGCTCCCTTCGGACGTAGGAGCATTCACAGAGACCGTATTGTTCGACTTCAGCCCTTTCTGTGCAAAGCATCTTCTACCGAGAGCTGCAAAGTTAGTCAATATCCTCAGTGCTGTACTCAGACATCGAAGCCGAGGGAGAACAAGCTGTAAGATTACAGGATGCGGCAATGACAAGGAGAAGATATTTCTGGAAAGCCTGCTGGTTGGGAACGTGTCTGATGAACCATTAGATACGGTTCTGTCTCTACCGGCGGAGGATGTCCAAGAGACATTAGATTCTCCGGGCTTGTGAGTGGTCTTCGTCTGCGATTTCCAGTTTTTTCTTGGCTGACCATGTCTAGCGGAATATGCTATACCATCATAGAAGCCGCTGAGCAAGAGCTTGAGCCAGCTTTATCTGAGATACCGATTCGGTGACTGATGTTCGTGCCTTGCATCAGAACAACAACATCCTTTCTTCCACTCCACTCCACGTCACAACGACGACTTCTTTCCACGACATACAGCCACCGCATCCCCAGGACATTGACCGCACTGCATCAAGAGAAAAGAGCATCGTACATCAACAATGTCGAGGTCCAGCGACTCGCAGTCGAAGGAAAATATCGACGCGGCGAGAAAAGCGGCCCATAAGAAGACGAAGCGCGAGCGAGCGACAGGTGGGTGACGGCGAGAGAATCGGGATATAGATGAAGAGAAGGCAGCAGAGGAAGGTCTCGAAGAGAAGCGAGCATTTGCCGCTACGATGGCGAAAGTTGCCGAAGAGGCGCTGAAGAAGATGCGAAAGATGCAGCACGCTGCGACACGGCGGAAACGCTATTGATCGGCAGGATGGATTGGCTGTGACACGGCCGCCAGGCTATCGAACGGCTTTTCTTTGCCTCTGCACAAACCCGAATCCTCGCTGGTCTTCACGTTAAGGAAGATGCAGCACGCTGTGACACGGCCGCAAGGCCACCGCACGGCTGGACGGAACGCTGTGATACGGCGGCAACGCTATTGAGCGGCGGACCTTTGCCTCTGCATCTTATGCGTTTCCTGCACGATATACTAGACACAGGTGGGTTGAGGAGCCTGAGTTACCACTTTTCTCATCCAGGCTGGGATATCCTATGTATTCGGGCTCGGCCTTGTCTAATCGGGAGTTGGAATTGGTGTTGCTTGGAGTAATTGGGTGTTTTGAGATTCTGCCCAGGAAGGATGGAGATGGGGATGTGAGTCCTTGGACGGCAAGTGCGAATGCCATGCCATTGATGAAGGTGGGAGGCGGTTCTGAGGGAGTGTGAGGTGGTGTTCAGGCCTGGAGATCGGGATGCGTTGGAGGAGGCCTCGAAAGAGTCTGGAACGTCATGCGCGCAAGTCTCCTCCTATCAGGTCTGAACTCCTCGGCTCTTTGTGGACTGCGGGATCCAGGTTGCAGGCCTAGGCATTGGGAAGGCATGCGGAGTGAATGATCTCCACTACCTTTTCGGGATCTGGAGGCTTCGTTAAGCAGCAAGTAGGAAACGATCAATGCAGAGTCCATCATTGACAAGCCCCGACCAGCTCATGATGGAAGGCGAGGGGATGCTGGTGATGCAAATTCTGATGCTGATACTGATGCTCATCTACCACCTCCATCTCGCTGACCCAGCGCAGACTGAGCGCTACGCATTGTCGATGTAACTCCTCGATATCGGAGAAGATGAAGTTCCTGCGTACGTGAGCAATTGGGAATAAAATTCTCATCATTGGTTCTGAGTGCTCATGATGTTGTCGTCGTCTTATAGGATGCCCCCAGTTCTAGAGAGCAGGATATGGTTGGTAGAACGGTCCGGGCGCATCGTGCAGGAATGATGTATGCAGGGGAACGAGAACTCTGTCAGGTCAGGATAGCAGGTCCATTGTTTCAACCTCACCTCTACAGATCCTCTGTATCTCCATACCTTTTGACGAGCGAAGCCGCATTCGATGGAGGGCACGCACGACTCCGGCTTTACGTGCAGAAGTTGACTCCAGACCGGAATAACATCGAGCCTGCTGTCCGCCTGATCCGTTCCTGCCTGGTCGATATCTTTTTCTCTTTGTGGGAGCATCTACCAGAGCTGGGGTCTTGCGAGAAAGGTCATGGGCGTCGAATTGGAACGGTAGTTTTCGTTTTCGCGCAATGTCGAGGTTCGCCCGGCGCTGCTCGGTCGGTCGATGGGAAATGGGAACCGTAGTGTACGTGATGCGATGTGGTGGGAGATGAGTCAGCAATGCCAAGCTTTTGGTCTGCTTCCCTTTGAAAAAAATCCGTACACCGCGACACAATTCTCTCATCTTTCACATGCGCTCGGTATCCAGCATTTCTCGCTGCCGGTCGAGGAAGCTCTCGCATCATGCAGCCAAACTGATGATTCCGTGCTCCAGACAAGTCTCTCTCATGATCGATGGACCGCGTGATCTCTTCACAATCACGCGGCGGCGTCCGGGTGAACGAAGGGACTGAGCTCGATGTCTGCTCGATGCCGAGTTGGTACGAGAGGAGAGGACGTCCATCTACACACGGCCGTGTGACGACGTTACGTTCGCTATCGCGGTCGCGGGCCTTCTGTGCGTCATTCCTCCGCCCCGAGTGCGCACCTCCACAAATGAAATCGCAGCGCCATCCGCCTTCCGGAAGGACGATGTGTCTAGCGCAAAGCCCATATGAATGATGCCGGACCACTACCTCGCTTTAGGCAGGAGAATCTCGTCAGACTCCAGGAGGAATTCAGCTTCTCTGCTGTGCGACTCGCTGCTGATGGAAGGCACGCTGCGTATACCGGATGATGGCATCCGTGCTATCTGCAGCTGTGGTAGGTCAAGTCTTGGGAGTCGAGCTTCATATGCTTGAACTCAAGCCCGTTGCATTGGCGTGTCACTCCTGCCTCCTCCTCCTCCTTCTCAGGCTCTTCCGTCATCACGTTGCTCTCAATCTGGTTTTGCAGCCTGAAGAAGTCTTGAACGCAGGGCGTAGTGAGATACGGTCACTCTTCAGTCGCTGCTTGAGAGTGGAGCAAGACTTTCGAGATGAAGTCCAGTCTCGCTGCGTTGGCGCTTGCCAGCACTGTCACCGCTCAATGGGGTCGTGGCGGTGAGCATTCCGGTCCTGATCACGGCATCGGACATGGACATGGACAGCGAGATTGGAATTGGAATGGTGGCTACCCGCATGGCCGTTACCATGTAGCGGGAGGCCAAGCACCTCCTCCAGAGGACTCGTACAGCCACAGCTACTTTGATCAGCTCATAGATCACAGCAATCCGAAGCTCGGTATGTCTTCGATCACATGGACATGCCGAATACGCTGACGCTGGTTACATATGCAGGCACGTTCAAGCAATTCTACTATTACGACACCACATATTGGAGAGGACCAGGCTCACCGGTTATATTGTTCACACCCGGCGAGGTCAACGCAACCAGATATTATAGTTACTTGACCACGAACCGGACGACCGGTGTTCTTGCCTCAGAGATTGGCGCCGCTACAATCGTCCTGGAACATCGATATTGGGGAACTTCAACTCCCTACACCGACCTGACGACAGCCAACCTGAAGTATCTGACTCTCGAAAATGCCATCGCGGACATGAACTATTTTGCCGAGAACGTGAAGCTCCCCTTCGACACGCACGGTGCCAGCAACGCAGATGATGTTCCATGGGTGGTCATGGGTGGATCCTACTCTGGAGCGCTATCTGCTTGGATCGCAAGCACTGCACCTGGCACAATCTGGGCTTACCATTCCTCAAGTGCTCCAGTCGAAGCAATCGGCGACTACTGGGTTTACTTCAAGCCGGTTCAAGATGGCATGCCCAAGAACTGCAGCACAGACCTCGCTCTAGTCATCGACCACATGGACGATATCTTGATAAACGGATCCAAACAACAGCAGCACGATTTGAAAGCCATGTTCGGTATGACGGCAGTCGAGCACAATGACGACTTCATGGGCGCACTAGAGAATGGTCCATGGCTTTGGCAAGGCAACCAGTTCTACACCAACAGCGGCTTCTTCGATTTCTGCGACTACATCGAGAACGCCCAGAGCAACGCAACCCAAACCATACCAGGCGCAGAAGGTGTCGGCGTCCAGAAAGCCCTCGCAGGCTACGCCAAATGGTGGACCGAAGTCGAGCTGGATGGTTTCTGCGCGCAATACGGCTACACAAATGACAACCACAGCGTCGCATGTTTCGACACCTACGACCCAAACAACCCAATGTACACCGACACATCACTCAGCAACACCATAGACCGTCAATGGATCTGGATGACCTGCAACGAACCCTTCGGATACTGGCAAAACGGCGCACCCCAAGGCCGACCATCTATCGTCTCCCGCCTCATCAACAACGCATACTACGAACGCCAATGTGGTCTATACTTCCCGACAGGACCAGAAGGCGAGACGTACGGCCTCAACCAGGGTAAGACGTACAACGACGTCAACAAATTCACCGGAGGCTGGAATATCGACAACACCACCCGCATGATCTATGTCAATGGCGACAACGATCCTTGGAGAGAAGCTTCCGTGAGTGCGGATCTTCGGACTGGGGGACCTTTGGCGAGTACGGAGCAAGTACCGATTGAGATTGTGCCTGGTGGCTACCATACCAGTGATCTCATCACACAGAATGGTGTAGTAAATGCTGGCTGCAAAGCGGTCCAGGACAGAGTCGTGGCACAGTTGGCTGCATGGGTTGCTGAGTTCCCGAAGAAGGGATACGGGCATGGAAGTAAGAGATACTTTGAAGCATAGATGGACCTTCCATTGCTGAATGAAGATTTCGTGATCATGATATCCAAAGTCGATCCTGGATTCTCTTTGCGGTACAGACACAGCGACTGAAACTGCTGTGCCGGCACTGTCTAAATCTGTGACAGATGAAAATTTCCCAAATACCCACATGCGCCTGCGCCTTTATCTCTCCGCATCACCAATGCAGGGTATCTCGCTCGCTCCAAACGCAGCACATGTTGTCTATCCACATTTCCTCTACGACGGAGGTCCTTTTGGCGTCTCTTTCGGATCAGGGAACGAATCAATCAACTCATCCCCGGACTTCCCCCTCACAAGATTCCTCAAATTCGTCTTCACACTCACACGGATATTGCTCGTCTCAGCCTTCTTCCGTGACTTCGAGTCGATGTGATTGTGAATATTACTCATCGTCTTTCCCACTGGCAAATGGTGCTGGAACAGCTGTGGCTGCAGACTCAAACATATCGACATGGGCCGATCGGCGGTTCCATCGCAGACGTCTCTTAACATGAGATCGAAGGCCGAGTTCATTTTGCGGAGACCGAGCTCCCAGATCACGTTTCGAGCTCCTTGTTGGCTCAAGGCGTATGCGAGTGTGCAGACGTTGTTCCGTGCTCTTGTCACGACGCGAGTGTGAGGTGGGTATTCGTCGATGAGCTCCGCTCCTCCCCAGTCTTTTCGGAAGTGTTTCGGGGCGACCGTGGTGTTGTCGTGAGGGATGATGGCGCGGCCGAGTGGTAATTTGACTTTAGGGTTCTTGCTCGTTGGGAAGTTCATGCCGCAGTGACCGAGCCAGTGCATGTCCCATCGATCGATGTCGCCATATGGTGAGGTCGTCGGCGTTGAGACTTTGTATTGATTGATGTCGAAGTCTTGGTGCTCGTCGCCTTTTCGCGAGCGAGGATACGTGGGATCGAGGAAGGTGGAGGTTCCTTCGTTCGGTTGGACGAGTAGTCGTGCAGCTCTGGCAAAGTCGTACATTTGGTCGTGTATGCGGATATCCCAATCAACATCGGCTTCGAGGATGAGGGCTGAGCCAAGATTCTGTTCAACGATACTTTGCGACATTAGCAAGGGTGGCCTGCATGTGCATATCGTGTTCAACCACCTACGCTCGCACCGCATTCATATGAGCTCGCCATGATCCAACATTGCCCAAATTCTTCGATCGCATCTGTTCGATGTCTGGGTGCTCTGCGGGCAACATCATTTCGTCGACCTCGTCCAAGTGTACCCCATCGATAAATTCCACGGTGAGGTTTGAAAAGCCCGCTGCAAGGGCCATAGAATCTCGAAGGTCGGATCGTGAGGGCATGTTGATCACGAAGATTTTCTCAAACTGCAGCTCGTCAGTATTTGTCGGACGGGCAGTGGAAAGTGCTGACCCCAAGCGTGCGATTATATACATCGCTGATAGGGTCTCGAACTTGGTCGTTATGATATGACTCCGCGCGCACACTCTTGAACGATGTTCCCGAGGCCTGAGATACACCAAAGACAATGAACAGCAGCGACACAGCTCCAGCCAACGCCAACATGACTTTCCGCGTAGACCCGCTGCCTGTCAACTTATCGACCTTTGCCCATCGCGGAAGCTGCATGGAGCTTTTGCTGAGCAGTGGACTTGCTGGAGCAGACATCTCGGAACTGTCGGGTGATGGTGGACCGACCACTGGTAGACTTAGTATGCGAGCTGTTACCGATATCGTTCTAAAAAAGCATTCGATTGTGGTGTTTCGTTAGGTGTGCAGTGCAGTGTGCAATCGTGACCTGTTTCATCAATCAAAGCATGGAATGTCGAGGCGAATGAAATGAGTGAGCGAGTGACTTGATACTTGGTGAAGACAGAAAGCGAAAGACTGGTAAGGGTGGAATAGAGGAAGTAGCTTCGGGGTGCTCGGGAGGGCACAGCAAGTACTATCGCGAGCGAGCGAGCGATTGGTACCTCAGCAATTCTTGTATGTCAGGAAATTTAGCGTACCACTGTTTGCAACAGTGGTTTACTTCCGGAGGGCGTTATCCACTAACTCAGTATAGTTTGCCTAGTAATCGACGGTGCTTTTCCTATTATAGTACCGGGTTAACCTTCTCGGTTATACCTCCGATTCCAACCTTATCTCTATAGCTAATTCTCGTATATAGATCAAGCTCTTTCTAATAGTTTAAATAGCACAATTAGTTCACTATTGTTACTATTAGTTTACTATTGTTACTATGCCGCCTATATTAACTAAACTAGTGCCGCTATTTAGGCCTAATCGTATACTATATAATATAATCGATATCCGAGAGCAGCTATTTAATATGCCGTAGGGGTTAACGTACGAGCCTAAGCGCTTCGAGGTACTAAAGGCTTATATTAGTAACGTATATAAGGAGTTAAAGTCGCCGAGAACGAAGGATAGGTTAGAGCAGCGGTCGTACTAGTATTGTCGTTATAGGCGCGATTAGTAGCGGAATAGGTTACTAGGAGAGGGCATTCGTAAGGCTAAATATAATAAAGAGCCGTATAACGCTATAGTAGTCGTTATATCGCATTATCGGAGTAGAGCGACTAATCTATACGAAATTAGTGTCCGCCGCTATAGAAGCGATCCTTTAGCGATTAGTAATAACCTACATTGCTACGACCTAAGATATATAGATATTCGGTTAGCAAATAACGCCCTAAAAGTCCTCCTCGAGGAATTAATAGAATAGCGCGCTTTTAACGTTGCTGAGGTGTTAGACTTCGTTAAAAGGGGGCTATTAAAGGACGAGTTTAGCAAAATTGGCGGACAGTATCTAAAGGCTAGTATTGTAGCGTAGTCAAAGATTAGGCCTAACCTAAGGAAGGCTCGTGCTAGTAACCGTAGAAATACGAGTATCTAGCTAGACGACCTTGCTATCGCGCTAAAGGATATATATAATAATACAGACGGCAAAGAGCTCTAATTCTAGGTAATATCGAAGATACTAAAGGGCAAGACAGAGCGTAGTGTTGTCTTTTAGAGCGAGTAGCAACGAGAGTTGTTAAATACCGAGGCAGGAGATGTAAGTATTGTTGTTAGTGTTAGTAGTAGTAGTATAGAAGGCAGGCGTATAACTAAGCTTCTAAAGCTTGCGTTCTATAGTTCCTACTACTAACTTTAAAAATTCAAAACATTACCAACTTATATACTATACAGTTGTTCTTACTAGACGCGACTTATAAGACTACCGACCTTAGTTAGAACCTTTTTACTATCTATATTCGCAATACGTTAGGTTGTTGGCTACTAGTAGGCTACCTATTGCTAGAATCGCAGAAAGCTAAGCTCGTAGAAGCCGGACTTCGAGCTATTAAGGTATAGTTACTACTATAGAAGCCTATTGCAGCTATAGTCGACGACTCGGCCTTAGAATAGGCGGCTATTAACCTCTCGTAGAAGGATAACGATTAGGTACGAATTTACCTCTACTAGCGGCACGTTAAAGAGACCTTCCTTCGCTCGTTTCTAGAGGCCTAGTTTCTAGAGATTGTTAAGCGGTTTTACTACTTAATCTACTACGTACGTAGCGTAGGCGACGTTAGTACCGATATAGCATAGATTTAAGAGTGGTTATAAGAGCATACGCCTATAGGATAGTAGGACAAGGTCCAATATATACGCTATAATTAGAATAGCTAAACTTTACGGAAATAGGCAACTTAGGCACGGCTCTATAGCCTATTGTTGCTACAAATAAGGACTACCTCGCCCTTAGAGGGCTATTACTATGCTATTAAGTATAACCGCAATAAGCGCAACCTAGTGTTCTATACACTATATAGTACTATTATCGAGGTTCTTAAGGTCGACGACAGGTAGGCTTATAAGGCATAGCTAGCCAGTTACAGGCTCGGCAAACGCATACAATATTAGTACTATAAGGGCCTTCTAGGCTTCGAGACACTGCAACTACTAGCTGCTTAGGATTATATTCGAGAACAGGTAGATATTACTATTAAAATAGAAGCTAAGGCAGCACCTGTATATAAGGGCATACTGCGCAGTTATAACTATATAACTCTAGCTCGCTGCAATTGCCTCGTATAGTTTCAAACCCGCCTACCTTGCTACTATATTCTATGTGACTATCTGTTTAATAGACTCGAAATTAGTAAGCTATAACAGCGACGATATATCGAGCTGTTTCCGGGCCTAAACGTCATATTTGCTTACGAATACTAGCGCGCTCTCGATACTTAATAACTCGTAATCGAAGGTTATAAAGAAGACGCTATTGCCCTAGTATAAACACCTCTTTTAAGAGATCTACGAGGCTACTTTAAGGAGGCGGTAGAAACGCTAAATCTAAAGTACTAGCGGATTAAGGACGACCCTTCTATTAATAGTACTATAAAGGACGCATTCTACGCCTTCTACGTACGGAAGGTTAAAGACTTCTCGGACAGTTGCTACGCGTTAAATATTAACTATTTTATCGCTAACCTATAAGAGGTCTATTTTATAGGTAAGACCGAGCGACAGTAGACAACTTAACTACCTTCTAAGCTAGCGATACTAACTCGCGCTCTACTGCGACCGACTAAGCTAGCGATACTAACTCGCGCTCTACTGCGACCGACAACGCCGGAAACACACTACCTCGTCTATTCTAATATAATACTGCGGCCGTCGCCTTTAAAACAGCGCGTTTAATCGTTACCTATTCGCTAACCTATATTCTTATTACCTCCGCCTCCGCCTCCGCTAGGTAACCTTACTCCGAGGCTATTTCCGCGCCTTCTACCGCCCTCCTTTAATATACCGCGCCGCGAGACAATGCTAGATATATAGTCCTTATAACCGCTCGATATAGCCGACGTTAAAGAGGTAGATTTAATAGGAGATATAATAGTGCGAGGTCTACCTACGCCGCTAGGTCTTCGCTACTTAACTAACTATGTTAGAGCCAAAGAGGCTACACGTAATTGGCATATAATCAGGCCGAGTGAAGCTAGGGTCTTAGTGCCTTAGGCAGGGCTTAGCGCTTGGCGTTAGGCCAACTCTCCTGCCTTCCTCCCTCTCCTTCTAGATCCTTATCGAATACTACCTATACCTACTACTACCCTATCTACCTGCTAATATAACCCTTCTTATACAGTATTCGATCTACCCTTTAAGGGTAGCAGCTAGATAGTCCTTATTTCAAGCTTTTAGCGGTATAGCTACAATAACTAATCTAACTATATTGCGCCCGAAGAACGGGACCTATACGTACTATTCTATCGAAACAACCGTACCAATTATTAAGTAAGGCCTTCTATACGGCCTATTATACCGAGTCAATCGTACTAAGCCGATATCTACTAATTCCGCTACATCCGTATCTTAGGGGCCTACAATACATTATTAGTGTTACCCCTTACAATAGCCGGCTTATTACGAAGCAACAACAACCGTGCCGCCGCTAGCAGCGCTAGCAATAACAATACCAGTAGCATAGTACCTACTAAAGTGCCTACTAAAGCACCTGCTAAGGTGCCTGCTAAAGAGCCTGCTACTAGGCCTGCCGAAGAACCTATAGTTCTAGGTAACGACCTAGAATTGCCTATCGACGACATTCTTAACAACATTGTTAATCGTCGATATAGCTAACTAGCCTTTAGTCCTCAACTAGTAGGGAGACTTCAAGAAGCCACCTAAAACAGGCTTACTGCCCTACGTTAAGAACAATAGCTAAAGGATAATCTCCTCGAGATCCGCCGCCTATAGGAAGCCCTAACAACTAACACTAAGCCGACAGCAGGGCCTTCCTTACTATTAGTCCTAGTCTAGAAGAAGGATGCTAAACTTAAGGACTGTACCGTATTTAATAGCTCTAGCCGCAAGCAGTACAATAATCACATACGTAATTGTAAATTAAACTAGCGGAATGCACTAAGGGCCCTGCTAGACGACTATTCGCTAGTCGTCTATACTATGCAATATATTAATAGAGACCCAAAGCGTACCTAGGATAACTACTTTAACTCCCTTACTAATCAGACCTCTGTTTAGTAGCAAACCTACAAAACCATTATACTAGACACCCTTAGAAACCCTATACTAAGGCAATAGCACGCTTAGGACTAGTACCTTCGGGCTAAGCAAAAGACTAATTAATTAGCCCGTTTATTTAAGGCCTATTTGAAGACCCTCGAGGATGATTTGCTAGCTAAGACCGACTCTATCTAGATTTCCGAAATACGCCCTAAATTGCGATAGGAGCTTATCCTCGAATTAGACCGTCGCCGTGTATTCGAACAGGCTAACCTAATACGCATTCAATTCATAGTCGAAGTAGAAACAGCCGAGCGGGCTGTCTAGCTCTAATAACGACTAGAATCGAGGATCCGACTAGCTAGTACTAACCGTAGCAACCGCGGCCGCGGAGGAAACTAAGGTTCCTACTATAATAACAATGCTAACAATAGGAACAGTAACGACCGTAGAAGAGGCCGTAGCCGACGGCTATATAGAGGAGGCCGTAATAGGGGCCGTAGAAGGGGCTCGTATCCCTATAGTACTAATCGCTCGGCTAACAACAGCGGTAACAGCTATAGCAATCCCCTAACCGGACTAAAGTGCTTTAATTGTAACAGCACTAGCTATCTACTAGGCTAATGCGACAAACCCAAGGACTAAGCCCGAATCGACCGTGCTACCGCTAAGCACCGTAAGCACCTTTTAGCCGCTAATGCTACCCCTGTCGGTCCTTCGAAAAAAGAGTAAGCGCCGCACCAACTATTAGCCTTATGCGGCGTAAGACTATCGACATTGTACTAGCTATTATACGTACCTATCTCGTATCGGACACGCATAGGACTAACTATAAGACTAAGGTTATACTAGATCTAGGAAATTCAGTTAGTGCCCTTATCAGCTATCGCCTAGCTAAGCAATTAGACCTTCGACAACTGCCTAGGACTAACCTGCTAACCCTTGCTTAGTTTAATAACGCTCGGCACTTAACCTACGGAGCCTACTATATCTATATAGCCCTAAGAGACGACCTCGGCAATAAGCGCCTGCTAAACTTCACTGCCTACGCAGTAGACATAGACAGCCTCCTATCTAAGATTGTTATTAGCAACCCTGTTCTTAAGTACTATGCTGTAGTTATAGACTTAGGCAGTTAATAGTAGCGATTTAGGATCGCTAGGAAAGAGGACATTAAACACATCGATATTAGCGAGTGCCCTAACGATATTAGGGTCCTATTTATTGGCAACCTAACACCTGCCGCAGCTAACCTAACAGTCGACCTATTAGGCGATAACGATAAGCCTGTGCCCCCTAATAGCATAGACCCTAATTAGCTTGCTCGCATACCGGAGCCTATTCGAGAAACCTATATTAATATATTTAAACACTACTTAGCATCGACATTGCCTATATTCAAAGAGACGGATTATAAGATTAATATTATAGAGGGCAAGGAGGTCCCTTTTAGCCCCCTCTACAACCTTAGTAAACGAGAGCTTGCTATATTGCGTAAGTACCTAGAGGAAAACCTAGCTAATAGTCGCATTCGGTATAGTAACAGCCCTACTAGCGCCCCTATCCTGTTCGTACTAAAGAAGGATAGTAGCCTACGCCTGTATATTAATTATTATAGGCTTAACGCTATTACTATTAAAGACCGCTGTCCACTTCCTCTTATTAATAAGACCCTCGATCGCCTTTCTAGTACTTACTACTATACTATATTAGACATTAAGGATGCATACTATCGCATCCGCATCCGTAAGGGTGATAAATAGAAAACAGCCTTCCGCACCCGCTATAGCCATTTCGAGTATCTAGTTATGCTATTTAGGCTAGCAAACGCCCCTATAACATTCTAGTCCTATATCAATCGAGCCCTTTTAGGTCTATTAGACTACCTCTGTATAGTTTACCTAGATAACATCCTAGTTTATATATACTCCCCTAACATTGCGGAGCACTAGGCTACAGTCCGCAAGGTACTCGATCGCCTAAGGGCCTATAGCTTATACTACAAACCCTCTAAATGCACCTTTGCTACTAAAGAGGTGTCCTTCCTTAGCTTCCTCGTATTAACCGAGGGTATTAAGGCTGATCCTAATCGGATTAAGACCATTACTAAGTAGCTAACACCTACTAGTATCAAGGAGCTTCAATCGTTCCTCGGCTTTGCTAATTTCTACTGTCGCTTTATTAAGGGCTATTTACGGCATATAATGCCCCTAACTGAGCTTACTAAGACTAAGGCAAACCCTTCTAGAGAGTTCAGGTAGACTAACAAAACACAAGCCGCTTTTAACGGTCTAAAGAAGCGATTTACTAAAGTCCCCTTATTGCACCATTTCGTGCTAAGCAAACAGATCCGAATTGAGACTAACGCTTCACAGTTCGCTATATTAGCTATTATGTTATAGCAGGCTAATAATATCTACTAGCACCCGATTGCCTTCTTCTCGAGGAAGATAATTAATGCTAAACGTCGCTACGAGACCTACGAGTAAGAGCTCCTAGCTATTGTCGAGGCCTTTAAGCATTAGAGGCACTACCTCGATAGGGCTCAATATACAATACAGGTCTACACAGACTATAACAACCTCCGTAGAATTACGAAGGTTACTAGGGTTATAGGTCGATAGGCAAGATAGGCCGTCTACCTCGCCGGGTTTGATTTTAATATATTATATCGGCTAGGCGTAAGCAACCCTGCTAATAGCCTATCGAGGCGACCTAATTACGATAGCGAAACCTAACACATCAATTCTTTGTTTCTAACCCTGCAGCACAAGATTGCTATAGCCCGTATTATTAATAAGCACGCGCAGGATAAGCGGCTTACCGGACTCCGCGACGGCTTAAAGCATGTTAATGCTCTTGCTATATTAATAGTGCGTATTAAGGCAAGAGCTAAGGATACAGATAGGAGAAGTTATAATAACTCCCTAGTCGATATCGCTATATATAGTAATAGCGATTAAAGCACTAATGCAGTTAATCCGGCTGCTAGTGCTATTAGATGCATACAATGCGTACCTCGTTTAATAGCGAGGGTGCTATTAAATAACCTTACGAATAGGGACGGTTAATCGTTTATAGATAAGCTATTACGGGCTCAGCAAAGGGACGCCTTTGCTGCTAAACGTATCGACAAGCTTATAAGTAGGCGAAAGACTCGATCTAGTAAGAGTAACAATTAGTCGATCGATAACAAAGGTTATTTGAAGTTTAAGGGCAGATACTATATCCCCGCTAAACATTCGATCCGACAAGAACTTCTTAAGCGATACTATAATAGTGAGCTTGCCGGTTACTATAGTATAGAGAGGTCGTACGAGCTACTATCGCGCATATACTACTAGCTAAATAGTAAGCGGGATATAAAGGAATACGTTAATACATATGCCGTATGCTAACGTATTAAGGCACTAAAGCATTAGCCTTTTAGCGAGTTGTCCTTATTGCCAATCCCTTACAAGCCATTTGTAGAGCTTATAATGGATTTTATTACAGGTCTTCCCCCTACTAAGCGAAGAGGAAGCAAAGACATCTTTAACGCTATCCTAGTCGTTATAGACTGGTTTACTAAGGGCGCTCGATACATCCTAGCGCGGAAAGATTAGACTGCTATTAACATAGCAGAAGCGCTATAGAACAACATCTTCTATACCTATTAGGGGACCCCTAAAGGGATAGTCTCTAACCGAGGCTCGACATTTACATCGCACTATTAGAGCGAAATATGCCTATAGCTAAGACTAAAGCATCGGCTATTAACAGCCTTCTATCTACAGACTAACGGTTAAATAGAGAGACAGAATGCCACCCTATAGCAGTACCTGCGTAGCTATATTAATAAGAACCCCGATAACTAGGTTAATCTCCTATAACTAGCCGAATTCGTGTACAATAACAGTGTCTACTTATCTACTAAGGTGTTACCTTATTTCGCTATAATAGGAAGCAACCCTGCGCTACTACAAGACCCCCTATCGCTCGAGGCCGAGCGTAAGGAAAGGGAAGCGGGTCAACCTAAGATACTAGCGGCTATTAAGAGGGTTCAAAAGATGCGAGAAATTTACGCTAAGATAGCTAACAAACTAGCAAAGGCCTGGGCCTATTAGAAGGCCTACTGTAACAAACACTACCTTCTAATGACCTTCAAGCAAGGCGACCTAGTTATGCTTAGTACGAAGAACCTCCGTATCCGCAAATACCCCTCGCCTAATAGCAAAACAAGGCCTAAACTCGCACTAAGGTACATTAGCCCTTTCCGTATCCGAGAACCTAGGGGCACCTAGGCCTATTAGTTATAGCTTCTACCTTATTACACCATCTATAATACCTTCTATATATCCCTCCTTAAGCCGTACTACCTACGCGAAGGGGATGAAGCACCTGCTAAATCCGAGGACATACTAGCTAATAGTAAAGAGCTATAGTCTGTAGAACGTATTCTAAAGCACCGGACTAGGCAAGGCAAGAAGGAGTACCTATTAAGATAGCAAGGCTATTCACCTAAATAGGACTTATAGGAAGCTGAAGGTTCCTTTAAGGATATAACTAAGTTGTTAGATGAATATTGGACTAGTATAAAGAACAAGAAGAAGGCTAAGGGCCTATAATGTCGCCTAGGAATAATGCTACCCCCGGGGTGCCATTAGCTAACCAATTAGAGACAAGCAACTGTTAGCAACAAAGGACAATAAGACTACACTAGGCGCACTACGACGCGTTAATCAATCAATCGCATACTCTTTCAAGGGCTCTACCTCTTCACTAATGCGCCCTATAAGGCCCTTCTCCTAGTATTTAAGTCCCCCTCTTGTTCCCTTATTCTGTCGAGGCCTTAAGGCCTAGGCGATCTGCGAGGACGGCGCGCGCGTAAATAGCGATAGAAATGATAACGACGGCGCGGCCGGCGCGGCTATATTAGTAACGGTGTTGCGGAGTATATTATTAGTCGAAGAAGGAAATTAGAAGCAAGGTAAAGTTGGCGCTAAGACGACTAGCGCTACTATTATTAATATCACTTGCTATTGTCGCTACGCCTATAGATACAACCTTACCTACACTACGAGCCTAAGGCACCTTAATCAAAACTTTAATTAAAACTTTAAGCCGCTTAAAAGATTAAGCGACTAATAGACTAACTAACTAAGGGCAAAAACTATAGAGCTAAGCTAGCCGGGGTCGATCTTGCGGACAATAGGTTACTCCTCGATCTATCTAACCCTTTAAGCGAGGCGAACCTCTACTACTACACTTATAATAGCCTTTACCTATAGAAACTAGACGAGCTGTGTTTTTTAAAAAGATAAGATAAGATTGACACTTGAAGGCTACTAAACCTAGCTAATTAGGGCTAGCGAAACTACGAACAATAAGAATAATAACCCTCGGAAACGGACAAACCCTCGGAAGCGGACATTGCTAGGTCTTTTAAGAGTAGACGCAAAGAACTCGATACGATATTACTTAGAACGGAGGCAGTGCTACAATACCTCGTACGTCTACCTATTATAGTAGGGAAGACGCGCTCGTATTATAATTAGTCGAAGGCCCTCAATTCTTGTAGATATATATCACTTTATAGTTCATTGTATATAGAGATAGCGCAGTTAGAGTTGTATATTGTATTGTTTAGAGGTAAGGTTTGATATAGTTATATAATTAGGTAGTTAAGTGTTCAATTTAGCGCGGGCTAAGCAGCTTATTAGACTTGCTAAGTTAGCGGCAATAGAGGTCGTAGAACATAGACAGGCTACGAGGGCGCGGCCTTTAGAAGGGAAGCGTGTATTAGAGCTAAAGAGGCTATACGTAATTGGCATATAATTAGGCCGAGTGAAGCTAGGGTCTTAGTGCCTTAGGTAGGGCTTAGCGCTTAGCGTTAGGCTAACTCTCCTACCTTCCTCCCTCTCCTCCTAGATCCTTATCGAATACTACCTATACCTACTACTACCCTATCTACCTGCTAATATAACCCTTCTTACAAACTACTAGCATTAGGGTAAGCTATTATAGGTCTTTATATACGGCATTCGCGAGATTAACGGCATTACTATAGACGACTGTTACTTTGCCGATTCCGGTATCTCGTCCTTCGAGGAGCTTCTTATCTTCTATAACGTAGACTAGTATACTATAGATACGATAATAAGCTATATACGAGATAAGGATTACGAACGAGCGGCTAGGCGACTAACTAGTTAAACAACAGACGACTTAGAAGACGACGCCGCTAATAACCTGCCTAGCAACGAGCGAGTTAGACGAGAGATAAGAGGTGTAAGAATATACAGTAACCGCTAGTTAACCGCTAGTTAGTTAACCGCTAGTAAGTTAATAGCTCGTAGATAACGTACTAAGCAATAACGAGGTCGAAGAGATAGCAATTAGCGTAGCTAGGCTTTCCGACATAGTCGTAGAAGGCGGTAATTATATAGTAACAACAATAGTCTCTTCTACTGCAAAATTGCTGCTTCTATAATAGTTAAATAGTTAAATAGCCGCTTTACCGACAGGCTTAAGAGAGGCGCCCTTCTTAACCCAATTCGTTATTACGCCGAGCGGTTCTAAACGCTACTAAACTGGAGGATTGCGGGTGGCTTATTGCCTAGTAATCACTAGTAAAACGCTGTGCTTATGACTCCATTTAGGTTTCACTAAAACTCCTGATATACACGACAAATCGGTACCTCAGCTCAGCTAGTGAAGCTAGAGGGTTAGAGCAGATCGACGGATTTTTACGCGGGTTCCTATATAAGGAGATAATTATTGATTCGCCTGATCAGTCGGTAGCATACATCAAGAAATGCTTTCTACAAGAATGATGGTTTCAGACATTTCCAGGCTCCGTATGAGGACGTTCTGAATTGCGAGTGAAGGTGATCATTCGGGAGGCGTTTTTTGAGTTCTAGTAGTAGCGGCAGAGGCTCATCGGTTAGCTATATGAGTCCTCTTGGATGTTAGGAAATTTAGCGTACCACTGTTTCAATCAGTGGTTACCTTCCGGAGGGCGTTATCCACTGAGTTAGTAGTGTTGGCCTAGTATTCGACGGTGCTTATCCTCTTCTAGTACCGTAATAACCTTCTCGGTTATACTGCTAGTTCTAACCGTATCTTTAGTACCTCCGCGGCTCTACGTAAGTGCATTCTTATTATGTAAACTAGGCTCTTTCTAATAGCTATAATAGCACTAATAGCTTAGTCTTATAGCTCTTCTTATCGTTACAATATGCCGCCTGTCTTGTCTAAACTAGTGCCGCCGCCGTCGTTTAGGCCTAACCGTATACTATACAATATAATCGATATTTGAGAGCAGCTATTTAACGTACCTTCGTATAGATTAATATACGAAGGGGACCGGTTTAAGGTATTAAAGGCATATATAAGCAACGTATATAAGGAGTCGAGGTCGCCGAGAACGAAGGACTAGCTAGAATAGCGCTCGCATTAGTATTATCGTTATAGGCGCGATTAGTAGCGAAACAGGTCGCTTCCGGGTAGTATTCGCAAGGTTAAATACAATAAGGAGCCGTATAATACTACGATAGTCGTTATATCGCATTACCGGAAAGAGGAGGTTTAACTATATTAGGTTAGTGTCCGCTAGCATAGAAGCGACCCTTCTATAGTTAGGAATGACTTATATTGCTACGACCTAAGGTATATAGATATTCGGTCGTCTAATAACGCTTTAAAGATATTTCTCGAGGAACTAATAGAACAGCGCCAAATAAACGTTGCTAAGGTCCTAGATTATATTAGAAGTAGTCTATTAAAGGACGAGTTTAGTAAGATAGGTAGACAGTATATAAAGGCCGGTACTATCGCTTAGTCGAAGATTGGGCCTAACTAGAAGAAGGTGCGCACTAATAACCGTAGAAATGCGAGTATTTAACTAAACGACCTTCCTACCGCTCTATAAGGCCTCTATAACGACCTCGACAGTAAACAGCTCCGATATTAGCTAATTAAGAAGAAGCTAAAGGGCAAGGTAGAGCGTAGCATTGTCTTCTAGACCGAGTAGCAGCGACAGTTGTTAAATACTAAGGTAGGTAATATAAGTGTTACTATAAGTTAGAAGGCAGGCGTATAACTAAGCTTCTAAGGCTTGCGTTCTATAGTTCTAACTACTAACTTCAAAAATTCAAAACATTACTAACTTATACACTATACAGTTGTTCTTACCAGACGCAACTTATAAGACTACGGACCTTAGCTAGAACCTTTTTACTATATATATTCGCAATAGTTTAGGGTATTAGTTGCTAGCAGGACACCTATTGCTAGAATCTTAGAAAGCTAAGCTAGTAGAAGCCGGTCTTCGAGTTATAAAGAATTAGTTACTATACTAGTACCCTATAGCCGCTATTGTCGACGACTCGGCCTCCGAACAGGCGGCAATCAACCTGTCTTAGAAGGATAGATATATACTTATTTACCTCTGCTAGCGGTACGTTAAAGAGACCTTTCTTTACTCGTTCCTAGAGGCCTAATTTCTAGAGATCGTTAAGCGCTTTTACCACTTAATCTACTACGTACGTAGCTCCGCCGAGGTTACTAACGATATAGTATAGATACAAGAGTGGTTAAGAGAATAGAAACCGGTAGAATAGGAAAAGAAAATCGCCTATATACGTAATAATTAGAATAGGACATCCTCTCGGAAATAGGCAACCTAAGCAAGGCTTTATAGTCTATTATTGCTACAAATACGGACTACTTCGCCTCTCGAGGGCTATTACTATACTATTAAGTATAACCGCAATAAGCGCAACCTCGTATTCTATAGCCTATATAGTACAATTATCGAGGTTCTAAAGGTAGACGACAGGCAGGCTTATAAGGTATAATTAGCTAGCTATAGGGTCGGCAAACGTATACAATATTAGTATAAGAAGCGCCTTCCGTACTTCGAGAGTCTGCAACCGCCGGCGGCTTAAGATCGCCTTCGAGAATAGGTCGATATTGCTATTAAATTCGAGGCTAAGGCGGCACCTATATATAAGGGCACCCTACGTAGTTATAACTAGATAACTCCGGCTCGCTATAACTGCCTCGCCTAGTTTTAATATCGCCTACCTTACTATTACATTCTTCGAGACTACTTATTTAATAGACTCGAGATTAGTAATATATAGTAGCGGCGGTATATCGACCTGTTTGTAGGGCTTAACGCCCTACTTGCTAATCTATATTAGCGTAAACTCGACACTTAACAGCTTATATTCGAAGGCTATATAGAAGACGCTATTTCCTTAGCATAAATACCCCAATTACGAGACCTTCGAGGCTACTTTAAAGAAGCGGTAGAAACACTAAATTTAAAGTATTAGTAGATAAAGGACGACCCTTCTATCGACGGCTCTATAAAGGACTTATTCTACGCCTTCTACGTACGGAAGGTTAAAGACTTCTCGGACAGTTGCTACGTACTAGATATTAATTAGTTTATCGCTAATCCTTAAGAGGTCTGCTTTATAGGTAAGACTAAGCGACAATAGACAACTTAACTGCCTTCTAGGCTAGCGACACTAACTCGCTCTCGACTACTACTAACTATACCGGAAACGCATTACGTCTACGCTAATATAACCCTCCGACCGTTACCTTTAAAACGGCGTATTTAGTCGTTATCTATTCGACAACCTATATTCTTATTACCTCCGCTAGGTAACCTTACTCCGAGGCTACTTCCGCGCCTTCTGCTACTACTAGAAACGATCTTCTTAGATATACCTATACGCCGCGAGACTATTCTATAGATATAGTCCTTATAGCCGCTCGATTTAGGCGACATTAAAGAGGTAGATTTAATAGAAGAACAAACAATACTACTAGTACGCGGTCTACCTGCGCCGCTAGGTACTACCTATTTAACTAACTACTAGCATTAGGGTAAGCTATTATAGGACTTTATATACGGTATTCGCGAGATTAACGGCATTACCGTAGACGACCGTTGCTTTACCGATTCCGGCCTCTCGTGCTTTAAAGAGCTTCTTATCTTCTACAATATAGACAACGATACTATAGAGTCGATAATAAGCTATATCCGAGACGACGATTACGAACAAGCGGCTAGGCGACTAACTAGCTAGATAATAGACAACTTAGAAGACGACGCCGCTAATAACCTGCCTAGCGACGAGCGAATTAGACGAGAGATAAGAGATATAAGGACATATAGTAACCGCTAGTTAATAGCTAGTAAGCTAGTAATAACTCGTAGGCCGCGTACTAAATAAGAATAATAATAGCGAGGTCGACGAGATAGCAATTAGCGTAGATAGGCCTTCTACTATAGCCGTAGAAGGCGCTAAAGGCAAGGCAATTCTATAGCAACAATAATGTATTTAATCTTAGTCTATATAATAGTCTATAATAGTTACTTCTACTACAAAAGCGCCGCTTCTATAATAGTTAAATAGCCGCTTTAGCAATAGTTAACCGATAGGCTCGAGAAAGGCGCCCTTCTTAACCCAATTCGTTACTACCGCCGAGTAGTTCTAAACGCTACAAAACAGGAGGATTGCGGGAGCTTATTGCTAGTAATTACTAGCGGAACGGCTGTTCCACTCCTCCAAATTGGCTTTCACTAAAACTCCTAACATGCACGATAAATCAGCCATATTGATTCGACATCTCCTGTCCTGATCTTCGGTGGTCTGCGTAATCATCAGCAGCAGAACGGGGTTGATTATTGCGGTGCAAACGCTTGAAGTGGGACATTCGTGCAGGAGTGAGGAGACAGCAAAAATCGCTCCGGAGGTTACGCAAAGGAGCGGAGCAGAAAGTCAAGCACAAGAATGCCCTCATCTCGAGACTGGAAGCAAAAGTACTGCCATGCCTGACGAGGAGTCCATCGCAGCATGCTGTCCGTGGTCTCAAGACGCACATATACAGGCACAAAGCCTTGCATGTCGCGGCCGCAGCCCTCGACATTGGCACCCGCTCTTGTCATCGGTTGGTCTGGCTGCCAGCGCGCCTCGCGTTCGCAGCAGAGAGGGGCATTACGGCGCTCAGAGGGAGTTGGAGTTCGTTCGATAAGCGGTGGTGGTGGTGGTGGTGGTGGTCCTCTCTGCTAGATTGCGGGTGGTAGTCCTCTCTGCTAGATTGCGACCGCAGCAGCAAGATCGGTCGGGCTTGCTGTAAGGCTGCATGTAATGCCGGCGCCGGCTGACTGCGTTCCTCACCATATTGGGTGCCATGGTATGCAGCGTCTAATAAGAATAAGGTATGCCATTTGCGAATGAAGGTCAACCTGCAGGCTGAGATGCCAAGTCCGCCAAGATCAGCGCAATGCTTGGCTACCACCACCACCACCACCCATACGGTGACCACATCTTTCGCAACTCATGTTTCAAAGGCTCGTGACCTCAACAATATCCTATGCTCGGCAACGCTGACTGCCAGCCGTGATGAGAACAAAGGGAGCACTCCGGGCAGCGGTGAAAAGGAGCTCTTCAGAAGGCCGAACAAACGCAGAGATGGAAGCGGGTCTCCACGACCTCTGTATGTCCGCAATGAATCTGCAAACGTGCTCTGCTGAAGCTTGAGTTCATCGAGCGTGATCTCGTAAGCGTGTTCTTTCCATTACGATTCAGCGAGCCATTTGCTCACATCGTTTGCGGCCTTCAGACAAAGAGCCTTGCCAAGACTCTCGCCAGCAGTATACCTCTCAACCAGGTCGACCAATGCCAGGCCGATGTGCGAAGAGCATCGCTTGTACAATCCGCGAGAAGCTGAACGAGCCTTTCAGCGTCACCATCGAAATCCCTCAAAGATGCTCAAGTCGTTCTTGCCGTCGTGCCATGCTCGGCATTCCGGCATTCTGATGAGCAAAAATGCTACTGACCATCTTCGCAATCATCTTATACACGACAACGTTCTGTGCCGCATGGCCAGCTGTGGCTTATGGACGTAAAGGACCAAGCATTTGGGGACAATGGCTGAAGCCTTCCAACCGAGAGCTTCACGACAAACTTGAAGCCAAGCGGCAAGTCTATGCTCGCCAGCTGACCGGCTATGGCTCTTGGGGCTCTGCAACAGGATCTGGAACTTCTGGACATTGGCTCTGGTCCAGCTATGGCGACGACACCAAGCTCAGCCCGTACGCTCAAAGCGGATACAGCCGATGGGGAACAGTGAACTCCAGCACCCTGCCCGGCTGGGCCTCGTACAGTGGCAGCGGTAGACCTTGGGGCAAGATCACTACGGGCAATGCGAATCCATACAAATCAGCTCCGAAGCCAAGTGCAGTGCGCAACTACAAGTTTAGTGTTGCGCACTGCGACATCAAGCCAGATGGAGTGGTGACGAAAGGTGCCGTCTGCATCAATGGACAATTCCCTGGGCCGATCATCGAGGCCAATTACGGAGATACCATCAACGTGGCCGTGACCAATAACCTGCCGGATGAAGGCACTTCCGTCCATTGGCATGGCTTCTTGCAACTGAATAATTGCCACAATGATGGCGTTCCAGGTGTTCAGCAGTGTCCCATTGCTCCAGGAGATACTTACACATACACGATGAAGGCCGAGCTGTATGGCAGTTCGTGGTATCATACGCACTATTCCGCGCAGTATGCTGGAGGTGCAGTAGGTCCGATTGTCATCTACGGGCCTTCCAACTCTGGCTATGATGTCGATGTCGGCCCAGTCATGCTTCATGAATGGTATCGCCAGGACTACTGGACTTCGATCCAATCCATCTTCCGGCCGCTGAAGTCCGGAGGTCCTGTCGAACCCGTGGCAAACAGCAACCTCATTGACGGCAAGATGAGATTCGACTGCAGCAAGACCAAGCTTCCATGTGAGACCGCAAGCTATGCAAAGTTCAATTTCACGTCAGGCAAGAATCATAAGCTTCGTCTGATGAACGTCGGTGCTGCAGCTGTGCAGAAGTTCAGCATCGACAATCATACCATGCAAGTCGTTGCTCAGGACTATATGCCTCTCAAGCCGTACAACACGTCAATGGTGGCTCTTGCAGTGGGCCAACGCGCAGACGTCATCGTCTTCGGGTCCGGGAAGAAAGGTGAGAAGTACTGGATGAGGTCTAATATCGTGGGCTGTTCCCTCAACGACGGCGTCTTGACGGAAGCTCAAGCTGCGATCTATTATCAAGGCGCTGACACCAAGACTTACCCGTCAGCACCTGCCAATCAAGGACCAGCAACTGACCCATCACCAAGATCGTGTGCGAATGATCCTCTTGCCAACACTGAGCCAACGTATCCACTGGCTGCTGCCACTCCCGACGTGACGCAGACGTTCGACATCCGGACCAAGAACAACGGCACCAACATCGTCTTCACAATGGGCAACAATACCTTCCGAGCCAACTTCAATCAGCCTCTCCTCTGGAAAGCGCTGAACAAAACGCTGTACCAGGTCTCCGTGAATCGCAACCTGTGGCAGGTGGATGAAAACGCGAAAGTGGCTCGCGCAATCATCTACAACTACAACGAGGCTCCACATCCAATCCATTACCATGGCCACAATATGCAGATCCTCAATGTCGGCATGGGAAAATGGGACGGCACCATCATTCGTCCTTCCAACCCGCAGAGACGCGACGTGCAGTTGATGGGACCTGGCACCGCAACGACTCCGAGTTTCCTGGTCGTGCAGTGGGACATAGATAATCCAGGAGTATGGCCGCTACATTGGTGAGTTTGTGTGCGACTAGTGCTGAAGTATACGGCCTGTCGTGACGAAGCTAATATTTCCATAGTCATTTCGCTTGGCATTCTTCGATGGGTCTGGTCGTTAATGTCGTGGAGAAGAAGGAGTATATGCAAGAAAAGATGAAAAATGTTGCAGCGCTCATCAGGCCGACTTGCGATAAGTGGGAGGCTTGGATGGCGAAGAAAGGTGGACCTCTCTTGACTGGCATTGATTCAGGACTGCGAAAGGCTAAGAGAGGGAAATGAAGATGATCAGGTTCACGACCGTTGCTGCAATGACATGTCAGTCCTCTTGTATCTGACCTTCACGACTCACGAGGCTTTGCTTTGCGAATAGTTAGAACCAACTTCCATAATGCCTTATGATTCGTGTGATGATCTCAGTTGGCCATCTCCGTGGTCAGTAATGGTATACTGCGTTTTGCGTCGAGGTTGAGAGTGCCAAGACCTCTCGATGTCGACCTTCTGACCTGCCTCGGCCAGGTGACGCGTCCACAGCATCGATCCATGAATTCCAGTGATCTTCGGCGTCTGATGCACAGCCATGCGTAAGGGTATGCAGTCTTGCAGTGAGATCAAGCTGAAAGTCCGAATGTCTACGCGCCGGAAGAAATTCGGATGAAGATCCGGAGCCGAGGCCATCAATCTTTGAGTGTTGTGAGCGCAGAACGCCCACAGCTCTTGGGAACAGCACATGAATATCCGGACGAACCAGCGACGGCGACGGCCCCTCGCTGAAGCCCGACCGACAGGCTGGTCTTACTCGCGGAAGAGATGTACATTGTCTCCACGCCACGCCGCCTTCCCGAAACTTGGAGCCATCTCGAACGTGTTACTTCTGCAGGCGGGAAAGCTTGGGGACACACGTCGCCATGTCGCACCACAGCACTGACAGGAGGCAGGCAGGCAGTCCTACTTCTACGGCCCTGTTTCCATTTCCTACCACCTCGCCCGTCCCACGCCTTCGCCTCTCCTGCCTCTAGCTCGATCTCGCTACGCCGTTCGGGCGCTACTTCCTCGACACGATGAGCCCAATGAGAGATGTCTCTCCTATAGGCACTTCCCGCTTCGAAGCGCCCTATGAAACTACCTCGGCCACTACTTCTCCCACGAGCAATACGTTACCCTTCAGCAAGAGAATCCGGCAACCGCAGCCCTCAGATTCGCTCTTCTCCAGCGACACCGAAGCCGACACCGCGCCCACCAGTATGATTTCCTCCTCCTCACAAGATCAACTTGACAGTCCGACAAGCCCGATAAGCGTGGTCACGCCAGAAGAATGGTTCGCGCGATTCCATTCAGACTCTGATCTCGACGCCCTCGACTCCGACGAATGCCCTGATCGCGAAACGTTGGCCGAAGTCCAAGACATTCCCATATACGACGCAGAAGGCAATTCAAGAACCTTCGGATCCCTCTACTACGACCCCTCTGGATTGAACTACCAACGCCAACTGATCATCTTCGTCCGACACTTCTACTGCGGAGCATGTCAAGCATACCTCAAAGCTTTGACTGAAAGCATTTCCATGCAAGAATATTTCTCAATCCCAATCCCAACCCAAATCATCGTCATCGGATGCGGACAACCGGACCTGATTCCTCAATACAGAAAGTTCAGCGGCGATTGTCCGTTCCCCATGTTCGCGGATCCGTCAAGAATGCTGTTTAAGAGATTGGGGATGAAGAGTACTTTGAATATCGGTCGAAGTCGACCAGAGTATATGAGGAATATCGGCACCGCGGCCTGGGCGAATGGACAATTCGTGACTGTCAAGAGGAGTCTTCAAGATCCGGACGGCATCACGAAGAGAGATGTTCTGCGAGGTGGACAGCCGTTGCAGGTTGGTGGGGAGTTCTTGTTTGAGGAGGGACAGATTGTCTGGTGTCATCGGATGAAGAACATGCGTGATCATGCTGAGGTGAAGGTTATTCGAAGATTACTAGAGTTGGATGATGGTTGAAGTGGCCGCGATGAATCTCTTATCACCGGTTGAGTGCCCGGTCTCAGCTGCTTCGACGTGCCTCCGCACGAAAGATGACCTCCGAAGTACCCGATTATGGGAACCCAGCACATACCTCGCCAAACGGATCACAGTGAAAACTAAGATCCCGCATTCTGTCCACCACAGCCCTCCGAACAACAACATGAGCCCGACGATTTCTGGCATCATGAACATTGCCGCTACCAGAATTTGCAGAGCTGTTCGTGGGTCCATCCAAATTCTCCAGAGGAGGCAAGCGCCGTCGAGAATCAACAACGCGAGCCATTTCATAGGTGTTGTGCCTATCGTAGCGCAGTCGAGGCACGTCGAGAGGTCGTTAGAATGTGAGTGGTGGACGAAAGTAAGGATATGAGGACCCGGGAGCGCGATGATTCCGTTTTCTTTCTTGAAAATCGAAATTTGTTGCAGTATTCGAGAAGATTTTCCGCCGAATTGAATCGATTGAAAAGAAATGTTCGAAACGGTAAAATGTAAGTGGCCTTCCGAAATCACAGTAGGCGAGCTTTGAGAGCAATCAAAAATATCAGAATTCTGAGGAGTAGTGATTTTCCCTGTATGTAAGAGTGGAGTTGATGGAGTTGAAAGAAACATGAGCCTAATCAACTAGCAACCATGCTTATAATCAGGAGCTCTCTCCGTGCTCTCTCTTTCCCAAACGTACACTGCCAATCACCTGCTCCTGCTCCTGCCCATGCTCATCACCTAAATCCTTGACTTCTCCCATCTATCACCGGATAATCCTTTTCATCCTAGGTAGGATAGGGTAGGATGAAGATTAGTGATTTTCCTAGTTTGGACTTTTTCACCATGAGAATAGCTTCCGAAACTACCCTCATAACAAGGTACTGCCTTCTTTCATTGGAGGAGTCTTCATCGGACGTCGACATCGATGTCGTTGCATCGGCATTGCTACCAGATCCACTAGCCCGGTCCACGTGCTGCTAGAGGATCAACATTGCAGTAGACTGGAAGCACGACCGAGATTCCAGACTCCACCCTACTACTCGTTACGAAGTTCAAGCGAAGAGATCGCGGTTCATTCATGGTATCTTCAGTTTGTACGCTCTAGCTGCGAGCTGCTGCGGTTGTTCAGCACTCTATGCTAAAGTACATGTAAAACGCGCCGGCTCAATTGCCAGCTCTCCCTCTCCCTCTCACTAAACGCCTCTTCGCTATGCATCAAAGCAATCATGTTTCGTGTCATCATCTCCATGCTTGTCCGTTTCCTCTCCTGTCCGACTAGTAGCCATTCCCTCGCACCGAATCCCAAACTCCCTTCGGCTTTGGAATCTCGAGCCCAGCCAGTGTCATATTCACCTTGTGCAGACGCAACAGTAGCGTGCGCTCCACCTCTTCCGCTGCAGTCTTCGCAGCCAGATGTGTAGCCGACCGGATCTCTTTCTGCGGCGCGATGAGGACGCCATTGACCACATCTAATCGCGCATTGAGTGTGCCATTCTCGATCATGTTGAGTACTTCCACCTCCATCGCATCTGGCGCGGTCGAGAGAGGTGGGAAGGTCGAGGCGAGGGAGGCAAGGCTGACTTCGGAGAAGGACGAGAAGTAGGCTGTGATGCTGCGCTCGCGGATCCTAGCAAATAAGCAGTCGACATGTGAGCCAATCGTGTTGGGACTTCTCGCGCCCAGAAAAACATCGAGATTCCAGTCGCTGTAGTAACGCTGAAGTGTGTTGATGCAAGCTTGGTACTTGGCTGTCGTGTAGAGGCCGATCGCTTTGCGCATATGTGGTTCCAGTTCAAGGAAAGCACGGAAAGGTCCTCCGAGCACATGTTCCACGAGCTCATCTCTGCTTATCGTCGCCAGTGCACAAAGTCCACCATAGATGGCCACATCGTTCGCGTTGGCCACTGACCGCTCAAAGTCAATGTTCTGGACGGGACCCAGGTTGTGGTAGTCAAATGAAGTCGCCAGGAAGCTCTTTGCCGCTTCGGTGTAGTGCCCTTGACCGAGGTTGGCGATGCCGACCGAGACGCACATGAGTGGGGTCAACTTCGACTGCTCTTCTTCCTTGACGCCGCTCGAACGCAGGCGAACGCCGTTGATTAAAACGCTCTGCAGATGCATGGTGGCAGAGTTGCCTCGAAGCTGGGCGGAGACAGTCTGGAGAACAGAGGTGTAGAGCAAACGCAAATTCATGGCGTTGATGTGGGTCGGAGTGGTGCAGTAGTCGCGCATCTTGCCGAATTGGTTATAAGCAGCATTGTAGCCTGAGGAATTGAGCGATTGCGGGCTGGTTGGGTCGGGAACGGGACCGCCAGTGAGGAGGAGATGTGTCGCCAGATCTTCTTGCCCCATCCTGATCGACTCGCGGATGAGGTTGTTCTTGTATCCTCGCAGCTCGCTCTCCAGCCGGCTCTGCTCTCGCCGGTTCTCCTCATCCCTCCGTGATGCCCATGCCGTGTCTTGCTTCGCGAGATCGGAGATACCGAGGTTGGCGGCGGCATCTGTGAGGCGGTTGTAGAGCTGGACGTCCTTGCCCTTCTTCGCGTAGCCGACTGCCAGCGTTAATGCTTGCTTCGAGAGGTCTTTGCAGCGGAGTGCGATGTGGAGGAGGCGGTAGGGAAGAAGCGGTCCGTCGTAGTTCGCCGACCACGACTCCAACTCGAATGTCGGCGGCGGCAGATCGTTGCCGCGGTTTCGAAGCGCCATGGTGATGGTGATGTGGTGTAGAGGTACAGAATCGATTCGCCAAGCTCGCGCGCAGCAGCTTCGACCTTGAAGCTTCAAGCTTCGGATTCGGATCTACTGTGTGACCCTTCCAACTTGTTAGTGCCGGTGCGGGGAGAACCCTGCACCTCCGAGAGAGGAACCACACCGCTATTTTGGTGGTTTTTGAATTATTTGTTCTCCCTCTAATGCCTCCAGTCCTCTAATATATCGTAGATATCGTATCGACGGTTTTCTAGTAGTATAGACCCTTCTAAGGTGTTACTAATCGTTGTTGCCGCTATAGTTAAGAAGGCACGTATTAATCTCGACTAGTAAGGCCAATTAGTTAATCTCTTTAGCAAAGGCATAACTCCTAAGTAGGTCCTAGCATTCTCGAAGTTGCTATTGTCCGTACGGATAGTCTATCGTTATTAAGCTAAGTAGCGACTATTTAGCGAGTTATATATGCCTCAAACTAGCACTTCTCGTAACGCACACTATACGATAATGCTAGCTAAAGAAATAGACTTCCTACGTAGCTTTCTTATAGACCGTCCGGACGCATACTTCTTAGAAATGATCTAAGCTCTTTAAGACGAGTTTGTACGATTAAGGCCTATCTCGGAGGATAGCGATAGCATAGTAATTAAGCCGCGGTTGCTAACGAGGGTATTAAAGAAGAAGCTAGGTTTAACTCGCAAAGAGGTAAGGCGCGAAGCGAAGGAACGCAACCCGTTCTTAAGGGCTTTATAGACGATTAGGTACGCAAAATAGCCGGTAGATCGATTGGTGTTTATCGACGAGACTACTAGTAATTAGAAGACTAGTTAGCGCAAGTATAGATAGTCTCCGAAGGGGTTGAACTGTATAGATATATAGTATGCGAAGCGAGAAGTTAGATAGTCAGTATTGCCGGCCTTTACGCTATACGGCTACTTGCCCTATACTCGTGTTTACTAAGGATCGATTAATAGTAATCGTTTCTACCTCTAGCTAACTAAACAAGTCTTACCTTGCCTTAAGGATAGTCCGCCGATGATCTTTGTTATAGATAATACTAGTATCTACTATAGAGCGAGGGTCAAATAGGCGATACTAGATGCCGGCTATTACCTCGAATTTCTACCGCTATATTCGCCGGATCTAAACCCGATCGAGGGCAGCTTCAATCTGCTAAAGAAGGTTATCAAAAATTACAGAGATAAGCTGCCGAAGTTTGTAGGCTTTTAGGATTACTTGCTGTAGTGTTTGTATAAGTATAGGGGCAATAGGGCGCGTAGGTTGTTCGCTTATGCTAGATATAATGTCGATAGAGTCGATATTCCGTACGATCTAGCCGAATTCGAACATACCGCTAGAGCGGCTTAGAATATAATAGCGCTCGACCCGGAAGAGTCCTAATAGATAGAATAGGCTTAGAATACCTTACCGTCGATAATTAACGACTCGTCGATAGTGTATTATAATAGTAAGGGCGTATTTGAGGAAGACAACGAGGAAGATAGCGAATAAGAGGTAGACTTCGAAGATTTCGAGTAATGTAACTAATCGCACTAGCGCGCGGCAAGCGCCGCTCGGAGAGATTTAAATAAATATGTTCGAACGCTAGCTTTGCCTATCGCGCTTAGTATTCTACAACCAACGCATTATATTAATTAATTATATATAGGCTAAAATGAGTGCTATTACCGCAAGAATCTCCCGCTTATTACAAGTTTATATATATTGTAGATATATAGCGATTGTAGCCTAAACGAAGCTAAGAATTCTTAGAAATTCTCTCCCTCCTTAGTAGCGGCTGCTTCCGCCGCTATAATCTCATCCTGTTTCTTCCTTATAAACTCGACGATAGCTTTCTTCAACCTTAACCTTATTCTATCTACTGTATTAAGTGCCGCCGGCTAGTCGTCCTTTGTTAAATTGCAGATAGTCTCTAGCGTCTATCCGGAAGACACGAAATAAGCGATATACGGGCGTAATTCGTCGCAATCCTGAAATCCGCGCTACAAGCCGACCTACTAGAAGAATTCGACAGTTAGCTTCGAGGACTATATAATATTGCGAGGCATCGCCGGAGGGTTACGTAAACTAGTTCTAGCAAGAGCGCGAGCAGGTGTTTTATACGGAGTACTAGGAATTACACTAGATCTACGCAGCTTGCTATCTAAGAAGTGCCTTATCTCGTCGCCGAAGGAATTAAGGATAATAGGTTAAGAGCCGACACTAATAGCTAGTTTACGAGGCGAGTCGCTCTTACTGCTACGCCGAGCCCTTATCTTCTTAACCTCGCCTTTCTAGAACTGCAACTCAATCTTCCTCTTAATTACTATTACCTCGATCCTTACTAGCATCCTATTGTCTAGCTTATTAGTTACCTCGTTACGCTTCTACTCGCCGGAAGAGATAGCTTTGTAAGCCTTAATTATAGTAGCTTCGTAAAACGGAAAGTAGTTCTTACTATAGTCCTTTAAGGCCTTATCGCGGAAGCAGGCATGCTTACTAGCCTTATAATAATTTAGACAGTCTTTACAACTATATAAGAAGTCTCTAATAATATAATAGTCCTACCGCTTCTAAGCCTCTAATTTAGCTGTTACAACGCCGGCGTTAGCAAGCTGAATTGAGGTTAGATTAGAAGCCGGTTTAACTAACTTCTTAGCGCCTAAAGGCACAGCTACTACTATCGCTTTAGGCTTCGATAAGAAAAGTCGATATTAATAAAGACATTCTTCCGCGAGGTAAGCGCTAATTCCTTGCTAGTCTCTATCGCTTCGCTATAGACCTTATCGCTATTAATATTATCTCTAGCTTAATGCTAATCGCTAGTAAAAGCCGTCTTCTAACCGTCCGCTCTAGCACGGATAACAATACGATTAATTGCCGCTAAGCCGTTCAACTTCGCTATCTTCGCTGCCTACGAATGTACGTTCTAAGCCTCTTGTTTGTTCGCCGATAAGAACTTTACTAGCTTCGTTGCTATCGTCCGTACCGCGCCCTTCTTCGTTATATTAAACAGCGTCTACTGTCCTTTATAATAGAAGGTCTCGTCCGAGAAAGAGCTAGGTTAAGTAATAGGAACGTTGCCTGTAGCGAGAGCGGCTTAGCTGCTAGTAGTAGTAGCCGCCTCCTACGTAGCATTAAAAGAGGAGGATATAGAGGTCGAAGCGGAAGAAGAAACAGCCGATTTTGGTAGTTCTACACCGCTAGTCTCCTCTGCCGGCGCCGCTACGGTCTCCTTGCTTAGTAGATTAACGATTAGGTCGGTAGTCGCTTTGCTCTTCTTGCTAGCGGAAGACCTACTCTTCGACTTCGAGCTACCCTTTGCCTACTAAGCCGTATTAGCATTCCTTCTTATTAGCGGCGGACTAATAGTCTTCTCGAGAGTGCGGATTACCTTCTTCTTTAGCGTAGAGTTATTTATCTCGTCGTCTAATCGTACTAGCGGCTTGCTAGCAGTCGTACGTGTCTCTCTTAGCGGCATTATTGTAGTATAGCACTCGGAAATGGTTAGAATACGCGTACGGGGCTCGAACACACGATTATCCTCTATTCGACGACGACAGTTAGGAAGAAACACGATAAAAACCACGTAAAAGTGCCCCTATTGCCCACCCCTGTGCGGCTCAAGAGAGGAGGCGGCTCTGCGGACCGTACTGACAAGTTGGAAGGGTTCCACAGTATGCGGGGGCAGCCGCGACAAGCGAGCCCCGCCAAACAGAACGCGACGCGATTTCTGTTAGACGAACTGTGAAAGAAGAGGAACAGTATGTCAAGATGCCGTATCTTTGTTCATGATGTGCGCTCTCGGCGTGAGATTTATCGCGACGCGACTGTCCTACTATCTGCGACATGTTGACCACCGCTCTGCCAAGTCTCCGAGTGCTTGGCAGATATGATTGCCACTCCATATCCCTCACATGGCGAGCACGCATAGGTGCCAGTATGCTTGCATGATTGACGGATTCCAATGTGGGATACCGATGGGAACGCCCTCGTACTTTCATTGCTGGTGGTGGCATGCTCCATCGACCGCACTTCAAACCTTACAGATCCATTAGCTTCTCACAATTGAAGTGGATGGAGAACACGCTCTGTACGACAACGCGGTGTGCTGCTGAGGCCAGTGAGCTAAACGAAGTGATGCTAGTGATGCTTGCCAAGGTGAGGCAATTTCGAAACATACACTGGACTCTGCACACGCTCGGTGCAAAGCACATTCCAGTCATACGTGCAACGAGTCGACTCTCTTCGGCAGGAGTGCACGAAAAGCTATGGCACAGTGACAGACTGTCCTGGGCCTTGCGAATGCACATGCAATTCGTAGGACTCGATGTGCTTTGATGAACAGAAATTATGCGCTAGTCAGGAGTGGCCACAAGTACCGCAATGGTTGAGAGATGGAGTGACTACTTGTCTCGCCAGGGATGCAGATTACACTGTCCGAGCTCACTCGGGAACATACTCATTCATCGTGACCAGTCTCGCCAGCAGCCTGGCTTCCTCAATCGCTTCTCCCGGTCCACCGCAATCACAGGCGGTGCTGCTGCTACCAACTCCTCCAATGCTGATGCTGAAAAGAAGTACTGTAGCGGTGATCGTGGTCGAGTGGGTGCGTGGGCGGACTGTTGATGCTCGTGCTGCTTACCTTCCAACGAAGACAATCTGCACCGGAAGATGAAGCTCCCAAAAGCGATGATCATGGTGCTGAGCTTGATGCTGATGCAGGTATGCATGAGAAGGAGGGTAAGCAGACATTCGAGCCAGACTCCAATATCATGCAAGAGACGCTGGGCTGGGAAAGGCCAAAAGAGCCTGTTGAGCGTTTCGCTAGTGATGCCGGTGTCGAGATGGACGATGCGCAGGATGTCAAAGGCGAATTGCTTTCGTCACATGTAGGCCGGGCTCAGGAAAAGGCTTGATGATATCCATAAGGCTGGCTGTAGATCAAGGCAGGATCGTAGTTAGCGGCATCGCTGGTCAGCGGATATGTTGGTCCAGGTTGAGCAGGTTGAGCAGGTTGCTGTGGAGACACATCTGGCTCGCGCGGAAGTTCTTCCTCATCCTCCTCCTCCTGACCGCCTTGCTGTCTTCGGAGCTCTGCCGTCCTCTGCTTCGCTCTCGTCTCTTTCATCTGAATCTTCAACCTCCGAGCTGGTCCTTCCGGGTCAAGCTTCTTCGCAATGTGATACAATCTGTCCCTGCCCCAGATGTTGTGCTTCGCATGCAGGTACTTGTGCAGCTTCTTCAAAGACATGTCACGGACCCGCGGATCTTCGAATTCTTTCTTTAGGATCTCCTCCACTTGACCTTCCTGCAGCGGCCGCTGTTCCTTCTCCGTCCGCTTGTACATGCCCATTTCCTTGCGCAATTTGGCCAGTCGAGTCGGAGCGATGTCGTAGCCGTGCTTCTGCAGGTCCAGTCTTGCCGCTTCATCGGTCAACTGCAGTCGGTCGAAACAGTGCTTGACGTGCCTACGCAGAGCCTGCGAGTCTTCCCATTTCGCCCGGCGCACCCGCAAGCCCCATCGTGCGATCTGCTTCTTCAGAGTCGAGCGCCCAATCTTGAGATGGTGTTTGATCATGAGCTCGACCATGATCTCGTCCACAGTCGCCTTGGCTTGGTGGCGCTCCGTGATCCATTCTTGGTGCGGTTCAAGTTTCTTGCTGGAACGACCGGGTGGAGGCTTCGATGCCATCGCTGCCATCTTCTCAGTGATCGAAATCAGCTCGGGAATACAGAAGGCCTGACCACCAAAATCGCCGAGCTGACCACCGATTGACCAATCGGATGGGGCCGAGAAGGTTCGTGCGCGGCGTCGACTAAAATAAGCTCGACTTATTCCTTTCCCCTGCTGGAATGGCTTTTGCTAACGTTAATCTATTCCGAAACTAATCTTATGCGATTTAAATCCGATTCCGTTAATATACCTCTATTATAGAAACTCGTTAATTATAGCAACTATAAAGAGTACCTCGAGGCTATAAAGACGAACTATACTAATTTTCTCTAGGTCTCGGGAAGATAGAGGCTCGCGATTAGTAAAGGTAGCGGATCTAACTTAAAAGACTAAGTATTTTGCTCTATATATTCCTTCCTATAGCCTATTACTAATAAGATATAGATATAAATAGTATATAGTAGTAAAGTCTACGAAGCGTCGAGAACCCTAAGTCGATCCGAAAACCCTATCTATAAATACTAGTAAAAGAAATAGCGAGGACGAAGCGGCGTAGGAAGGATTTAGTCTAAAAGGCAATTCGGACTAATAGTCCTATAGCTATCCGGACTATAGATATAAAAAAGGTACGTTATTAGAATAATATTCCTTTTACCCTATTTCTTCTACTATACGACTAGTATAACTAACGTAGCTTATAGAAATGTGCTAGACGATAAGGATAACGATAAGGACTAATACTAACCTCTATATATATACTAGTAACTATATTGTATTATATTGTATTATATTGTATTGTGTTGCGTTGCGTTACGCGGCGCGTATCTAGGGTTCCGTTACACACTTTACGCCCGCTAATCGCGGGGATTCTAGCTATACGTAAAATCGCTTTTTCTTAGTAGGCTATACGTAAATATCGATAAAGTAGTAGTTTCTAGTCCTATTCGGATGTCTAGTTATATGCGGTATAAAACCGCGAGTCTAGATATTATATTAGCGAGTTTATCCGAGTATATAGTAGCTATAGACCTTATTATCGCCATTTCCTTATATAATCCTTAGCAGGCGCGTCTACCTCATTCTAAAGCGTGTATTCCTCGTGTTCCTCCTGTTTCTTCTCTTCTACTATACGGATTATATAGAAAACTCGGTATAGGGCGTAAAAAGGGCAAAAAGGTAAAGAGGGTGCGTGCCGAGCGGTTAACCGAGACAGAGAGGGCAGAGAGGGTAGTAGAACGCGTCGTTTCGAGGTATTACGAATTAGAGGCTAAATCGGACAAGAAGGTTAGCATTCGAGCGCTTTATAAGGATAAGAAGGCAACTAGCCTATATTCTCGTATTTACTAGCGGTTAAGAGGCCGTAGATCGCTATTTAGTCGACCGTAGACTAATACTAAACTAGACCATTCTTAAGAGCTAGCGCTAGCGGATTATTATCGAGAGAGGGACGCGATAGGCATGTTCTTACCGGTAGCGTTAATCGTTATCGTAGCGATAGAGATGCTAGTAAGCCTGCTGCTAGAGGGGGTCTCGAAGGATATAATACTACTATTTAGCGTAGATTAGGCGGACCGCTTTCTTAAGCGCTATAGACTTAGCAAGGTCAAGTCTAAACCAATTAAGGTATAGCGGAAGGAGGCTTACGACCCTTCTGCGATAAGGAGCTAGTTTAACCGCTTTAAGGCGATAATTAAGCGACTAAATATAAAGCCGCGGAATGTGTAGAATTTCGATGAAACTAGCTTCCGGATTAGAATTAGTAGCAATAAGTATGTCGTTATAATAGATACGAAGCGGCGCGCCTAGACCGAGTATAATAGCAACCGTACGTATATTACTGTCGTCGAGACCGTTAACGCCTTCGGTAAGGTAATAGACTATTAGTTAATTGTTAAAGGTATAATAGTCTAAGAACGTTAGGTGCCGAAGGAAGGTAAGTCTATTACTACTGCTATTGCTACTTCCGAGTCCGAGTCCGCTGCCGAGGCAACGTCGCTTGCTAACTATACCTCGTTCTTAGGCAAAGACAACTTCTTAATTACTGTTAACGAGTCTAGCTATATAACTAACGATACTGCAATGCACTATATCCGTTAGTTTAAGCGGAAGACAAGGCCTAAAGACCTAGAAGAATAGAGGGTGCTCCTATACGATAATTACGGCTCCTATTGCTTTAAGGAGTTTGCGGCCTTTGCAAAGCGCTATAATATTTAATTATAGGGCCTACAACTATATACCTCTTATTTTATGCAGCCTTTAGACGTTGTCCTGTTCTAGGTGTATAAACTAAGGCATAGGTAAGCAGTTTTAGAGGCTACATACCGTAGTATTAGTGAATTCGGAATACCTGAGTTTATCGAGGCGCTCTCGGCTATTCGTAGTAAGACGTTTACCTCTTACAATATAAGGTTAGCATTCCGGAAGACAGGCATATTCCTAATTAATAGGGAGGTCCCTTGTAGGCATATTCGAGATTAGTATAGAGCTACTAACTATAACTAGAACTAGCAAACAATCGAGGGCGAATTAGCATAGGAAGAAGCCCGCTATAATGAATCGCTAGCAATAGCGGAGGTCGCTTAGCAGGAGTATATCGCATCGGTTAAGCAACAACGTTCCGTAGAGCCCGCTATTATCGATCTAGAAGGCTAGGCTTACGCTAATAGTCGCTATTACCTCGGGGATCTCGAAAACTTAATTGCTTAGGGCATACTATCGTTACCCCCTACGCTACCTTAGCGAACACTAATACCCGAACTGCCGCAATAGCTCCTTAATACTACGACTAGCCCTCGTACGATTAAGGCGTCTCGCAGTGCTATATAAGCTCGTAAGGACTTCCGACGTTCTTATCTAAAACTAGCCCCGTAGGGTATCGATCCTATATTGCTATTATTTAACCTATTTTCCTCGTTATCTACGAAGCAAGTAGAAGAGGCCTATACTATCTTAGTTAACGCGGCTATTTGTAAAGGCGAGGAATACAAGCGTAAATACTAGTCTACGAGCATTATTAAGCGAGCAAAGAAGCGACAGAAGGAGTAGGCTAATCGGCTTATAAGGGTAGGTGCTATTAAGGCGAATGAATTGCGCTTACAAGTTATATAACAAGACAAGAACCTAGCTAATAATAACCGCCGCAAGATGCTATAAGAGGTACAGAATGCCGTCGAGAGGGTACGCTTATATCGGCTTAAGTGCAGTAAGGCCTTCCGTATCGTATTTAATAACAATAGTAAGACTAAGTAGACAGACGTCGAGCTTTAGTCTATCGATAAGCCGCTACGGCGTGTCTTCGATAGGCGGCTTCTTACTGCCGACAACAATACCTTAAAGAAGACCGGCGATCTATATGCGACTATTCTTAATAGCTACAAGCGCGGCACTAATATAACTAATAGCGGCGACGTTAGCTACTATTAGAGCTAGACAAGGATACTACTACTGCCGACTCGCACTTACGACTACGAAGAAGGCGATATTCTAGTATAGACCGTTAAGCCGAGGCGACTGCTAAATAGCCTATTCGCGTAAGAGCCTAATACTCGATCGGACTAGTTATAACAAGACGAGGCGCTGCTTAATAAAGATACTGTATATACTGTAATATAGCCTTATTTAGTACCTCCTCGCCGCCGCTACGAGTCCGTCTAAAGCAAGCGCTATTTCTACTACGCTCCGAAGAAATCGAACCGTTATAAAGGCGCGGTCGCTAGTAGCAAGAACAACCCTATTAAATTAGAAGAGGTAGACAGTAGATACAGCAGTTAACTATTCACTTAGCAAGAAGAGGTAGCAGTTACATAATAGACATATAGGCCGACTAGTAAAGTAATTGACTATATAGTTAACGCGAGGTATACGCGGAGGCCGACTTTTGGTCTATTCTAACCGCCTACGGTCGCAATTTAGTCGCCAATATGCCGGAAATCTACTGCTTCTTAACCCTTATTGCACTTATATTCAGTTTCCTACTATATGTGCCCTATAACATTACTATTATCGAGTTTTACGTATAGCCTACTAAGAAAAAGCGATTTTACGCATGGCTTAAATCCCCGAGCTAGGGCGAGGGGTGAAGTGGGCTGACGCAACCCCGGATAGAATGAAAAGATACATAGCTTTGTGTGTGTGGCGGTGAAGCATCCAAAATATACGGAAGGCGCCAGCTGCAGCTCGACCCTGCATGCATGTGAGGTTCGCCTAACTTGGCAGGTACGGTCTTGGTCTTGGCAACTCGCGTATTGAACTGAACGACGACAAATACAAGGACAACGATAAGCACTGTCTCCGTTCAGACCTGCCAAGCCGGCGAAGCCGAATCAAGCCATTACCATGGCGGATCAAGTCGATCAAGAGGACTTCCCCAACGCCGACTTCTACAACCTTCTACAACCTGAGCACTGCACTGCGTAGCGCTCACACGACATTCGAAATCCGAAGTCGCGCGAACAACAACACACCAGCTGCCGCCGCTCCTGGTCGACCGCGGAACAAAGAAGATGTGACAAAGCAGGAAGCTTTGGGCAATGTGCGCGCGGCGCTTCAGCGCGTCAACCAGAGCCCTCTACGCCCTACGGTATCTCACGATCTGAGTGCCCAATTCAGCGACGACGTCCTCGAATTCATGCGCGAGCTGCACCTGACGGTACTTCGCATGAAGCAAAGGCAAAAGACTGGGCCGCTTGGAGGCGAAGACTGGAAGTCGTTCGAAACGGGACTCAAGCTGCTAAGTGGTACGATGGAAATCAATGAGCCTGGCTCAAAAGCAGCAGGTACCGAAAAGTTGGACGTCAAGGCATTGCAAAGACAAGCGCAGCAATACAAGGACAGCCGGGAAGAGAAGAAGAGCAGAATGAAGGCAAGACAAGAGAGTAAGTTGTCGAGCCCATTGCAACATATTGTTTGGTCCAGTGCATTAATTTTTGTCGTCTTACAGAGCAAAAGCAAGCTGCTTTGGCCGCGTAAGAGGCGGCGGGGGAGAGAAGCATCTCTCTTCGATTGAGGCACAATCCAGTAGTGAACTGCGGCGTTCTTGATCCAGCCCTTGCTGAAATGCTAGGAGAGGTCTCAGAAGACGAAGGTGGATATGGAGAGGATGAAAAGGATGGATCTTGCAGCAAGTAAGCTCATAGCCTGCTATACCCTTGAACTCCGAACTCCGTGTCTCTCGTGACTATATATGAACTAGGAGTGCTCCCACTTGCCTGCTTACCACATGTACAGACTACTCTGCTCACCTTCTAGGTACGTGCAATGGTCCGGCACGTATCTCGTCACCAGAATGCGGGACACCCCTGGACTGATAGAACCAGGCCGCCCGGCCCGCCTGAGCGACTATACGAAAGCCTAAGAGCATGAATAGCAATAGCGATACAGCAAGATTGCAAGCGAAACCTTTCGCATTCTGTGTTGCGCTCGGCGATATCGCCACAAATAGCAACATGCAGGCCTAGGCTCGCAGGCCTGCACAAGAAGCACAGTGGCAGACTGGCAGAATGCTTCTCCGAGATTGTTCTTGAGCTTCGCTGGCTTGCCATAGCTGGTTGCCACGCGACAAAGATGCGAAGCTCCTCGGCAGTTACAAGCCCAGCCATGTGCTTCCAGGGAGCAAGATACTTCAGCAAGATACTTCGGACGTCCCGGCGTCCAGCACGCCTTTCAGAGCCAGTATTGCGATAAAGCGGGCGTCTACGATAGGGCACGCAAGGCGGGACCATTGTAACGGTAGAATATAACACTTCGTGGCTGCTGGGACTGGGAGATAACGAAAGTAGCATCGCAACCATGCAGTGAGCGACATGGAAGCCATTGCCCCGAGGACGTAGCAAAAGCTCTCGCCGCCCGAAAATTGAGTTCTCTCGACGTTGCTTTCTGCCACAGCATTTGAGGTATGGCGACGGTCGACAAGAATCATCCTGCGAATGAGAACATATCGAGCGTAGACGAAAAGATCTCCCCAGGCGCAGCAAGCTCAGAGTCCCTAAATCTCGGCAACGAATTCGTCGACGAAGATGTCATCATCATCACTGGAGAAGATGCCGCCGCGTATCTCCTGCCCATGCGCGACGACAGAGATCCAGCCCTCACGTTCCGATCACTCTTTCTGGCCACAGGGCTCGCCGCTTTTCAAGCTGTGATGAATCAGATCTATCTCGTGTGTTTCTGCTGCCAAGGAGAGCAGCGACCATGATGCTGACAATGAGAATAGTTCAAGCCGACCGTGGTGTCCATCCAGGGCACTTTCATCGTCCTCATTGCATATTTTCTGGGGATTGGATGGGCGTTCGCATTCCCGCGAGGCGATCTTCATCTGGCTCGATGGCAAAGCAAGAACTTGCCCGGGAAACCTCCACTCTGGATCTCAATCGCATCGTTCATCAACCCTGGACCTTGGACGCTGAAAGAGCACGCGATATGCTCAATCACAGCGACTTCCGCATCAGCCGCTTGTGCCAGCGTGGAAGTCTTCGCAGCGCAGAAACTCTTCTACGACATGCCGTTGACGGCCACAACTGTGATATGCACCACGATCTCGCTTGGTCTGTTCGGCTACGGACTTTGTGGCTTGCTTCAGCCAATAACAGTCTGGCATGTGGAAGCCGTCTACTGGAGCTGCTTGCCAACAGTGAAGACGCTTCAGGGGCTACACTGGCAGTCTGTGAGGAATTCAAAGCCCCTTCGCTGGTTCTGGTACTGCTTTGGTGGCATGTTCTTCTTCGAATTTTTCCCAGCATATGTCTGGCCGTGGCTCAACTCTGTCTCCATACCCTGCCTCGCATCCAAGAACGCGAAAGGTTCAAAGGCCAAGACGCTCACGAATCTGTTCGGAGGAGCCACGAACAACGAAGGTCTCGGGCTGTTTGCACTTTCATTCGACTGGCAATACATCACCTCTTTCCAGACGTCGCTTCCACTTACGCTCCAGCTTCACATGGCCTTCGGATATTTCGTCTGCTTTATCGCCATGGTCGCGATCTACTACACAGGTGCATGGGGTGCAAGGTCTTTGCCATTCATGTCTACGAAGCAGCTTCTGCCGGATGGCTCCAAGTATCCCATCACCAAACTTTTCGCAGGCGGATCACTGAACCACGAGGAGCTTGCGAAGTACGGCCTTCCCAAGCTTGCCGGTACTTTTGCTTATGGATTGTTGATCGGCAACGCTGCCATTGGTGCTCTCATCACACATGTCGCCCTGTTCTGGGGCGGCGATGCATGGAGGGCATACAAGTCAAGTCGCAAGAGCGAGTACAACGATCCCCATCACGCCCATATGAACAAGAACTACAGAGAAACGCCATGGTGGTGGTTCGTAATTACTTTGATCATCAGCTTTGTATTGGGACTCATCGTCGTCATCAAGGAGGACATCACTTTACCCGTCTGGGCGTATGTGGTAGCATTGATCATTGGATCAATCATGGCACCTTTCGTGAGATAGAACCAGTCCCAGTCTTCTGCTCCTCTTGCTGACAACTATTTCCAGAGCAACATCCTCTATTCACGTTACGGCAACGGCATAGCGACGAACAACATGTCCAAGATGGTGGCCGGTCTGCTGATTCCTGAACGTCCCGTCGGCAACATGTACTTCGCCGCTTGGTCACATAACGTTGTCTCCTGCACTATACAACTATCATCGGATTTGAAGATGGGCGACTATCGTAAGCCAGATCACTCCAAACGAACTCCACCTTCACCCGCTGATACCTCCGCAGTCAAGATTCCACCTCGCGTCATGTTCTTGACCCAATGCTGGGGCACCATCTTCGGTATGCAACCCTCCTAACAATCACCAACTCCTCACTCATGTCTCCTCTAGGCGGCTTCATCAACTACGTCGTCATGATCTCCATCGTAAACTCCAACGCCGACCTCCTCCGCGACAGCAACGGCAACTCCTCCTGGTCCGGCGCCCATTTCCAAGCCTACAACACCAACGCTACAGGCTGGGCTCTAGCCCGATACCTCTACAAAGTCGGCGCAGAATACTACATGGTTCCCGTCGGCATAGCGATCGGTTCAGGAGCGGTGATTATCCATAGAATTTTTGCCCACGTGAGTGAATCACATCCTCGACTTTTTCAGATCCCACTGACGTGTATCGTTGCAAAGTTCGTCCCCAAAGTCGGCCGCCTCTCCACCTACGACCTCAATCTCCCCCAACTCATCCAGTTCGCCGGATTCATTCCCTACAACCAATCGCAAACCTGCGTGATTTTCAGCCAAATCCTCGCGGGCTTGTACGTCCAATACTTCCTCCGAAACTACCGACCCAGGATTTTCCGAGATTACTCTTACATCATCACCGGAGCCATGGATGGAGCGGTCTTTTCCTGCTTGTTCATCTTATCCTTCGCGGTCTTCGGAGCTGGAGGGAAATCCCATCCGTTCCCGCAATGGTGGGGAAATAATATCAATGGGAATTATGATTTTTGTCCTACGGGGGACTAAGTTAGTAGGACGGGATGTAGCCGTCATCCATCTATTCATCTATCAAATCATCATCAAACATGATGTGCTATGCAGTATTCCTCCTCAGAAGCTCTATGGCAGGTAATAATTCCGACATGTGGAAAGGTTTTGTCACCACTCGATCCATACCCGCGTCTATAGCTTCGGCCTGCTGCTCTGCTCGTGCGTTCGCCGTCACGCCTAAGATGGGCATTCGAGATGTCCGTTGTGATTCCCGTTCTCGTAGTCGAATGATGCGAGTACATTCCAGTCCTCCCATCACCGGCATTTCGATGTCCATCAACACGACTCCGATTTTGGCTGGATTGGTGCCGGCAGGATGTAGACAGTCGAGCGCTTCCCTACCGTGATTCGCGACTGTTACTCGGAAGCCGGCTCGAGTGAGTTGTTTGCGCATGACGCGCTGGTTGACGAGATTGTCTTCTACAATGAGCACGTTCATGTCTGTGGCATCCGAGGACACTTTCGGCTGGTCGACCATGATTTCATCTTTCGCGGAAGTGGGAGGTGATTCGAGGTGCGCTTGAATTGCGGCAATGCCCTCGTCCAACATCGAGATTCCATTCGCATCGATGGCTTTAGGAGAGTCATCTCCAGGAGACTGTCGTTGTGGGGCTGGTCGTTCGGGTCGCGGTGCGGCACAGCGAGGTGCTTGTACGTAGAAGCAGAATGTGCAGCCGCTCTCTTGACTGGGTTGGAGGAAGCCTGCGGTGTTAGAAGCAACACCAATCTGGCCGCCCAGCTTCGCACAGAGCTCCTTTGAGATCCACAAGCCCAGACCTGAACCTCCATACTGTGCCTGCAGGAAAGAGTTAGTAAGAGGATCAGGTCAGAAATGTTCCCGTCCTTACATATGTCTTCGGCGAGGCTTGCTGGAATCGCTGGAACAGATTCTGCAATTCTTCTTCAACGATGCCAGGTCCCGTGTCTTTGATGGTGATGCACAAATATACGCAGTCCTCTTCCGACGACACCGAGGTCATTCTCGACGTCGTCGGTGCAAAGCGCACACCACAATCTGCATCCGTCGGCCGCACAGGGCTTGCATTTAGTCGCACCACCACCTTTCGCGAACTCTCGTGTTTCGTGAACTTGATCGCGTTTGTGAGAAGGTTGACCAGGATCTGAAGGAAGCGAGTAGAATCGAGCAGGACCCAATTGACCTCGCAGGCCTGATATGAGGATCCGATCGAATACTGCATCTCCACATCGCTTCGTTGGAGCTCGCCCTTGAACATCTTGAGCGCCTGTGTGACCACATCTGTAGGTCTCATCGGCGCAGGATTTACTGTTAGCATCTGGCTGTCAAGTTTACTGATCGTCAACACATCGTCTATGATGCGCTTCTGGTGCTTTGCGCAAGTCATGATGGTCTCGACACTCTCCAGGATAGCTATGGCATTATCACGATCCAGCGTGAGCTGCCCATTCGCTGATTGTGAGAGAAGGCGGTTTACTGTCGTGTACACGTCGTCGGCGCATAACGTGATCGCTGCGAGTGGGTTTCTTGCTTCGTGATTCGTCGAGTCCATAAAGTTCTCCTGCTGTCGTCGTCGTTCGAGCTGTTCCTTCACCTGTCGTTCTTGGAAGCCCTCCATCCATTTCTGTCGGCTAATGTCGACAAGACATCCAAACACACCCTTCACTCCATCGCCGTGAGGCCCGTCATTATCGTCACGCATGGCATATGCAGCGGTGAGCACCCAGGTCTCACCCGTCATGCGTTCTCCACCGTATACCTCATCAGTTATGAACGGTCTGTTCAGTCTTGCCTCGAATGATACCTGCTCTCCAGACAACAGCTTGCTCCATTGCTGCAAAGAATATGCCCGGTCGTCTTCGTGAAGTGCCAGGTTCAGCGATGGTATGTCTGGCGCCTTGTCGATAGCGCAGTTCGTCATCTCGAGGAAGCGTTGATTCGCGTACAGCAGGCTACCCTTGGTGTCAAACTCGAAAATACCGATAGGTGCCAAGTCTGCCATGCTTCGGAAACGAGTTTCGCTATGCTCGGCTACCTGCTGGCTCTTCGCGAGAGACTCCACAAGACGAATGCGATCACGAGCAGCAAGTCTGGCTGCCACGCGATTCCGTCGGGCTTCGTCCTCTGCCATGACCAAGGTAGAAAGTGAGGTGGTCAATTGCTGATGCAGCAGTCGAATGAATTGTTGATATGCAGCATTGTATTCTCGCCTCGTATTCAGTCCCAGTATGAGAAAGCCAGACCGGTGCTCTTGATACTTCGACCAGATGGGCATGATGACTGCGTTTCTGCATTGGTCCCCATCGAACGCGCGCGACTTGGCGGCTTCTTGAAGGACGGGACACATGGTTCCGTCGGCGATGCTGAGCAGGATCAATTTCTGGGACTCCATACACTCTCTGAACAGCGGCGACAGTATCTCGCAGCCAGAATCGAGGTCGACCCTTTGAGGTAAGCCATGGAGGTGGGGAGGCGGTCGCACGCCGATCACGCCTTCCATCGTCCACTCTGTGCCTGAAAAGATGGAATTGTGGTCGGAGACAGACCCCGCATCGGCGTCTTGTGAGGTCGATGTCGACTGCACGGAAGCTCGTCGTGCATCATGTCCGACGGGTCCGTACAAGGCTGCGAATGGCACTTCTCGATCGTTCTTGCCCAGACCTCGCAAGACTGCAGTCCAGTACGACGAAACGGTGTCCACGTTGGCGGTGTGCTGGTCGAGCGTCTGTAGAGTCGCTATTCTTCTGGTGTAAACGACTTCCTGCGTGACATCGGTGACGGTGTTGAAGACACCTAGATTGCCAGTGGGGCCCGGGATGGGGATATTGACCCATGATGCCCAAACCTCTTCCAGATACCCAGCTCGGTCGACGTAAAATGGTTTCCGCTCTCCATACGATGCGGCTCCGGTGGTGTCTGCGAGATCGAAGCTTCTTCCATACGGCAAATCGACCAGCTCCGGCCATATCTGCTCCACAGTCTTGCCCAGCGCCGATGGATGCTTGTGCGCCACGACGTGGGAATATGCCTCGTTGTATACGGCGATGCGCTGGGGACCCCACCACAGCACGCACGCCTTGTTGTCCAGCAGACACACATTGGCCATGCGCCTCAATTCTGCGCTCCATCCTGGCATTGGGCCCAAGTCGGTCTTGGCCCAGTCAAATGCGCGCAACAGCTTGATGTGGTCGGTGAGGATGCCACTGTTGCCCACATCGTCGGCCGTGACATCGAACGGTCCAGCAGGCGCGCTGGGGCCGTGCGATATCTGGTGCTGCCATAGCGGTATGCCCGGGTCTGCAGCCACGGTGTGTTCATGCTCACGCGTGTGAGGGCGCCTCTGCTCTTGCTCTTGCTCTTGCTCTTGCTGTAGATATCGTGCGCGCGCGTTCAGTGTGTCGGAGAGCCATTGCGCGTCGTGCTCTTTCAGAAAGGCGTATGCAGCATCCATCCCCGTCCGCGTCCGCCGACCAGCACGGGGCTGTCGCACTGCACTGCCCAGAAGCTCTTGCTCTGCGGAACACGGTCATCTCGAGGCGCAGGAATGCGGGTGAGTGCATCTGGAACACTGTCCACGGACTGTCGGCCTTGATTGCTGCCTTTCTGCCAGCCGACGCGATCTGGAACCTTGCCAAAAGGCTATTCTAATTCCTTGGAAGCTTAGTGGGTTCGAATCTTGGTTGCATGTGATCACCAGCCGAACGTGGATGATATACAGTACGAACGAACGACAATGCACCAACACCCGAGCGAGACTATGCATAATGAAAAAAAGGACCGTTTCCGGACATATCTGTGACTTCGAACAGCCTCATGTCGAAGGCGGCTCCAAGAGAGAAAGCAGAAGATAGGTGCTTCCAGCTATGCCTCCGAACAAAATGAAAGTTCGCTTCCGTATAAGGGTTCGCTCTCCAGACGCCAGTACAATAGCAAAAAGAATTTCCGTCACGGGGAATTGACTACAGCCACATTAGCACTCGCTTCTCTCATGATTGCGCCTCAATCGTCGACTTACACCCCGGCCTCAACGGTTCTTCGCAATGAGAGCGTTGCATCCTAGCCACTAGACGATGACGGATAGCTTTGATTGGATGCCAGTGACGACTGCAAGTACGTATGTATGTATGTATACAGCTCCAGGTCTTGCTGAATGTGGGCGACAATAGAAATTTTCGACAGGCGTCGGTGACACTACGGCATCGACCTGGTGCCAAGGCCTCTTCAACTCGCCAGCCTCTTTCGTCTATGCATTCAGTGCAATAGTGTCCTTGAAGCAAGCGACTTCATTCAGAGCATTTCAGACCACTTTCGGTAGCGACCCCATTACTGCATTAGGATCGCGCCATCCTTGGGGTCGGACACTGCTGCGGATATAATGCAGGAGGATCAGGATGACAAAGACATCGCAACGACTCTCGTAGCCGATATAATCCTCGAAAAAGTCTCCGTCGTCAATCGAGGCTTACTTCAACTTCCTCCTCCGCGGAATCAGCATCATGCCAACCAACCAGAGCGCCTTCACCGCCGTCCAGGCCTCAACCGGCGAAGAACTGACAGTGCGTTTCGACAACGAAACCATCAAACATGCCGCCTACGTTCCGAAATCCAGTGAGAGAAATGCCACCCCCTCTTCCCGATCAAACAAACACTAACATCTCCAAAAGAAGCCCGAACCGCACCACACCTAATCTTCCCCTTATCCAAACCCGATAAAACATACCTCATCATAGCCCTCGACCTCGACGCACTATTCGTGAACATCCCCATCCTCGGCCCAATTCTGCACTGGATCCAACCCGGCCTCAAAGCCTCTGCCGACAACGTCCTCACCACAAACGAGCCTTTTGTCGCAGATTACATCGGACCTGCTCCACCGCCTCTCAGCGGTCCTCATCGGTATTGCTTCTTTCTGTACGAGCAGCCAGAGAATTTTGATGGGAGGAAGTATGCGCCGCCGAATGGAGGGAAGCTTTCGGCGATGAAGCGTATGAGGTTTGATGTGGAGGGTTTTGAAAACGAGGTTGGGTTGGGGGTGATTGTGGGGTGTGCTTATTTTAGGAGTAATTGATGGGATTGGGGAATTGTCGAGAAGGTGATGAATGAGGAGCTTTGGATTTCGATTGCGAGGTAGCTTTGCTTATGGCGATCAATGAGGGAAGTACATGTACATCGGCGTGACTCTTGACATCTGCATTGCCCATGACCTCTCTTCTCACCAGCAGCAATGACTTCATTCTTCAAAAATTCCAGCCTTCTCCAGGTCCTCCAGCACAAGAGGAAACCAGCTGATACGGATTCAGTGTTGAGAAACACTGTGCCAGTACCAAGGCTGTGAAAAGACCTGCTACCCCAGCTCCGAAAATGTCGACATCCCTATAATATATCGTGCGACAGCTCAAATAGTCAGTGGAAATTGAATTGCAACTTGATTCGAATTCAGTACTGTGGCACTGAAGAAGCTCAAGCACAGATATGTAGCAATGCTACCATATTATGACTTTCGCGGTTCAGCCTGATTCTCCGCAATGCGCAACGGGAAACGGGTATCGACTTGAGCAGACAGCATACCCTCGTCAAGCACATGGTTTCTTCGAATGTCTCTTGGCATGAAGTCGGCTCGCTGGCTGCGTCCCCGATATTCCGTGCTGGGATCCGGTGGGCGTTAATCTTGAGGTGTTCATGTATACTCATTGGGTACGGATCATTCGGGTATCAGCCTAACGAGCTCCATCCGTGCTTTGGTGAGGGTGTAGATTCATTCCCGGGTAATTAATCTGAGAAGAGGCTTCAGCATTTTGCGAGCGAATTGCACAAACTGGATGAGGCTAGTATGGATGGCCTGGAATCCGCTTTGAATTTTGTCGAGTTTAATGGTGTGTAGATGATCACGACCAAGGATTGACAGTCCTACAGCAATGCAGTGCTCCACGATGGTATGTCGGAAGTTTCACGGCTCCCTGCATCTGTCGTTTGACCGCCTCAGTAGCGTTTGACCGCGTCATCAGCAAACGCGAATCCAGCTCTAGTTCTTTAACCTCGCATCCCATCTTTTCACTTTCGTCCATCTTCAGCTTCCCATCAAGTCACTAAACCTCTCCACCTCTCCACCATGACACCAGACAAAATGGAAGAGTTGATCGACATGAGCCGCGAGCTCCAAGACAGGGCACTCAGAGCACAAGCCGGGATCAACTATCTCGCAAACCACGTCGCACTTCTCAACCGCACCGTCCTCCAGCGTAACATCCAGCAGACCGACCTTGGCAAGCTCTTCGTCGTCCATAATAAATGCCTCTGGCACTTGGCGTGCGCTTACCGCATGCTGGACCAGGCCGTGGATGGTGCGGAAGTGGAGAAGTGGAAGCAAGACGTAAAGGAAGACCTGCCAGAGGTGACACGCGAGCGGGTCAAGGAGTATGTGGCCATGCTGGACAGCAAGGGTGGAGATGTAAGTCTGTAAGCAGGAAGCTGGTCGCATGCCGATACTGACTGATTCGTCGAGAAGAAGGTCGGAGTCGAGAAGAAGGAGTCCATCGACGACACCGATGAAAGCAAGGTCAAGAGGGAGCAGGCCTGATTCGCGTCGTGGCATTGAGTGGGTGTTTGCATCCAATCGGGGTCTTTTGGGTCCTGGTTGGGCTTCGCGCGACACGGTGCGTATTGCCACGACGATGGCAAGACACGGGAGTCCTGTGCTCACGTTACCGGCTGCTTCGATGATGGATTGAGCATGTATGTTGCGAGTGGATGAATCATGTGTCTAGAGAACAGTGTCAGAGGTCCAAAACGGCTGCGAATAGGAGCAAGAAGGAAGGAATGCCATTGCAGTGATTGAACCAGATGAGAGAGCACCGCAATTGGGTTCAACGGTTGATTCGCGCTTTACGGCCGAGCTGGCGTCAAACGGCACATGAGTGGTGTCTTCTCCCTGCAGCAACAAAAGGTGCGCACAGTCAGCAAGTGTCTCAGCAAAGATGAAGCGATGCCTCCCAAGATCCAAAGATCTTCTGCTCGCGCCCTCTCTCCATTGCTTCCTTCGCATAGCTAGCTCCACATCGAAGTCTAACACGACCGCAGCAAGAAGTCGTCGCGTTTCATGCCACGCCAGGTTCTGCATTCGGATCAAGTTCACCCTTCTCAACCCAAGCAATTCCTCGGCCCGATGTGGAACGGTTGAACAGAACCCAATCGATCGTTCCTGAACTCGTCGGGTCTGTCTGGCAGCCGGCGCTCTGGTATGTATTCGTGAACTCGATGAAACGCTTCCTCGTCGTGATGCGCGGCATACTGGTTGATGCTGACCTGGGTGTCTCCTGCGACCCACCAGCCGTCGATCACACAACAGCCGCGAGGAGTTCGGCGAGGATGCACGACCGGGACTGGTAGATACAGGCGTAACCGGCATAGATGTTGGAAGGAATGATGAGGGCGGGCTGTACGAGGGCCACAATATCGCTCATGTTGAGGCTTGCACTCGAAGTCGCTCCCTCCCCGCCACCACTCCCGAAAGCCAATTGCAGCTCCCACGTGCCTTCCGCGTCATTATTCGCATCTCCTGATGACCTGATCATAACAACTCCCCGGCTTCCATCTCACCCACCGCCAACATGGTATACGAGAATATGACGTCCGCCTCCGCCTCCGACATGCTCCGCGATCGTCTCCTCCAAATCGCTGCAGAACGTAAGCGGAAAGAACTGGAACGCCAGCAGGAACAAGAGGCATTGGAAGCGAAGCAGGCCGAAAAGCGTAACCGCAAGAGCTACATGGAGCGCTTCGGCATGACGCGGAAGGAAGTGCGCAAGCTCATGGTATGGTCGCCGCAGCGCAGTGGGAGGCAGAACCTGCTGGAGAAGAGAATCGTGGAGCTGCGGAAGCAGAAGCGGGCGAAGAAGGGCAATGCACCAGCCGACGTACAGGAGTCGAGTCCGCAGAAGCAGCATGGACAGCCAAAGGCGCCGGCGAAGAAGGGCGGTGTCAGGGCACGGAAAGCTGTGAAGTCGTGAAAGAGCACATGCGGCATCGTCAATCGCAGCTTTCTTCAAGCGGCTCATCCAAGCATCATCACGCAGAAATCATCATGCTACAGCATCTACCCCCAGTAAACCATGCCAGAATGATCTACAGAAGTTACTGGAGCATTCATCGACATCGACCGGTGGCAATTGAGCTGGCTGAGGATTCATCACGACCACCAATCGACTGCGATGGCGCGAGAATGGTTAGGACATGAGATGATTGTCCACGCCAGAGAGAATGCCATTCCATACCATGGTCTCAGAATGCAAGGGAAACAGGCTCTGTGCCTGACTTTGTGGAGTCTCGATGCAATGTTCTTGCAGAGGCAGGAGGAACAAAGGTAGCAGCATCCGCATATGGAAAGCAGTCATCCTTTAGACAGCTCTTTGTTGTGAGCTATGACAAGTCGTGATTGCACTCAATGGTTCTCATCGATCTTGCCATCACGCCGAAACTCTCTAAGAGTCTCATTTACCAGGAACCTAGGCTTCGTCCTGACTTCGCACACCGTGTCATTGTCACAATGGAGCTCTCCAAGGCTGACAAGATCAAGGACATCGAAGCACGCCTCCAAACGGCAAAACTGGAGAAGCTCAAGCTACAGCAACAAGTCAGCGCTCTGCAGGCCGTGTCCGCCGACATGGAAGAATTCGCAATCGAATTCTCGACGACGCCCGATGACAATGCTGTCCATGGCTCCCTGATTGAACAGCTTGCGCGAGCTCACTGCTTACTGCAAACCGTCTACTTGGCAGAAGAGGACTCATGGCGACATCCGAAGAAGCCTCAAATGGCGCAAATAGCCGCATACCTCGAGGATTTATCTGGCGCATTGGGTGGGAGCATTCACACGGCGATTCTTGAAAGAAGTGGGGAACTACAGGCAGACCATTATGGGCTTGAGCCATAGCATGAAGAGATTGCCATATGCCCTGGATGTGCGGCCGTCAGAGCATGGACTCAGTCTTGTACAGAGACCACTCTTTTTTTGAGCATGACCGCGATCGCGCTGTTTCAGGCCTGGTAGCCGCCGGGCTGCCTCCGACAAGGCCGGAATCTGTAAAAGAGGCACGCAGTCTCGCCAATTTATCACAACGCTTGCCAGACAAGGTCAACATAGCTGGCCCCGGCCTGCTCAGTGTCTGGATATCACTGAAAATCTGCCATTCTACAACCCTTGATTTGCTCTGACGTGAGCTGCAAGCTAGATGCACCTTGCTTGCCGCTCCACCATTGAAAGATTCTCGTATTGCAACTGCACGCAACTCGAAGACAGCTGATCTGCTGATGCTAGAGCTATACGGCCAACTTTTCGGCCATACCTTGATCCACTCAAAGGCCAATAGCTACATCGCAATTGAAGTACGTCTTCTGAACTCCACCTCATCAACTGCGCCAACTTGCCCAAATCTACGCGATCATCAAGCCCTCCACCGAGCTCACCAAGGATGAAGAGATCAAAGCACTGCAAGAACGCCTTCGGAAAGCCGAAGAAGGAAATCGCCAGCTCCAGAACCAAATCGATGCCCTCAAAACCAGATTCGACCGTGAACTGCAGCGCGCGATTTTGATTGAGCAGCTCGCTCGTGCTCACTACCATCTGCAAAACATATACCTGGCCGACGTAGAGCCCGAAAACTACTCGAAGCCGGACCCTTCTCAAGTGCGCGAATGGCTCGTGAGCCTGACTGACGCGGTGGGCGGGGACGTGTATGCAGTGGTGCTTGATAAGAGTTACAAGCTTGACGACAAGAAGTATGGATACAAGGTACTGTCTGACTCCGAACTTGAGCAAGTAGAAAACACACTGACACATTGACAGGACGTAGAAGCTGGCATCCGCGATATTATGGCCTCCAGGAATATGCGCGCAGGACATGGCTTCACATAGAGGTTATCACATGGTGAAAAGATGCTCGAAACGTCTCCGCGCGTGAAATTGTATCCCGAGAAACCACTTCGAAGTTCTCCTTTCCCTCCATTCGTAGATGAGCAAACATCCCTCATGACTGAAATACGCGGCTCAGTACCTCCATGCGGCTCACCTTCACCAAAGACCTCAACACGAACGAACTCGTCATGAGCTCTAACAACACGGACACCAAGTACTTCCAAAACGGTCATCTAGACATCGCCCGCTTTCAATCCGACTTGTCAACTTTCCAACACGACCTCGCAAAATTCAAAGCAACATTGACAGACGCGAGTTCTCACCTCCTGTCCACACTTCCCAAAAATCCCGAGGCTCTAGTCCAATGCATCGAACAACTCGCCCACGCCAAATTCCTGCTCTCACAAGTCTACACCGCTGGAACAATGCCGAGTTTAAGCCAGGTCAGTGTGGATTATGGCGAGGTGAAGAATTGGTTGAGTACGCTGGAGTTGGGATTGCCGAAGGAGGTTTATGATGCTGTTGTTGCGAGGGAGGATGATTTGGGGAGGTTTGGGTATGAGGAGGATCTGTTGGAGAAGGAGAGGCGGAGGTGGGAAGGTAGGGAGAGGGAGGGGTGGTAGATTTAGGTGGCTTCATCATATTGGGGATGTGTTCAAAAGAGACTGGCTAAGATGGTGATGATGGAGTAGCCACTTTCCAAATTCAAGCCGTGGGTATCAATCTGTGCAGTTGCACATTGCCATAGGGTCGGGTCAACGGTGTTCGCTGCAAGCAACCAAGCACACAGTCCGAGCTCTATGACTGGCAAAGGCATTGGAAAGCCGCTTTTGACATGCCATAAACTCCAGCGGAAATGCAGAATGCCCTCGACATGTCCTCTGGGACCCATTATCGACTATACACAGCTTCTCGGCATATATCAATGACTCCGGAGTTGATGATGGCTGTTCATAGCCGCACTTTGCATGGATCAAGGACTCGAGCGTGAAAGTGAATCAAGCGCAAAACATCCTGCGCATGGACCATGCTTCGAGTGAATCCTCGTCAGGGCAACGCGCTCGTGATTGCGCGCGGTCTGGATGCCATCTCTTCCTACTTAATGCGACCTTTTTCGTCCTCTTTCCACACTTTTCCTCAGCGCACCTGCTCGCGAATCCACAACCTCGACCTGATTCTCACGGCATCACCACCTCAGACTACCACACCAGAACAAACAAAATCCCGTTCTGCACCTCAGAAAAAGTCATCCTCTTCGCGGCCAACCTCGACCAAGAACAGAGCATCCTCTGCACTAGCGATACCACTTCGACTTCTGCTTTCAACCCAACCTGAATCCTTTCTCCCACATCATCTCCACAAGCACCGTCAACATGCTTCCCTTCGGTTTCGTCCCAGCCACTCCAGTCGTCGTGATGGGCGGCCGCAACCGCCTTCGCGACATCGAGCAAGTCCAGCGCGGTCGTGCCGTCGGTCAAGTCGAGGGCTACGCAGCAGCAATGCGAGACATGAATCGAGGCCGCTCTCGCTCTCGCGGTCGAGGTCTGCCTCGTATTACCTATTCCTCTCCGACCCGCACTCGCGATCGCTCAACTAGCCACCACCGCAACAAATACGACGACGGCCGATCCTCCAGCCGCCACCGCAGCAATCACTACACATCCGACGACAAATCCAAGACCTCCGACACCAAATCCCTCATCACCAAAGACGCCTACGAAAAATACAAACTCCACAAAGCCAAACACGAAGAATACCGCGATCGTCTCCAATCCGGACCAGACGGCTACAAGAAGTCCAATCGTGGCAAGAATTCAGAGTCTTCCTACGACCGCGCCTCGCGCTACCGCGCACTCGAAGAAGAATTGCGGTACAAAGACGCAGAAGTCAACAAGTACCGCATCGAGAAAGACGAGTGGCGTCGCGAACAAGCCGTTCAGCGCCAGCGGGAAGAGGAGTGGCGGCGTCGGCAGGAGATGGGCGGTCGTGTGGGTGGGAATTTTGATCCGAGTCGTGCTGAGGGGCCTAGGGATGAGGTTGTGAGTACCGTAATCCATTCACTGAGCTGAGCTTCATGGGAGTGATCACTGACGAGGAATTCCAGGATATGCAGCAGTATCGGAAGCGCTATATCAATGAGGGTTCGTACTGTGTGGAGGATGAGCGTTGGCCTTTTTATCCTTCTAATTATGGTGGTGGTGGAGGGGAGCAGCGTGGTCGAGGTTAGTGCTGGTTTGATTTTGATATGACTTGAGGGAGATGATAATGCTGATGGGATTATAGTTCGATTTCAGCAAGGTGAGGGGTATGGGCGTCGAGATCGAGATCGTGGTGGGTATTATTAAGACCACTGCGAGGAAGAGGTTGACTGAAGGGGAGCTGGAGCATGGCGAAGGATGATACCGCCGACTCGCGAGAATGGATTGGCGTTCTGCATCGGGCGTGACTATTCATAAACCTGCCCTGGTTATATGTAAACCCGCCCTCCGGCAACGGAGGAGCCTGAGGCAAATTAGTTAGTAACACCTTACCAATTCTACCTCCATCTTCTCTGCTATAGGATTCTCGCCTTACCTCACTGTCGCCAACACCTTATTGCCGCCAACACCTTATATTGTCGCCGCTATGTCGAGCCCTTCTGCGCAGTTACAGGCTGATACTGCCGCCGCCGCCGCCGCCGCCGCCGATGAAGAATACACCAATACCTCGCTCTTTAATAATAAGAAGCGCTAGTTGAGGGACCTACGCTAGGGTTTCGCTCGGCCGCCGCAAGAAGGCGATAAAGGAGGTTTGAAGCTATAGGTAGAGTTGCTATACGGTAGCCGTAGCCTAATATCGACGGAATACCTTTATAGTATAGATCGGCGGTATTTAGATAATATTATTATAGATTAGAGGTCTAATGCGGCGTAGTAGGCAAGGGATAATTATGTCCGCCTTACGACGTATGAAATAGAGGCTAGATACGACGGACTCGACCCCTAGTTATATAAAGAGCTAGATAAGGAGTTTATAGTATCTAAGGACCTAGTGCTGCCGTTTCTCGATAAGATAATAGTATAGTACGCTGCCGGGTATACTACCGTACGCTTTACGCTTCGTGCGGTCGGTAAGGCGGCTAGTCCTATATAGGGCGGCGCTAGTGCTAAGAGTGTTGTAACTAGTATTAGTAGTAGTGGTGGTAGTAGTAGTAGTATTATAGTCGGCGGCAGCGGGGTTAGTTAGTAAGAACAACTTCCTCCCTTAGAAATCGAGACTGCCTCTTAACCTACGTATATCTTTAGTAACAACGACGAATATAGTAACTAGTCTAAGTCGGAAATAGAAGAATACTAAGCAGGCTCGTTTGCTACTATCGAGAACCCCGAAAACCGTATGTTTAACAGCATTATAGCCGCCGAGGAATACGTAGAAACCTTCGCTTTAGAGAAGGGCTTTAAGACGAAGAAGATAGGCTATAAGCTTAACAAGGACAACGTACTCTAGCGGATAACACGCCGCTACGCGCGGTATTTAATACCTATAATACGGAAAGCAATAAAAGACAAACGAGAGGCACGGCGGCAGCTTAATCTAATAGCAAAGACACGAGAAGGTTACTCTAAGCTATGCGATTGCCTATAGTCTGTAACCCTCGCTGCTAAGGATTGGCATAATCCGGACGATAGCTACTAGTCTGTCTTATAGAATAGCTCTAACTACAACTATCTAGCAGTCTATCCGATAGCACTAGCTAACCACCGCCGAAGAGCTCGTATAATAGAGATTGTCGAGGCTATATTGCAGTTAAGGTCTATAGGCGTTAGCAATCGACAGATTAAGGCCGCTATTAAGCTCCGTTTTAGTAGTAGAGACTAGCAATCGCCTATTATACCTACTACTTTACGAGATATCTTAAATGCCTAGTAAAAGGCTAAGAAGTTGCGACTCGCTAGCAAGTTAGTAGTCGACAAGACGATTAAGGACCTCCTATAACAGAACTACTTCGTACGGAAGGGTATTAGCACTAGACTAAGCGGTGAGCAACGGCTAGAATAGCTGTATTTCTCGCACCCTAAGATAATTAACATCTATAAGAATTGTCCGGATATTATAGTTATAGATTGCACCTATAAAACCAACGAATATAGTATGCTATTGCTTGTAATTGCCTTACTTAATCAGTTTAACCAAACCTTCCCTCTAGCACTAGTTTTTATACCTAGACAGGCGACTAAGCAGTATTTAATTGCTATTTAGTGTACGTAGGAGTTGTTAGCAGAATACACCTGTAAAGAGCCTCGCCTTATAATCTATGACCGTAACAAGGTACTAATGAAGGCGCTAGCAAGCGACTAGACTCATTTATATACACAGCTCTACCGCTAGTATATCAGACGCGTAGTAGAGGCCAATTCGAAGGCCTTCCTTAGCACTAGACCGCCGGATCTAACTATAAGGCGTAGGCTATTGAGTATAGCCGCACAGGACTTTATAGACCTATTTAACAAGGCTATTAACTTACCGTCGGTTGAGTCGTTTACAACCAACTCGAAGGCCCTCGAGAACGGTAAGATTGCCGCTAGTAAAGGCGAGCCTACACGCGACTACTCGGACAATAAAGACTAGCAATCGCTAGCTAGCTATATAGCTAATATATAGTAGGTCTATCGACAGCACTATATTAAATACTAGATTGACAGGACGCGGCATTATAGCAATACAACAACCTCGCTAGTAGAAGGTTGTTACGCTAGCATTAAGGCATAGTTAACGACCTGCAAGAACGATATCTATAGCTTTATTAACAAAATAGTGCCCTACTTCTAGTACTAAGTTGACCGCTATAGGCTTATAGTTGGAGCCGAGATTAGTCGACCTACTATACTGTTCTTAAGCGATCCATTCTACGCTGAAGTTGTTAGCTATATTAGCACCTTCGCTCTACGCAAAGTGGCCGAGCGAAGGGCTCTCGTACGCGCCGAGCTCGAGAAGCGGAAGTCTAATAGTTACAGGCTATTAGATTGTACCTAGTGTTATCGAAGGGTCTATAGCTTGAATTGTATATACTAGATGCTGGCCCTTAAGGAGTCTGTAACCGGCATTCTTACTATTCGTATGTTCGAGAAGCACTAGCGAGTGCTACGGAGCGATTACAATAGCAACGAGACAACTACTCACCGCACCTTAGAGCCACTTAAGCGGATTAATAAGCGGCTTAGTCGTACGACTCGGCGTAAGGCTACTAGACCTAAGCTAATTAAACAGGCCGCTAGATAGGCCGCTATTAACCAGCAAGAAGCGATAAGACAGGCCGAGCCTAGGAGGCCTATTCTACCGCTACTAGCACTACGAGAACGTTTACGTAAGGGCTGTATATACAAAACGGCCTACAGGAGGTGCAAGTACGTTAAAGATAACGTAGACTGCTACTCTAGCTATTACAAGCATAGGCAGTGCGATAGAAACCCTATATCTACTTATTTACCTACTTAGGAAGGACCTCCGCCCGCTCCGAGGGCTCTACTAGTACCTATAGCGCTAGCAGTAATGCCAGAATACACTAAGATCGTATAGTAGGAGCTATACGTTAATGCGAGGGTCGTAGAACCTTATTTGCTAGGTAGGCAGTATACCTAGAACAGTTAGGATTAGCTATATTGTCTAGTTCTATATCTATTATTTACTCAGTTTCTCTTTCTTACGTTATAATTCTACTCAGCGCTAACGAGAGCACTAGAGGCCTCTGTTGCGATATTCTATAGTGTAGATTACTAGCAATATAGTCTTACCGAGGCCGGAGCCGGCTCTCGGTCCGCGGTCTACGAATAACTAGGGCAGGTTTATAAATAGTTACGCCCTTCTATATCGGATTTCTTAACGCAGAGCATAGCGTTTTTATCGAGCTTTAGTAATTGCAGTGTCCTACGATAGATAGGCGATGGTTTTAAGGAAGCTTGCCGACATCGATGACTAGTAATTCTAGACTGAGAGATTGTTAGCGATAAGCCGACTCTACGAAATGAAACCTATTTAACAAATCGATTCTAGCCACTTAATTCTAACATTCTCACCTGTGATCGAACTTGTCTTACTGTACTGCATAGCCTTAATTCACAAGGACTAAAAACGATGTTAACGAGCAAAATAATCGCCGTCAGCTCTATTTTATAAGGCATGAGATAGATAGGTCATGCACTTCGATTCTGAAATGACTTACAGGCCGCTTGATCGTATCTCTAAGCGAAGAATAATCGTCCAAAGAAATACACATTTCGCGTATATACGTCCACTGTCCGGTTGATTATGAGGTCGGATAAAGCAAAACCAATGGTCCTGAAGCTTAAAGATCTTACCGTCAAATTCGACGAGTACATTACGACTCCTCATAATTCGTCGAAGCTGTCATTTCGCCCATGCTCGATCATACCTTATCAAATGGAGACTTCCAGACCGCTTTGCAATATCTTTGAGTGACGAGAGGTTGTCAAAATCGTCGAGAAATGAAGGATGTATGTGTGTATAACTTCGATCTGGTGCGTACCTCTTGGGTCATGAACAGTTAATATAGTGCGTACTGATGAGAGAAACCCGGGTAGTATCCACAGAAAAAAAACAAGGCTGGGACAGTTGATACTGTAATGTATATATTCGCACATCAATATCGATATGGACTGGTACATATCGCTTCCTTCATCCGGGGTATATCCATCTCATTCCACATCATCTTATCATAATCACTCATCCATCCCCCAACTCCATCCACACGTATCTAAAAAAACGGAAAATTAAACCGCATCCCATAATCCACATTCTCGGGCACAGCCTCAATCCGATGGCCCGTAGTCCCAAAAAGCTTATCCCAAAGCCTCGTCTGCTTCCCATAATTCTGACTCTTCCTCCAACCCTTCCGATGATGAAGATCATGATCCTCAATCGCAAGCTCACAATCCACAAGTTTCAAAAACCAGCTGGCAGCGGAAGGAGTGGTGGAGTAGATGCGGAGTCCCGAGTGTCCGAAGGCTTCGGTGAAGATGATGTATTCGTGACAGACCCACCAGTCGTGGAAACCCATGGGGAGTTGGAAGAAGAATTTGAGGACGGCCCAGGTGAGGAAGGGGACGAGGGCGATTTCGATGAATTCTTGTTCCGAGTCGGCGTAGGAGGAGAGGAGCGGGGTGGGGTGTTTGGTCATGTGGTGGGTGCGGTGGATGCTCCAGAGCGCGTCGATCTCGTGGGAGGAGCGGTGGTAGAGGTAGAACCAACCGTCGAGGACGAGAGAGTAGAGGAAGAGTTCTACTGGGAGCCACCAGCTGAGGGAGAGGCTGCCGGTTTGGGAGCGGCGGTAGGCGAAGAAGATGGCGATCATGGGTCGGATGCTTGTGGTGAGTTGGAGTGATGCTAAAACCTTGCCCACACCATTATCCGGGACTTCGTCGCGTTCGTGCTTGTCTCCATCGAGGTAGCCGTACTTCATCCCCAGCGCCTTGAGCAGACGGACTTCTCGGATTGCGTTGAGTTGCATCGCGATTGTGTATAGCAAGAATGCAGAGATCGGATGCATGTCTTTTCCGTAGTACCACATGTAAGCTTGCTGTATGATCATCGGCCATGCCGCGTGGAGGAGGATGAAGACATGACAACTCCATTCAGTCATGTATGGCACTTTGTCGGTCTTCGCATGTTTCGGTGGCTCCTGGTCCAGATCTTTGTAGAATGCGTTGACGGCGTTCAGGAAGCGGTGCGGAAATCGCCATTGACTCGGATCTTTCCTCCACGTCGACTTCATGGAGTCGGTCGGCCTTCTGTCTGCGTACACCATCGTGAAGGTTGTCGCCGTGCGTGGTTGTTTCTGGGATTGAAAATGGTCGTTTGTGTCGACGAAGTGGCGTGTGGTATATCATCAAATGACCATAGAACGATACGACCAATAATCTTCGAGGCCGATGTGCAAGATCCGATATGTGGATGCCTGTGGCGCCTCGGTATCTTGTGAAGATGGCGTCGTTTTCTCTCCGCTTTTTTCGTAGTGCGGAGGGCCTCCGCCTTCCCGAAAAGCCAAGATGAGCGAGACCTGGTCGCTGGAGTACAAGCGACTTTGGCGATCGCCGCGTTTCCCACACTTCGACTGGACAAATCGGTCTCGTACGCAAGGCTTCTGGAAGCAGGATGACATCATACCAACATCGTAGAACTCGGTGTCGTCGAGATAAAGATTGCACTAGCATGTTCGATCATCTGATCTTCATTTCCGGACGCCAGGCAGCACAATTTTGTTCGGCATCTCTCTGCACACATCCATAGTCTACACGTGAAGAGAATTTTCATTCTCCTCGCGCGCGCGTGGCCGCATAATGCTGGCGTTGGTCAGGCGTGTGTGACTAGACAGGAGCTGCTTGCGAGCTATCGAACGCCAGGTTCGTGGAGCTCGGGATTCCTGGTCGACAGCAGAATGGGGCCGCGTGACGTCGCGGGCGGTTGGACAGTGCAAAAAGAAAGGGCAAGCGATTCACACCGTCACGAACGGGATGCTGGTTGCTGGATATGCTTGGAATACCCAAGTCACCAAGCTCATACGTCTGTCTCTTCTGAGAATATCATATGTGGAGCGCAAAGCCTCGCACGGTCGACCTTGCGCTGCCATTGACTGAACTGCCGATGGGTATCAGTACTTCGATGCCATACGACATTCGCCACATAGGGCCATCTATTTGCACGAGATTCGTAGCAAGGAGGTAGAGCGCCAGCGCTGCCGACGTCAACGTCGCAGTTCTTAGGTCAAGTCAAGTCAAGCAAAAAGCCCAAGAGAGCCAAAGTCCAAACTCTTCGAAGCGGAGCATGGCCTAGCCCATGCCCTAGAGGTCGCAGGAATTCGTGATCAGCCTCGTGGCTCGTTGGCACTAGATTAGCACACCATGCCGCGGACGCGACATGCAATCGTGCGCCTGGGCGTGTCGAATGTCACTTCGCTATGGCATCGCTGCGTGTCGGCGATGGGCGTATTGATGGGTGATCATGACTGGTAGCATGAATCGAGAGTGTGCGGGCCGAATGGGTGCAGAAGCTCAAGCGGATAAGGCAGCGAGTTGCATCACTAGTCGATGGCGGCCCTGTTGGGGAAGGCCGTAGTAGAAACGACGATCAAAGGCTTACTACTGCCCGTAGCCATGGCTGTGTTTCTCTTGCAAGCGGCGAAGATTCGTACTCGTGGCAATACTGCCGTTCTCGATTGTTCGTGATCGCGATCAGAATCTCCGCAGTCTGTACGTGAAAGTGAACGTGTACTGTACTCGTGAAGGCGCAATGCGGTAGAAAGCAGATGAGCCAGAAGCGGTGAGCCGCCGGGTGCTCGATTGCGTTGTTCCTGATGCAGTCCTCACATTGCCAACTCAAGCTTCCTCCGTAATTTCGCAGGTCTTGCTGCGACGACTGGTGTACCCAGGCCTCTCCACTTGCCCTTTGCCCCCATCGTACTCTTCTCATCTCGCAGAAGGCTCAAGAAATAGCCTCGGTCGATGTCAGAATCCTGCAGCCTGGAGCATGTGATGAGCTGTGTCGGCAGGTCCTCTTGGATGTCAGGAAATTTAGCGTACCACTGTTTCGATCAGTGGTTACCTTCCGGAGGGCGTTATCCACTGATTCAGTAGTGTTGGTCTAGCATTTGACGGTGCTTATCCTCTTCTGGTACCGTAATAACCTTCTCGGTTATACTGCTAGTTCTAACCGCACCTCTAGCACCTCCGCGGCTCTTTGTAAGTGCATTCTTGTTATATAAACTAGGCTCTTTCTAATAGCTATAATAGCATCTTAGTGTTAAAGGGGTATGTAAGCAATATATAGGAGGAGGCAAGGTCGCCGAGAACGAAGGACGGTTTAGAGCAGCGAAGCTACTAGTATTATCGTTATAGGCGCGATTAGTAGCGGAAGAGGGTAGCAGTAGATAGTATTCGTAAGGCTAAATACAATAAAGAGCCTTATAATGCGGCGGTAGTCGTAATATCGCATTATCGCAGTAGGCAGTCTAAACTATACGAAATTAGTGTCCGCCGCCTTCGACGAGATAGCAATTAGTATAGATAGGCCTTCCGCTATAGTCGTAGAAAGCGGTAATTATATAGCAATTCTATAGCAACAACTCTTAGTCTATATAATAGTCTCTTCTACTGCAAAATTGTCACTTCTATAATAGTTAAATAGCCGCTTCTACGATAGTTAGCAATAGTTAACCGATAGGCTCGAGAGAGGCGCCCTTCTTAACCTAATTCGTTACTACCGCCGAGTGGTTTTCAACGCTACGAAACAGGAGGATTGCGGGAGCTTATTGCTAGTAATTACTAGCGGAACGGCTGTTCCACTCCTCTAGTTAAGCTTTCACTAAAACTCCTAATATCTAAGACAAACCGTATCGGTAGCAGTTCAATAGTAAGCAATTCTTGTATATTAGGAAATTTAGCGTACTACTGTTTACAACAGTGGTTTACTTCCGGAGGGCGTTATCTACTAACTTAGTATGGTTTGCCTAGTAATCGACGGTGCTTTTCCTATTGTAGTACCGGGTTAACCTTCTCGGTTATACCTCCGATTCTAACCTTATCTCTATAGCCAATTCTCGTATATAGATCAAGCTCTTTCTAATAGTTCAAATAGCACAATTAGTTTACTGTTGTTACTATTAGTTTACTATTGTTACTATGCCGCCTGTATTAACTAAACTAGTGCCGCTATTTAGGCCTAATCGTATACTATATAACATAATCGATATCCGAGAGTAGCTATTTAATATACCGTAGGGGTTAACGTACGAGCCTAAGCGCTTCGAGGTGCTAAAGGCTTATATTAGCAACGTATATAAGGAGTTAAAGTCGCCGAGAACGAAGGATAGGTTAGAGCAGCGGTCGCACTAGTATTGTCGTTATAGGCGCGATTAGTAGCGGAATAGGTTGCTAGGAGAGGGTATTCGTAAGGCTAAATACAATAAAGAGCCGTATAACGCTATAGTAGTCGTTATATCGCATTATCGGAGTAGAGCGACTAATCTATACGAAATTAGTGTCCGCCGCTATAGAAGCGATCCTTTAGCGATTAGTAATAACCTATATTGCTACGACCTAAGATATATAGATATTCGGTTAGCAAATAACGCCCTAAAAGTCCTCCTCGAGGAATTAATAGAATAGCGCGCTTTTAACGTTACTAAGGTGTTAGACTTCGTTAAAAGGGGGCTATTAAAGGACGAGTTTAGCAAAATTAGCGGACAGTATCTAAAGGCTAGTATTGTAGCGTAGTTAAAGATTAGGCCTAACCTAAGGAAGGCTCGTACTAGTAACCGTAGAAATACGAGTATCTAGCTAGACGACCTTGCTGTCGCGCTAAAGGGTGTATATAATAATATAGACGGCAAAGAGCTCTAATTCTAGGTAATATCGAAGATACTAAAGGGTAAGACAGAGCGTAGTATTGTCTTTTAGAGCGAGTAGCAACGAGAGTTATTAAATACCGAGGCAGGAGATGTAAGTGTTGTTGTTAGTATTAGTAGTAGTAGTGTAGAAGGCAGGCGTATAACTAAGCTTCTAAAGCTTGCGTTCTATAGTTCCTACTACTAACTTTAAAAATTTAAAACATTACTAACTTACATACTATATAGTTGTTCTTGCTAGACGCGACTTATAAGACTACCGACCTTAGTTAGAACCTTTTTACTATCTATGTTCGCAATGCGTTAGGTTGTTAGCTGCTAGCAGGCTACCTATTGCTAGAATCGCAGAAAGCTAAGCTCGTAGAAGCCGGACTTCGAGCTATTAAGGTGTAGTTACTACTATAGAAGCCTATTGCAGCTATAGTCGACGACTCGGCCTTAGAATAGGCGGCTATTAACCTCTCGTAGAAGGATAACGATTAGGTACGAATTTACCTCTGCTAGCGGTACGTTAAAGAGACCTTCCTTCGCTCGTTTCTAGAGGCCTAGTTTCTAGAGATTGTTAAGCGGTTTTACTACTCAATCTACTACGTACGCAGCGTAGGCGACGTTAGTACCGATATAGCATAGATTTAAGAGTAGTTACAAGAGCATACGCCTATAGGATAGCAGGACAAGGTCCAATACATACGCTATAATTAGAATAGCCAAACTTTACGGAAATAGGCAACTTAGGCGCGGCTCTATAGTCTATTATTGCTACAAATAAGGACTACCTCGCCCTTAGAGGGCTATTACTATGCCATTAAGTATAACCGCAACAAGCGCAACCTAGTGTTCTATATACTATATAGCACTATTATCGAGGTTCTTAAAGTCGACGATAGGCAGGCTTATAAGGCACAGCTAGCTAGTTACAGGCTCGGCAAACGCATATAATATTAGTACTATAAGGGCCTTCTAGGCTTCGAGACACTGCAACTACTAGCTGCTTAGGATCATATTCGAGAACAGGTAGATATTACTATTGAAATAGAAGCTAAGGCAGCACCTATATACAAGGGTACACTGCGCAGTTATAACTGTATAACTCCGGCTCGCTACAATTGCCTCGTATGGTTTCAAACCCGCCTACCTTGCCACTATATTCTACGTAACTATCTGTTCAATAGACTCGAAATTAGTAAGCTACAATAGCGACGATATATCGAGCTGTTTCTAGGCCTAAACGTTATGTTTGCTTACGAATACTAGCGCGCTCTCGACACTTAACAACTCGTAATCGAAGGTTATAAAGAAGACGCTATTGCCCTAGCACAAACACCTCTTTTAAGAGATCTACGAGGCTACTTTAAGGAGGCGGTAGAAACGCTAAATCTGAAGTACTAGCGGATTAAGGACGACCCTTCTATTAATAGTACTACAAAGGACGCATTCTACGCCTTCTACGTACGGAAGGTTAAAGACTTCTCGGACAGTTGCTACGCGTTAAATATTAACTATTTTATCGCTAACCTATAAGAGGTCTATTTTATAGGTAAGACCGAGCGACAGTAGACAACTTAACTACCTTCTAAGCTAGCGACACTAACTCGCGCTCTACTACGACCGACAACGCCGGAAACACACTACCTCGTCTATTCTAATGTAACACTGCGGCCGTCGCCTTTAAAACAGCGCGTTTAATCGTCACCTATTCGCTAACTTGTATTCTTATTACCTCCGCCTCCGCCTCCGCTAAGTAACCTTACTCCGAGGCTATTTCCGCGCCTTCTACCGCCCTCCTTTAATATACCGCGCCGCGAGACAATGCTAGATATATAGTCCTTACAACCGCTCGATATAGCCGACGTTAAAGAGGTAGATTTAATAGGAGATACAATAGTGCGAGGTCTACCTACGCCGCTAGGTCTTCGCTACTTAACTAACTACTAGCATTAGGGTAAGCTATTATAGGTCTTTATATACGGCATTCGCGAGATTAACGGCATTGCTATAGACGACCGTTGCTTTGCCGATTCCGGTATCTCGTCCTTCGAGGAGCTTCTTATCTTCTATAACGTAGACTAGCATACTATAGACACGATAATAAGCTATATACGAGATAAGGATTACGAACGAGCGGCTAGGCGACTAACTAGTTAGACAACAGACGACTCGGAAGACGACGCCGCTAATAACCTACCTAGTAACGAGCGAGTTAGACGAGAGATAAGAGGTATAAGAACATATAGTAACCGCTAGTTAACCGCTAGTTAGTTAACCGCTGGTAAGTTAATAGCTCGTAGACAACGCACTAAGCAACAACGAGGTCGAAGAGATAGCAATTAGCGTAGCTAGGCTTTCCGACATAGTCGTAGAAGGCGGTAATTATATAGTAATAACAATAGTCTCTTCTACTACAAAATTGCTGCTTCTATAATAGTCTCTTCTACTACAAAATTGCTGCTTCTATAATAGTCTCTTCTACTGCAAAATTGCTGCTTCTATAATAGTTAAATAGTTAAATAGCCGCTTTACCGACAGGCTCGAGAGAGGCGCCCTTCTTAACCCAATTCGTTACTACGCCGAGCGGTTCTAAACGCTACTAAACTAGAGGATTGCGGGTAGCTTATTGCCTAGTAATCACTAGTAAAACGCTGTGCTTATAACTCCATTTAGGTTTTACTAAAACTCCTGACATACACGACAAATCCAATAGGGACCTTTAGAAATAGCTAACCTAGCTACCGGCTTCCAAATAAGCGCTAGCTCGTAACCGTTAGGTAAAGGATTAATGTAGCGCTTTTTACGGACCTTTAGAAGAGGCCAATTGGTATATAATTGAAAGCGGTTTAGTGTAGTAAGGAGCCCCTGTTCTAGACCTTCTAGGGGTATAGACCTTAGCTATAGACCTATAGACAGTATAGTATACTAAACTATAGAAACTGGAGCGATTGTAGTTACTGCAGCTACTGCAACGGTCGTTGCTATTGCGAGTAAATACCTCGAGGAAGATAGCAGTAATAAGGACCGGTAGGCGTAGAGGGAGGGTGAATCTATACGTAAATAATAGCACCGCCAGTTAAGGCGTAACCGACTATTTGAACCGGCGAGAATATATAACAAACAGCGCTTCGACCTTCTCAGTTATCCGGAGGCTAATATCAAGGGTAACTTCCGCTTTACAAGGCCTAAATTGATAGAGTTAGTAGACCTATTAGATATTGGTTCAATCGTATTGCTAGTTAGCCTTAAATTGCTACCTATAACGGTGCTTTATATTGTCTGTAAGCGGCTGTCTAGTCTAGGCTTCTAGAAGGATATAGATGAGAAGTTTGGCTATTTAGCTACTATATTAAGTTATATATTCAATGCGGTAGTATATAGCCTAGCGCTAAGGTAGAAGTCGTTCTTATTCTTTAACAAGAGGCGGCTTAGTAAGCAATATCTCCGGAGCCTGGCGGAGTCGCTGTATCTATTAGTTAGAGTGTCTAGTGTCTTCGGATATATAGATAGCACTATAAGGAAGATTGCGAGACCTAGTCGCAACTAGAGGGTGTTCTATAATAGCTATAAGCACTTCTATAGCCTCAAATTCTAAGGTATACAGCTACCGGATAGAATACTGCTTATTAATGGCCCTTATCCTGGCTCTTACGGCGATAGTCGACTAGTACGCGAGTCTAATATTAACTAGGTATAGCATAAGTTGTTTAATAACGACCCTATCGAAGACAAGCTCTTTCTCTTTAGTAACTCGGCATATAGACAGGTTGATAGCATTATTGGATCGTAGAAGTCGAAGAGAGGCGGCTATCGTAACCCTATATAGGCGTAGGTTGCGAAGGAATAGTCGGCTCTACGACAGTCGGTCGAATAGGGGTTTAGTAAGGTAACTAACAACTAGCTATTCTTCGAGTATAAGAAGGGGCTGCGGACTGGTTTAATACCGATAGGGTCCTGCTATTTAGTAGCAGTGTTACTCACTAATTGCCTGTCTTGCTATCGTAGAAACAAGGTCGCTACGTACTACGGTTTAAGGTATCCGGACATTAGAGATTACTTAGGTGCTAAGCTGCTACCTATACCGCTAGTAGGTATAGAAATGCCGGATCTAATGCGTGCAAACCCTTCTAGTAATAGATTAGAGGTTAGAAGTAATATAGAAGACATTAGGGAAGTAGTTATTAATGATAGTAATAAAGAATGGTAAAGAATAGCGATAGATTAGTAAGGAGATAATATCCAACTCTTCCCTATCCTCTTATTAATACTCGGATTAGATACGGAAGAGCTTCGGATAGCTGTTTTACTATAGCGAGAGCTATATACCTTGCTTCTTAGTATCTTAGCAAGATGCAAAGGCAGAGAATAGTAAGGGGTGTAGAAATTTCTAGAAGTCTTCGAAATTCACTATTAGTAACTAACAGAACTGTAGCATTATAACTAATAGTATCGAAGGTAGTAACAACTATGCTAGAGAATTCGCCTCTTACCAAGTTTCTTACTAATTCCGGAACCAACGAGCACTCGGAACACTATATACGATACACCCGATTTAGTCCTCCTCGCTTAAGTCTAATACCTCGATTACGCGAATATCTATACACTAGCGGCCATTAATTTCCAATATCTAACGCTTCTAACAACTACGAGATAGTTCTATCGCTATCGTAGCCGTCGTTACTATGTCCTATCGGCGTTATAACGTTAGCAACGAGGTTCTCGTTAAGGCTAAAGTCGGTAACCTACGATAACTGCGAAGGAATAAGAGGGACGTGTCTAACACGTCTAATAAGAAGGGCTCTTAGCTTATTAAATTAACGTACCGTAGACGCGTGTATTAGCTTTATACGCTTCTTAGAGCGGCTGTCGATATCGTCTATTCGGCGGATTAGATAGTGGTTGTTTGTTGCCTCGGAATAATAGTTAGCTCTTAGTTGATTTGCTAACGCAGTAATAGCTTCTCGAAATAGCTCCAACACTCGACTTAATAACCGCTCCTTATTTAGCTGCTTCTTACTATCGATATCTAAGCGGCGGCGCGTTGTATATAGCGTCGAAGGGGGATTAGAAAGAGCCGGATTTAGTGCTAGCGTTAATGGAGCTATAATAACTAGACTCGGTATCGATAGACTTACAAACGCTACTAGTTCTTAGACTCGCTACGACATAACACGGAGCATATTGTCTTAGACTTGCTAAGCTAGTGTCTTATAACTACGCAGTTTATTAGGCGTAAGAAGCTTCTTGCGGAGCTTCTTATTATTCAGCAATACAGTGTCCTTAAAGCGATCAAGTATCTGTTTAAACTCGGAGTCCTTAGCAACTATACTAGAGGCCGTTAATAGCGCTCTATACTCGATAACTCGCTTTACAATCTACCTACGAATGAGTGTATCTATACCCTTAATAGCACGCTATCTAGTAGGCTTATAGTCGTTACACTACTTCTAATAGCGCTTAACTATATCTCGGATCCGACCTTCTACATAATAGCTAGCATTAGCCTCGAAGTGCTTGATAATTAGTAAGGCAAAATCGTCCGATATGCGGCTATCGCTATTAACTCGATTATAGTCGTCTTCTACGCCTTCTAGCAGGTTAAAGTTGTGCTAAGAGTCTTTAGTAGCAGTAGAAGGCTAAGAGTCGCTCAAATCTAGTATAGGCTGTTAGACTACAGCCTATTGTTGCCGCTACCGCTCGAGGTAAGCCGTTAAAGAGGTGTCTATACCTCTTTAAATAACCGGCCTCGGTAGAGTTGAATTTAGTATCTAGTTAGTAGCTACACTGCTCTCGCTGTCGCTATTATAGCTTGAATTAGTTAATAAGCTTGCTATAGACATAGAGCGACTATATAGTAGCCGCTCTATCTAGACTAGAGGTAATAGACTTCCGACTAAATATAGCTATATTAAAGAGACGTCTATATAAAGAGGGTTACTTTAAAGAGCTACTCGAATAGGTATAGGCGGTACCTATAGTAGTAGGTAGACTAGAGTAGCAAAGGCTAGTATAGAAGAGCCGGAGCCTAGGTCGATAATACGAGAGAGACAAGAGGGGGGGTCTATAGTAGCTATAATCGAGAATAAGGGTAGTTATACTAACAATTAAAGACCTCTCCTACTTCTATAGGTGCCTCTTATCCTATAGACGATATACTACAATTAATCCTCGAATTTAGGTTCTATCTAGTAGCCCTTTAGCGGCCCCTTAGTAGCCCCTATTGCTAATTATAATAACGGCTACATACCTAGACCTTTATATATATAAGTTAGTGCCCTCTCGCACTATCTCGAAGACCTAATAGCTACTTTCTACCTCGCTGTCGCTAGTTACAGGGTGTAGCGCTAAGGAGCTAATTTGCCTTTAATAAGCTAAGCCGGACAGGGTTTAAGCTACCTCTATATTCTTCTAATACCTAACTTCTTCTAGCTAAGGCAGGATCACCACCCCTGCGAGTCGTAAATATAGTGTCTTATATGCTTTTGAACGCGCGCGTTCAAAAGCACGGTCCAAGGTCTACGAGTTGATAATTCACCCCTATTCAAACCGGCGGTCGAAGGATGCGGTACTAACCTTCGTATCCACCTTGTTCCCCGACTGCGCGAAATTGGTGGCTTCTGAAGGTCCCTAATGGTGCCTGAGTGGAGCCATCTGACGGACATGGCGAATATCTCCTCAATGGTGTCCAAAAGATGCAATCGTCGATCTTAGGCTTCGTGAAAATCGTGGCTGAAAGTGCGCGGGAAGTACGTGGACGCGTGGCAGTAAGACTGGCTGTGAGCGTGGGAAGGCATCCTTTCTTGGCGAGTAAGGATCACGTTGTCAGAACATTGGAAGCAATGCAGGAAGCCATCACACTCACAGAAGGGAAGTGTCTACCGAAACAAGTGACAAGTGCAGAGGCTGTATCCCTCGACACACATGGCCCATCTGGCCAGCTCGGTGTTTGGGGACTTCCAGGCCCTTGGGATTGGGGAGATTGAAGCGGGGACAAATCTCGGATGGTTCGGGAAAATCTCGGTTCCAAGGACAAGTAACAGCTTTGCGAAACTGTTCAGTTCGTTGTTCTCAAGCAGTGGGGCAGACATGATCTCGAACGAATCTTCACGTCGCATTGTCTCCTCATCCAGGCTTCTTAAAAGTGAAAGCCAGAATACCAGAGCTCTGGCCGCCAACGAACAGCTCAGCAGCGGCTTGCAGTCTCTGCCCGCTCTCCTCGAACGCATTAGAACTGGTGATACTCATGATCTGCTGACCCACGACGCGAAGCAAGAGTCTCGCTTTGGCCGGCGACAATCCTCGAGCGGCAAAGACGTCGAAATCGTTCAAGACGCCCCAAACAGCGACGAGGTCCAGGATGCAGCAGCTGTGGCCAGCTTCGTCTTTGTCCGTGGCCCAGTGACAGGCCATGAGGACATTGGCTGCCAAGCGCGAGATTTGTGCTTGGATTTCAGTCTTCGGAGGGAGATGGTGCTCGGCGTAATTCTTTGGAAATAAGGTGTTCAGGCGCCAGCAAAGTCGGAGCAGAAAGATGCGTGTGGACCAGTAATGCATGGCTGCTTCATATTCGGGAATGGTGCTGAAATTCATGACATATGGGGTGATGTCGGCGGTTGCAGGAGACTCCATCTTTTGAATATTGACGTGGTGCAGCAGTTCACTCTCAGCGTCCTGATCTTCAAGCCGGAGCAGATCTTTGGCGAGAAGCACCGCCTTCTCCACGTCTTCCGCATTCGGGCTGCTTTGGAGGCTCTTCACGCAGACGATGAGGCGCGGCAGACGAATGAAATGCTGGTTGCTCAGCTTTCTCAGCCTGCCGACCGGGGCCCATTGCGCTTTCATCTTCTCTTTCGAGAATGGGACCGGCTCAGCTTCGAGCCATCGTGGGCATTCGAAGGGAGAAGGCGTGCCCATCACGCACGGTCCGATGAAGGCAATGGGCCAGAATGTATACATCAGAGCACAAGACAGGTCGCTTGGGGGTTTGTTCGAAGTCGCTTGCGCCATCAGGATGGCAGCAATGCCATGCATATGCGAGCGCAATGGGGCCGAAGTCCAGGAAAAGAGCCGCTCGAATGTGACCAGGAGGGCGACTGCAAGAAGCGTATCATCTGCGGAGGCGGATTTTGCCATGTTGTCTCGCAAGGAAGTGATGGCGCGGCCATAGCTGGACAGACAGCTGTCTTGGGTGACATTGGTTCGTTTGGCCGCAAGATCCGATGCCTTCACAATTGCCTTGGCCGCCGCATCGACAGCATCGTCGTGGCCGATTCGCGAGGGGACCAGCTGGAACCAGATGTCGTTTCGGTGAGTCCTGACCATCATGTCGACGAGCTCCGTCCTCAGGCGCGTGGCTGCAGCAGTCGGCTTGTACACCAGAAGGGGCGGCGCATGTTTGGCGCTTTCTGGGGTCCGTGGTGGATTCTTTTGAGTCTTGCGGTGTCGTCGAATCAACTGCTGGTCTTTGGTAGCACCAGAAAGCGCTCGGATTCCTCGGAACGGCTGGCTGCCATGACGCGGGAGGTTCGACTCGTCTGCATAGGCTGCGAGGTCCACCTCATCTTCGGTGGCGATTTCACGAAATCGAGTGTCCTCGTCGCTGTCGGGAGGTGTCTGCATGCCTCCGAAGCCGTATGCTGCCCATTTGTGTGATGATTTGCTCGGCAGATGCAAAGATCACGACTTGATGAGAATGCGCACAGAGAAGAGATCTTGCATAGGCAGGCCGCAGGTACTTACATCAGCCTTAATGCGCTATGTTTTTAGCTGCCGATGTTCCCTGCTGGCCGTGGCCGAGAATAGATGCATATCGCTTGCCTCGTCTGGCGAGCTTCGACGTCTCTTGGCCGGGACGGAGACAGAGTGGCTGAGCTTCTGAGGTATTTCTCCGTCTTTGCTAGTAATGCAGGAATTGTGAGGAGAAAGGATGGACTTGATGGGAGATCTTAGGAAGGAAGGAATTGGAAGGATTCGCGGTTCCTGCCGAGGCATGGATGCCGACCGAGATCTTGAGGGAGAGCCAGGGAGGCGCCCCGGATACATTGTACTCATACAAAATTATACGACGAAAGCCTTTATCACTGCTCGATGGTGCACGATTGGACTTCACCAAGGCCCCAGACTCCTCAGACTCCCTATGCTCCACCGCTCCGACCCGCATCAGCCAGCCTGCGACTCTTCTGCCTCGTCTCCATCGACCCCCTCAACAACCTCACCCTTCTTCTCCTTCATCCGATCTTCCTCTCTCAGCCTCTCCCTCACTCTCATCAATGCCACATCCAGTTTGCTCTGGCCCCACTACTGTCTATTCGCCTCAGCATGGGCAGCATCGAACCCAACACCCCAGATGCGATCATGCGGGCTCGCCTCGACCAGTTCACGATCGCCCGTCGCAAGCAGCTTTTTCTTCAGTCCCTCGTTGCCGCGAAACTTGTGCATGTTGCCCTCTTCCACGATCTGATCACAGTTCTGCACCCACACCTTCTCGCTGAAGCCTCTGACTTGCTTGCCGAGCGCTTTCGCCTTGCCCGGATGCGAGGCCTGCAAGATCTTGACCATCATGGGCTGGTCGCGAAAGAGGCGCGCTTTGCTTGCCATCATCCAGTGCTCTGCGGTATAGTAGAGCTTGCCGTCGACTTTGAATGGGGAAGGTGCCCACTAGCAGAGGAAGCCGTGATTTCGTTCGTACTCACGCCAGAAGTAGATCGTGCCTTGAGGATCTCGTCCGCCAGTGCTTGGTCCAGGTTGCGAAAACTGAGCAGAAGATTGCGCTTGCTTTTTCTTCTTGTTGCTCGCGAGGCGAGCTTCGTTGCCTTTCGTGTTCATGGCTGCCGAGGTGTTGAGAATGAAGTCGGTAGTTGGTCTGCAATAGCGATGATATCTAAACTTGTTGAAAGTACTGATCTGGTCAGTTCAATTGTAATTGCTGATTTGGTTGCTGTCCCGAGAAGAAGACAAGAGCACACTTGTATTTCGTCGTCCATTGCGGTGACCTCGTTTGGGAAGACCACGCTTGACATGCCGTGAGGGTCATTGGTCAGTCGTGACTGCCTTTTCTGCAGCGTACCAAACTCTGTCGCTTTGTGATGTGCAATTGAGCGTCCAGGACACTGGCCAGGTGATGGAAGCAGCATTCATACGCAAGGTCCGAGAAACTCCTCCTGCGTCGTCCAGCAAATCAGTAAATTACGTACGCTCGCTCCTCGTGGGTATCATACACGCAGTTCTACTGTACTGTTCTCCGCAATGCACTTTATGCTTCAGACAACCGCCATGCTTTCCGCTCTTTCGCCGAATGCGTGGAATTGGATAAAAATGATCGCATCTTCGACAATGGTGCCGAGAGAGCCAATCAGCCAAGGGGTGTTCGTGATGACATATTGTCGCTCGAGCGAGTGAAAGAGAATCTGGTCAAAATCAGTACAGGCCTGCCTGCATGTAAAGTGGTATCGTTTGACTTACGCCTGCACCATATGTCAAGTTGCCCAGCAAGCTCAACATGAAGAAGAGCAGACTGAGGCCGTCGCACGACCTTTCACGCTGATTCTTGATGATTTGCGGTATCCGCGCACCCAAATAGCACACCGCACTGATGTATCCAAGAATTTCCGCGCCAATCGGCGTCTCACCGCCATCGCCTTCCTCGCCCACAGGTGTCGGTCTCCACGCACCAGTCTTCCATGCGATTGCCCAGCCCGCAGCTCCTACCGCGCACACGCCGAGGAAGGAGACGGTGTTCTTGACGATCGCCCTCGTCCTGGTCGGCTCTTCCATGATGCGCTCGAGGCTGTCCCGGCCTTCGTTCGTGCTCGTTCTTCTGAGGCTTGCCCTGCTCGTGCGACGACTACCCGGCAGACCCAGATTCTCCTCAGTCACATCTGTCAGCCTTCTCTTGGGTTGCGAAGGCTTCGGGCTCTTGGAGACGGAAGGATTCTGGGTCGCGTGTCCGTTCAGCAGTGGTGTCTGCTCTGTGCCTTCTTCTCTGGCCACAACCTCCGTCTCCTGCTTCTTCTTCAGTCCCAAATAATACAAGCATTGCGAGATCAGCACTAGATCGGCTATGCAGAAGTATACAGCCAATGCGATGACCGTCGGCACGAGACCTGCCCAGATGGCACCGGCAAAGTTCGTGATATCGCCGATGAACCAAATGAAGAGGAATGTCAGGGAGATGCCGTCGGCGTGGCCATTGGTGTAGTTCTCGATCAATTGTGGTACGAGCAGAAAGATCCAGGCTGCGAGGGAAATGCTGCCAAAGACGCCCGATAGCGCTTCATTCCAGGTCAGATGTATCGGCGGCATGCTGGGCAGTGTGGGCGTGTGGTATGAATGGGAAGCAGGCGACAGTCGTGCCTTCCCTCCAAAGCAGACGAGAAGAAGACTGCACACCGAGTTCTGGTGAGAAACGCCAGACCAGGCCAGCCATTGTTCGGGCATTCAACCTCTACGGTTCGAGGAAAGATAGGCATTGACCAATCACATGACCGCAATTTCATCCGGTGCCCCACGTCGCTCTATATTTGTTTTCTCACTGCCGCCGGCTCTCAATCTCTCACGCGACGGGATATCGAACTTTTCATGCACCATACTGTACCATGCTTTGAGCAAGTCTACCACACTGAAGCCAACGCTGTTCTGGCAGTCATGATGCCTCGGCGGTATGCTCGGCAGTCGAATACGATCCTTTGCCTGGAGGACTTCCGGTCAAGTGATCAGCTCTCGAAGGATTCAAGCTTCGTAGCCACGCCGAGTATGGTACGTATATAGCTTTGAAGAATCACAGTGGCGCTCCGTATTGAGAGTGCTTGGCCAAGAATACCGGTGTGTCACGTTCATTCTGCAGGACTTGCCGCCTGTCTGGTTGAGGCTAGCGGTTAGGCACAGCGCTGCATTTATTCGATGACATGCTCGCAGGACTTCCGCCTTGGGGAAGTTTGGACTCGCTGGCATCTTTGCGCGGGACGTCAAGCGTTTCAAGACTCGCCGTGGAATCCTGCCGACCACCTTTTGTGGTATGTTGCCTGCCACATTCAGAGCGCTTGGCTGCAGCTGTGCCTGTGCCTGTGCCGCCTCAGCCTCTCGACCCAGACTCTTCTGCTGCTCCAATACAAGAAGAAGGGATTCCGGTACTGTCGGCACTTGTCCTTCCTCTTCTTCTGCTCAGGTACAATCTTCCAGTTGTGTTGCTAAGGAAGAAGAAATCGGAAAGCTTGCGAGAGCGACTTTCACAGGACAAGCCACTAGTCCCCACTGGGAGACCGTTTGTCTCGAGTCACACAGATCGTTCGTCATCCGTTTGGCTTGGCTTGGCTCGGCTCGTGCAAGGCAAGGCAAGCACACAAGACATATCAACTGCAGTCGCAGTCCAGCTTCAGTTTGTCTTCACATCCCACAAAACGCTCGCCAACATCGTCAAAAATGGAGGGAAGCAAGCTCGGCCTACTCATCGGCCGCTTCATTCAGGTATGCGCGCCAACTCCAGAATTCGCGCGCGCGCCTTTCTGACACCACGCGCAGCTCGCATGCGCCGCCATTGTGCTCGCCATGGCCGCGTCCACGTACAATGGCGTCCACCTTCGGAAAGACCTCTGCGATGCCCGCAACGAAAAGAACGTCAACTGCGGCCGACTGTACTCTCGCTACCCATCGACCCTGGGTTTCACAGCATTTGTCGGCGCTTTCGGTCTTCTCGATGCCTTCGTCGGCCTGATCGCAGCTTTCGTCAGCTTCGTCCCTTTCCTCGTCGCGCTTGGCGGGGATGCGCTTGCGGCCATCTTCTATCTCGCTGGTGGCATCGTACCTTCCTCCACCCCGTATGAGCATCATCCCGTGACTGACACCGTGCCTCCAGAACTTCGCCATCCTGTACAGCCACCCTGCTCCGACCACCGAAGGCCGGTGGCGCCCATGTGGCAGTGGCCGCGACTACGACCTCCTCTCGCCATGCTCTCGCTTCACCGCAGCCACGGCATTCATGTTCATCGGATTCCTCGCCACCATCATGGCTGCTGCTCTCGGCTTCATCGCCAAGCGGTCGGGAAGTATTCGCGGCCATTGAGAGCAGCCTCCAAACTCGCCGAAGACAGACAACCTTGACGCAACTGAACGAGTGACGACCTTGCGGTTACCTGCATCTACCTGCGCTACACCAAAAGCGCAATCGAAGGAGACGCCGCGCGTATGCGATGCGAAGATATCACGAACGAAACGAAACTGCATGCGTGAAGCACCACAGCTTGAAGCACGAATTTGCGCATATCAACTGAATGTAATGTTTGCTATCAGAGCTTGTGCGCCGATTCAGCATTCGTGACACTGGAGCCAGTTTCATGATTTGAATACAAAAGTGTACCACCATACCAACACCATCCTCTCTTTCCCATCTCCTTCTGAACCGTGACTCTCCTCACGCACAACTCCCGCTCCTCCTCTCCCACCCCCTCCAAATCCCCTTCTCTCCTCCTCCCTCATCATCCTCGGCACCTCAATCACCCTCCTCAAATTCCTCCAAAAACTCCAAACCTTCTGCGACGACTACGACTACGACTCCTGCGGCCTCGCCCGGAATGGTTTCCTCCTCGACCTTCGCCGCATTCGTCGGCGCAATGGGTCTCCTCATCGCCGTTATCAATCTCGCGACCGAGTTCGTCCCGTTCGCGCCATGGATGGTGGTGGTGGTGGGAGTTGAGGAGATTGCGGGGGTGGGGGGAGGAGGGGTGTCATTTTCCTGGTTTGCTGCTTTCGATTGGTGTAAGGTTTTCGCTGATGTAAAGGTAGACTATGAGGCTGGAGGGCGGAGGTACGGAGGGGAAAGCGACGTTTGCGAATCTTGTGCTCTGCTTATGGCTTCCTTTCTGCGGTCCCCCTCCACAACCTCCCCACCCTCCTCCCCCAAAAGTCCACTCACCCACACCCACAAAACACCCCCCAACACCTCCCACACCTCCTCCCATCCCTATACCTCCTCGCAACCTGATCCCCCCTCGCCGTCTCATCCAGCACAATCCCATCACTCGCCTTCACAGCATCATACACCCGTATCTCATATAGACTCGTCTTTTTATCCCCTCCCTGAAAAAACCAAGCATGCTGTTCAGAAAATTTATGTTTGGTTTCCGCGCTCACGAGATTGTTGTCTATGGCATAGGCGAGAGAATCACGTTGATGCGTGGTGATCGCGTGCTTCGGGTGGCGGAGTTTGGAGAAGGGGTTGTGGGATTTGAGGCCGTGGGTGAAGGTTAGTTCGTCGGTGTGGAGTTTTATTGGAGAGGTTTTGGAAGATGGGGGAGGGGAAGAAGAGGAAGTTTTGTTGATTGTTGAGGTCTTTGGCGCTTTCGTTTCGGAAGAAGATGGTGATCCTTCTGAAGATCGATTTGCGAGTGTGGATGATGATGGAGGCGAAAGTGTTGAGGAGCTGGCATTGTCTGGGTTGTGTTGATCTGGGGGAGATGAGTCTCCGGGTGTTGAGCTTGTCATGGGTGTTGCGTTTAGGACGAGAAGCTTGAAGAACATGAGTATGATGAGTCCACATTCTTGCTTCATTGCCGGCCTTGATTGCTTTGAGAGTTTCTTTGGGTGATTTTGCGCGGCAAACATCGCTTGTTGGAGTCCTCTCTACCGCGAGTACATCCCCGTCCACCATTGCCACTGGCCATGTTCGTGCTTTCGAGTTCTTTCTGCTCACTTCTCTGCGTAGCTTTCATCTCCGCGTCGTCGCCAGATGCGGCGGAGCGATGAAAAAGAAAAAGGGATGCAAAGTGATTTCAGGAAGTCAAAGTGATGGCAGACTGAGCCTGCCGACTTCTCGCGTTGCATAAAAGGCACAGCGACCGACCCCAACTCTTTCGAATGACATGTCCACACCAGATTGGCGTCCCAATGTGGACAAGACGCTGTTGTGTTTCCACGAACAGCTGATGTCGAACCCCAAAACGAACCGGTGCCTTCAGAGAGTCCTTGACGGCATACCTGGTAGGCGGTGGCATTGTAAGAAGCCAGCTGCAATAACTCACAGCCGATAGCTCCACCAAGCAACGGAGCTCAAAACCAGCCTCCCCCAGCTCGCGATGCCGTTGAGAGTCGCGATGCTGGCCGCGCCAATGTGAGCACCACCGCCGCTCACCCTCCACCGCTGCCGCCTGCCAACAGCTCACAGCCGCCACCGAAGCCAAGCACCGCAGAGCAGAATCGTGCTCTGCCGCCTCGCGATGCCGCTGTGAGTCGCAAGGTGGTGAGAATGCCCGTCATATGACGAAATGGGACAAAGCGGCCCTTGATGAAAGCTGTGCCGCCGGCAATCTTTGCACCACCAAACTCCAGGGCAAAAAAACTTCCTACTTGCATGAATGCTCTCGCTGTGGGATTGTCGCTTGTTCTTTATGTAAGCGGAAGGTATACAGTCCGCCAGAAGCGGATACGACTGAGTTCAGGAAGAAGAGGAGTATTGTTCGTAATGCTGCGGCGAGAGAGGAGAGGATGCATATTCACCTCAGCGAACACCAGTCGATCGGGACAGCCATCCTAGTGAATCGGAGTCGAACGCGTCCAATGTGGTTACATTTGTCTGTTTTTGTTTTCTTGCAGCACAGCCGATTACCCGATACAATGGACCCGATCATGCGAGCTAAGTTGGCCGCTATCAGTGCTGGTAGTGCAGCCAATATGCACAACATCAGCAGCAGCAGCAGCCGTACCACACGCAAGGGCAAGGGCAAAGGCTTGGACCAGGACATCATCGACAAAATAAATCATTGCCAACTACACCACACTACGCCACCTAGCAGGACTACTATTGAGGCCAGACACGACGACAACCAACCGCTGCTTGTGCCGGTCTGGTTCGCCCCTTAGCAGGATTATATCGCCCTATCGAAGACAAATCTCTATATGGTTAATCACCTCACCCGCTGGAATGCACAACTCGACGTCTAAGCACTAGCTATCGACCGATACGACGACGAGTTCCCTAATGGCCAGGGCTGCAGCGCTAGTAAACTGCAAGAAGTGTTAGGTAGCTAGGCTACAGTGTCGCATATAGCAACTAGCGACGCCCTCGATAACCTACAGTCACTCGCCCTAATATACCGCGCCGAATTTCAGGATAATATTAGGAGGAGTACTGGCTATACCCTCGATCACGATGATCCACTCCTTTGGACCCGGCCCAATATTCTCGGCGGTACTCAACCGCGAGGATTCAATTATGCGGCTACGCCGACCTCTTCCTCCTAAGCTCTTCGGGAGCGCCTTGCTACGTTCTACCAATTCGCCGAGTCCGATGCGAATAGCAGAACAACACTAATGGGCATCGATTGCGAAATGAATAACGGCGCCTTATCGGAACTCGGTGTTGTCCTCCTAGAAGCACGCGACCTGCCAGACGACCTGATGTGCTGGACCCGGTGAATCAGAATGGCGGGTAGCGTGAAGAGCTCACACAATCTCCTGAGCTCATTTACAGCTCTAGCGCTGCTGCACCACCGAGCGTTCGATGCCAAAGCCAACCTTGCATTGAGAACGTTGGATCAGTGGGTGAGACTGGCATTCCCTTGAGCAGGTCTACGGCTCTAGTATATCGAAGCGATCAGGCAGTCTATATAAAGCAATGCTCTGTAACGCACGATGAAGTGGCTTGGGAGGCGACGTGAGCGACGCAAATGCTTTCTTAACCAGTATGAAGTGGCGAGCTCCAGCATCCCAAGCGATGATGCAGTGAGTGTCGGAAGCAATACCTTATAAGGCGCAATGCTTCCTCGAAGGGCAAGATGTCGACGGCCGGAACGAAGAGCGAAGATCCTCTTCTTGAAGGACCCGAAGCAATAATCCTTTGGCCTACAGCGCAGCAGCGTATTGAATGTCGTAGCTAACAGTCTATAGAGCTCAGTAGCCTTGAGAGCGGCGTCGTGTTCGCCAGCAAGGTGAAAAGTACATATATTCCCCCGAATGGATTTCAGCAGTGAGCTTCAGCCACCACAACGTCGATTCGCAGTGGACGTCGTGGCCAACGGTTCGAGCAGATCAAGTCCTCGTCGAGCTGCTGTTCGATTCGAAAAACATGTACGGCTCCGCGAACCATATCCACTAGAAACACGTCCCTCCGGGCGAGCAGCTGAGAGCAATATTGTAGAGCGCAGGATAACGCTAGCCGCCACGATGGATGAAAGAAGATCAGGATGGTTCTCCGAGTCCAAACTATGGCCCAGATGCTCGCTCGCTTGAATAGGACTCGGCGGGGGAGGGACTACTCCACGATGTTCACCATGGCCTTTTCGCCAGCGATTACTACATCCGGTGCAAGCCAGCGCGTTGGCCAGCGGAGTGAGCAGCGCAAAGAGTCTCTGGGAAGAACCTGGGACAACAAGCACCGGAATTATATCGCAGCAGGGCAGTTGGTGTAGCGGTTGGCAGTCCCTAGAACCCGATGGCTAGAAGTCTTCTGGCTGTTTGCCATTAGCTCTAGTTAGTTCTCCCTGCCTCATGTCCGTCCCTCTCGTATTTTTTCTCCATATGCACAATCTTTGGCTCCAATTCTCCTGCTCCTTGCCAAGATCTCTGAACCAATCCTACGTCTCACTCATCCTCAAATGACTTCTTCAATAGACGCAGGAGCTCATGTTCTCTAGTCGTGGATTGAAAGGTGTTGCATGATCAACTCGTGTGTAGCAATACTTGTTGCAGATCCACAGTGGTCTTGAGAGTTGGAGTCCATGGAGATGACAGGCGAGTGAGGTCGAAAGCCTGTATACTCCTCTCCACATGTCTGCTATTCGTGAGAAGATTCCAGCCTACGCCATTTATTCGAGAGGCTAAAAGCGTTGTCGTTCGCGGTAGTCCGAGTTGAACTGAAGTGAAACAGCACTTCTCACTACACCATACTAGAACTCCAATTTCCAATTTCTCAAAGCGCAAGGTACGAAGTTTCTAAAGTCCTCGCAGGAAATCGTGGCGGAGGTTCGCGAGGCCAAGGACTGCCCTCAACTCGCCAGAAGGTTTCAACGCAGCGTGCAACGGATGCTGAAGATTTCCGCATCGGCCTTCTAGCCGTTTGTGTACGGAGAGGTTCTCGAGGACAGACATTGCTACTAGTCAGAAACCGCCCCAAGGTGATCGAATGAAGCACGTCAAGAAGAATCATGCGGTAAATGATGCCTCTCCACTTGTCCCAGCCCGGCATTGTGCGACTTGGACGGATAGGACTAGGCAGATGATATAGGCTATGTTGATTCTCCTCGAAAGATCGTCGGATCGAAGCCTATAATCTTACTTTAAAAGCCGTCGAGGCTGGTTGGAGTGTCTGTTCTCAACTTTATATCCCGATCGCTGATCTCCCAGCCGAAAGCCTAGCTCTTGGTAGAAGTGCCACCAAGATCGTTGGATGGACGGAGCAGAGTATATACGTACGTACCTTCACCTGACTCCTATGCTTTCTCAAAATCAGGGAAGCCTGAAAGTCGGATGATACCCCAAAATGTCATGCAAAAGCATTGCTGGCGACCCTGCGACTTGGAAAAATGGGACTGGGCAGATTAAGCCATATTGGTTCTCCTCGCCATGTCAGCCCATCATCTCAGGTTGAAAAGCCGTCGAGGCCGAGATGTGGTCGTATGCTCTCAACTTCACATCCCCAGGTATCGCTGATCTCCCAGTCAACGCTCCCCACGACTCGCGGAAATTGAGATCGATCTGGGTATCATTCTGGCATTGGATTCGTGAACCTCTCCAACAAATTCATCTCGCCGCTCTATCTGCTCGACACCAGCACCCGACGTCACGTCATGGCTTCAGGCTTCACGAAAACGCATTTCTGGCGGAAGTACGCTTAAGAAGAGATGATATCACTCCGTATCCTCATCTTCTTCCTCTTCCTCTTCGTCGTTCTCATCCTCGTCCTCATTCTCCTCCTCGCGATCCTCGCAATTTTCTTGATCATGAAAGTCATCGCCATGATCGACGTCCTCGGCGTCCGTGAATGCCTCAACGTGGGTCTTGCATGAGGGTAACGAACCGACCTTCCCATAAAACCCATCAGGAAAAGCAGTAGAATTTCGAAGAAGCTCGCTGACCAACGCCACCGATTCGTCCTGACTAGGCTTTTTGATCTTATGGCCGTGGTGCTTGAGCCAGGATATCAGCCCATTGTGAAGCTGAAACAGAAGCGTGCCTGCAGGTGGGCCGTTCTTGAAGTGCTGCATGACCTCCTTGTTGAATGGGATTGGGGTTGCCTTATCGTAGCGACGTGGAACCTGGATTACGCCACCCTTGTGATAATCTTGAGATGGCGGAGCGATATTCTTCGCGTTTGGATCGAGGGCACGAGGTGTAGGCTCTGGAGTTGTTGAGGGCTCGGTTTGGATTCGCGCAATGCCTGGAGACACGGCCGGACGAGCTGTTGGGGTTGTCCGAGGAGAGTCCATAGGCATGCGAGCCATAGTAGATCGCTCAGCGCCGGATGTGTGGTCGTCTGTCTCTTTGCTTGAACGGCGGGCAATTCTTGTCTTATTGATGTTGGCCATGAATACTCCCGCCAATGTCAGAGAGCTTGATGATGCTAGGCGGTACCCTCTACCACGGCGACAGCTTATGAAGTTCTGCCTCCAACATCAGACAATGCTAGCTTTCGAAAAATAGCTGTCTCTGGAGAGCTGCGGAAGGATCGAGAACAGCTGGATGTTACCAGGTCCTGCGGGAGTGGCCAGAAATACCATTCACTGCTAGCACACGTCGGAAGATGTCACCGATCCTGCTCTTCTCATCCCCGTCAGGCAACGCTCGTGCCTAGCGTAATGACTGAGCTTCAGTAACACAGACCGTCCCCAAAACCGCAGCACGTCGTTTCTTCTCGTGCGTGGTGGATCTTGGTGCCAAAGGGAGCTTTATCCTTCGCAGACTCGAGACGAATCCGAATCAAGCAATGTCCTCACAGAGGCGGAGAAGAAGGCCAAGAAGGCCCAGCGGGAGCGAGAGCGGCCAAAGCATAGAGCAGAGCTTTACGAGAAGCTCAAGGAACAGCTTGCGGGTGTCACTAACGCCACTCCTCCAGGGACCCATGCGGAGACGTTGGGCGAGGCTGCTGTGATGTTACAAACATTGCAGTCTGGCACAGATCACATTCAGGCATATGTCCCACCCGCCCGAGAAGGTCTTCAGTTTGGTGCTGCAGCTACCCCGTCTGAGACTGACCCGCCGCTTCATCTCAAGATCACCACACCCTCAACCACGAGCAGTCCTCAGGATGTGCCTCAGCTCGCTTCCTCGTCAACGACATTCGGCGGGAAGAAGAAGTCAAACGATTTGACTCAGGCGATGACCGAGTCGGGAGACGAAATGAAGCGCGCCATCACTGATGAAGATGGCGAAGACCAGGACGGCTCGAAGAGGTTCAAGGTGACTGATCCTTTCAACATCGTTCGTCCTCGCTGCCCGAACTGCAGGGCTGTGCGATGCATCAAGGATCATTCCGAGGATTGGTGCGATTGTGAGTGCTGGAAGTGCGGGAGGTCTGGTCGAAAGTAATAACGGCCGTTTGCAAGACAGGCGTAGAGAACCGCCTTTGCGAGAAAATGCGATGCATATTGATGAGCAATGGTCGCAGGAGACCCATCTGCGGATACCCCTACGCTTAGTAGGAGGAAGGCCTATAATGAAATCTATTGTAAGTTCTAAGAATGGCTTCCTAGGAACAGGAAGTGCTGAAATGCGAGTGAAAGTGAATGTGTCGAGTCCTGCGTGTTCCGTTCAGCGTTTGCCTTTCCCTTGACTTGCTCTTCAATCCGCAACCAGAATTCCGAGTCGCGCTTCATACAAAACCCAACACCAAGTTGCCACACAGATTAAGAAAAAAAAACACTGACGAGGTCAGACACACAAACATCGAGGTCTGTCACCAAAGACATCGTCGCGCACGCCAATCTCCCGGGCAAGGTTGGGTCTTGCAAGTTTCACAAGCTGACGTTTAGGTAGCCAGAGCGACCCAAGACGACTGGACGCCCAAGCGACAGCAATGTCGTCTCCAGAGAAGCCGCGAACAGTGGCAGAGGACTCGAGCTTTGATACTGCGAAGTCACCCACCGTCACAGATCAACCCAAGTTGTCAGCAGAGGACTCGAGCGCCGAACTTCCAAAGGCGACAGCGAAGGATACGGCCCTTCCAGAGAGCATGAAAAAAGTGCTTGCTCGTCCAAACTTCAAGGCAAAGAGCTCAAAGCGCGCTTCAAAGAAAGCGGGCAGCACCGCATCAAAGGCACCATCGGCCTTGTCGCGGGCCATGTCTCGTGCAGATCAAGAGACGAAGAGCGATATCGTCCATGAGCCACTCGACTCACCAGACGCTGAGACTTCTCGTCCGCCAAAATCTACCAAAGCGCGGAAGTCAGCTCCAGCCATCTCGAACTCCACCGGCTCGAAGCTCCTACGTATCGCTACCACGACCGCAGCCGGCATGAAAGGCCAGGACCCAGATCTCAACGAGTTCGGTGAGACACGCAAGCGGAAGAGAGGCGAGGGAAAGACACAAGCGGCGAAGAAGAGGGACACGGAGGACGAGAAGCTCTGGAAGCCCGCGGATCCGCTCAACGTCCAGTTTCCACGCTGTGCAGGATGTCAGGCGGTGTTTTGTACATGTGGATACAAGCCAGAGTACTGCTCGTGTACCTGCTGGTCGTGCGGTCGCAAAGCTGGAGGCAAGTTGTGAAGGGAGATTGAAGATTCGCGGACTTTTGTATGGTGTTCGGTACTGCAAGCGGCTGGAAGGTACTATGTCCTGTTTTTGACGACATTTCCGCAGAGACACGCAGGTGTCGCGGATTCATGGGAAGGGAACGCGGATTGGCGTTCAGAGCGGACTGAGGTCCAGCGTGCATTGTCGCGCTGCTGCGGCTCTGCGAATTGTACGTTATGTAGATGGGAATTGTGAATTTTGAACGCCTTGATATCATTGTGCAGCCAACGATCTGATGGATATTTGTACCTGCATCGTCGTGTTTGTGATATACCCGTTATTGGGGGAAGAGCACTCATATCGGCGCGTCAGATTTGATGGGCGACTGCGAACCGATTTTCCGCTTCGTAGGTGTCATAATTCTACGGCAACTGCCATGGACAATAATGCTTCATCGATGCCATGTCAGGTGGATGTTGTGGTGAAGTGTGAATGTTTCCCCGCGACAGGCCGATGGAATATGGCGCAATGAAGCTGGACAAGCTTGCCATCGGTGCCAAGCGCCGAGTGCTTCCACGCCCTCCAATCACTCCGGGCTCCGACATATTTCCCTGAGCAACACAGCGCGGGAATGCAGATCTCCTCAAGGTTCAAGTCGCGCAATGGCGACTCCCAAGCACGTTGTGGCATGTGGACGTCGCACTTTGCGTGGAAATGCCGACCAGGCATTCGGAATGAGGAGTGTCGAACGGAAGACGCAATCGTTTTGACCGGCGGGAAGGATCGCTTGCGGTGCCTGATAGATAGGGGCAGAGCATTATCGGGCTCAAGATGCGTGGACTGATTTTGTGACTGGGTCCGTCGCCACAGAGCGGCGGAAAAGGAAAAGCGGGTGGCCGGCATGTCGTCCTCAAAAGCAGATGTGTATCGCACTGAGGTCGTACACGAAGAACTCCAAGCGCTCCTTTCCAGCGTTTGTGAAAGCAAGATGGCATCGTCGCCGCCGCTGGAGAAGGGCTTCAACAGTGACAGCCGACCAGCAGATAGCGAGCTTGAATCTGATGGAGTCCGCAATGCCAGCACGGATGGGAATGAGAAGCCAAGAGTGCCGTGGTGGGCGTACATTTGGGATTATGAGCCCGGCCGGTCGAAGGAGGAGACAGCATTCGTCCAACGCCTCGACATCAGCGTTCTGATCATCCTCTCCTTGGGATACTTCATCAAGAACCTGGACCAGACAAGTACTCCACGCAGCAACCCAATACTCTGACCACCGCTGACCGCTGCTCGCAGATATCGCGAACGCCTTCGTGTCCGGAATGAAAGAAGACTTGAGTTTGAATTCCAACCAAATCAACTTGGTCGACACAGCATGGACCGTTGGCTATGTGGTGGGACAGATTCCCTCGCAAATCATCCTGACCAAGGTCCGACCGAGTATTTGGATTCCGAGCTGCGAGATGGTCTGGACAATCTTGACTTTCTGCCTCGCTGCTGCCAAGACATCGAATCATGTCATTGCCATCCGCTTCTTCGTGGGCCTGCTGGAGAGCATCTTCTACCCGGCAGCACACTTCATCCTCGGGAGCTGGTACAAGCCAAGTGAGCTGGCCAAACGAGCATGCCTATTCCACGCGTCCAGCGCGTTGGCATCCATGTTCAGTGGCTACCTGCAAGCTGGAGTATACAAAGGCTTGAATGGAGTCAATGGAATGGCAGGCTGGCAGTGGCTGTTCATCATGGATGGCGTCATCAGCGCACCAATCACCATCGCAGGACTCTTCTTGATCCCAGATCTGCCCGAGAACTCGCGGGCGTTCTACCTTCGTAAGGACCAGATAGCGTTGGCGCAGAAGCGAATGTACGATATCGGCCGAGCTCCGCGGACGAGGCTTGGTCGCTCGGCCTGGAAGCGCATCTTTGGTCGATGGCATGTGTATCTGTTGATCGTGCTATACGTCATTTTCATCAACTCGGTAAGTATGGCGTGGAGTTGGTTCCGTTCTGGGTCCCCGCTGACCGAGGGAAGGGGCCATCTTCCAGCATCAATCCAATGTCGCTGTGGCTGAAGGCAAGCGGGTATTCGGTGGAGCTGATTAACATCATCCCGACCTCACAGTACGCAGTGCAGGCCGTGACCACCGTCCTGTTCGCCATCTTCTCGGACCACTTCCGAAACAGGCCTGCCTTGATGTCTGTGTCGACATTCTTTGGCCTGTTCTGCGCGATGGTCCTCGCAGCATGGACGGTGCCGCATGGACTGAAGTGGTTCGCATTCTTGATGTATCGAGCTTCGGTGGCGTATGGACCGATGAGCATGTCCTGGGCAAAGTAAGTGCGGCTGATCGACTCTTTGGGCTCTGTTCCTGACGAGACGCAGCGAGATTTGCGGAGCAGACGCGGAAGAGCGGACGATCGTTCTCGGCTTGATGAACTCTTTCGGCTACGCCTTCAATGCCTGGCTGCCGCTTTTGACATATCCACAGGTTGACTCTCCGAGGTTCGCGAAGGGTTTCATTTGGTCCAGTGCGGCCTTTGGGGCCCAATTCGGTATCACTTGGCTCGTATGGTTCATGCAAAGACGTGATCTGCGGAGGAAGGTGGCCTTGACCGCGGAAGCTGCCATGGACAATTGAGGGAGCCGCAGACGGTCGGACTGGGGTTGGACACAAGAGTGCGTTGTGACGGTGTACGAGATTAAGAAAGAGTTGATGAAGCTCGGTGAAGGAGGAAAGGGAAAGACTGCCAAGACGCGGGTAGGTGCGGCAGCGCTAGCCATTTCTGGAATCACCCCAGTCGCACTCTGATCCTTCATCGTTTATCCCATCACCATGATTTTCATGCGGTCGTCGTACTCCCACTATGTCAAGCACATAACCACCACTCGGCAAGGCTTGGCGGCGGCATAGCTCACAGAAGGCGGGCGTTCCACTCAGAGAACGCATCACTCATATTACACTCTGGCAGTCATATGCACATGAAGAATACCATGGTCTACAGAGCTTCGTCCGGCAGCACCCGAATGCATATATATACTTGTCGGTGGAAGGGCTGACATGACCACTGAGACGCTTCCAAGGCATTCATACCGCAGCTACCTGGCATCGCATAATCACTACGTCTGTCTATTCCGGTGACTGCTCCTCGGCATACTCGTCAACCACGCCTTTGCTTCTGATGCTTACGGGCAGTCAGGATATGGATAGGCCGCACATCGGTCCTTGGTGGGCTTTGCGGTCGCCGACATGCTCTTGGCGATTTCGCTCAGACCGCTGATGACGTTGTGGGATGGCGATGCCGCCGTCTCATACTTCAAAGTAGCCGGCACAATATCGATGATCTATCACGCGATTAGTAAAGGGGAGCCACGGCCCAGATCAGAAGGCCCTACCCAGCTTTGGCATTGATTCCTGCCAAACTTCTTGACCTTGCCACCGAACGTGCCTCCACTCGCGCAAGCTTGAAAGAATTGTGTCGTGCAATAGTTTTGCGGAACCCATTGTGGCGGGCTGCATTTGCCTGCTCACGTCAACAAAACACCAAGCACGCCGGTCGGACGAGACGAGACGATTCACCTTCGATGCGGACGCTCAGGTTGTTGGGAAACTTTGGCGGCGCTGCGGCCTTCTCAGCGCCCTTTGTAGCGTATGTCGATGGTACGACGATGTCTGTTCGGCCGCAGAATTGTGTGATTGCATCGTACACTCGCGCATTCTTGCTCTTGCATTTTTCCGCGTTGGTGGCGGCCTGTGCAAAGACTGCTGCCAGTGCGAGCATGAACACCGCTAGCCGCAAACTCATTCTCGCAGATACTAGGCTTCTTGACCTCGATGTGTATCCAGAACCACACAACTTGCCAGAGACGACAATTTCGGTGGAGACAGGAACAAAGGCAGGCTTTTGACGTCCCAGATCGGCACGACTGGCATGTCTAGCTTTGTTCATCAGCCAAAGTGACCCGGGGACCACGAAGTTGCCACGACATGTCTTTCTCTGAACGCAGCCATCGCTGGCATGCAGACTGATATTGGTCAGCCACGACAGTGGGTCTTGGCATAGGCCGAGCAATGGCTTCCTCCTGCCGTCCTTGCCATTCCTGGGATATCTAGCCTATTACTCTTCGGCGTTGCGGTGCTATCCAGCCCCGTGTCTGCCGACAGTGGTCGCACAATCAATATTGCCAAAAGTATACCACCTGACACCTCGCGCGTCGTGAGCAAGAGCTTTCCTGCCTTGGCTTTTGAGGTCTCTTCATTCAAGTGCTGTGATGATTCAAGTTTGATCCACTGTAATAACTCACGTCGTTGCTGAGCAGCGTTCGTCGGCAAAAATATCTGATTGCACGAATCCATCAGATTGAAGCCGTGCGCACTGGCCGGATCTGGACAACAACCTCTACTTCTGCGCTTTCACTTACCTTACTGATTCCCACCACTACAAGAATATGGAAGACGAGCACCTCGACCAGGAGGAGCAAGCGAAGAAAAAGAACAAGCCTTGGTGGAAACAAATTCCGCAGTACATCCGCAAAGGACTCCATTCCTATCTGGCAGCATGCTTCCAATCATCTGGAAGCAACGGCGGGATCCCGCCTAGTGTTCCGGCGTGAATCCCTTGGTCACGACCTCGAGAGACGTGATTGTTATAACTCTTGCCTTCATAATCAACCACCGATCAGAGCCAGAACGCAGAAGCCAATGAACCACGATGCAAGCCAGCCGAATATATAGCAGGGAGAGAGGAGAGGATCCAAAAACTCCGACGTCCTGGTCTCCTTCTTCCCACCTTGCTTATTCTCCTTATACCTCCCCTTCGGCCTTCACGGAAGCACTCACCCTTGATAAAAGCTGAATCTAACAGCTCTGCATTCCGGAGGAGATTGAGTTTTAAATTGTGTGTTACTCTTGGGCAGTAACAAAGACAAAAGCCGCTTCCCCTCCAGCCTTTTTCGCTGCTCCTCCTAGTTGCGCTCCCGAGGGCTTAGCTGACGCTGTCTCTAGGAGATCATTATATCTGTCCTAGCCTTGAACGTTAATGGGATGCTCGTCCATGGCTTGCTTCATCGACGAATGTGGTAGCTTGTAACGCCCGAAATCTCTACTTTCCCACAAGTTCTGGTTGGACGCTCTATCTATGCATAGGAGGGAAGGCACACATGGATCATTGGGAAGTTGGGGAATTCATTGCGTATCTCAGAAAGTCACAAACTTACGCGCTTCCTCTCAAGCCTTCTCCGCTGCTGCTTCTAGTTGCGCTTTTGGAGGCTTAGCTGACGGTGTGTTCAGGAGACGGGGATAGAGAGATGGGCATAGAGTCTTTTCATTGTTCACCTTAAGTAGTGGGAACAGCAGCTTCGTCTCGAGCCTTATTCGCTGCCTTCCTCCCTACGGTTACGCCTCCGCGGGCTCAGCTTTGGTGGTCCTTAAGAGATGAGAAGAAAGAGATGGTGATTGAGTCTTTCCATTGCGTATCTTAGGTAGTGGGAACAGCAGCTTCGTCTCGAGCCTTGTTCGTGCTTTCCTTCCTCTGGTTGTGCTTTGGGAGGCCTAGTTTTGGCGGTATTTAGGAGAAGGGGATAGAGAGGAGGCGATAGAGAGATGGGAGTGGAGTCTTTGCATTGCGTATCTTATCTAGTACAGGGTGCTGACGAATGATCTGGTTGCTGACACCATGAAGCTGAAGGGCGTCGCGACCCTCCTGCTTGTTCTTGGGCAACTTGCGCATGTCCCAGAAGTACATCTGAAACTCCTCCTGCATCAGGTCGATAAGCAGAGGAAGGTGGGCTTCGCGAGGATCTTGTAGCCAGCCGAAGACTCGAAGGAAGAGTAGCACAAGCAGCTTTCTCTCCAGCCTTGTTCCCTGCTTTCCTCCCGCTAGTTGCGCTTCTGAGGGCTCAGCTTTGGCGATGCTCAGGAGATGGTACAGTTGTCCCAACCCTGATACTCAATGCGTATTTCACCCACTGCTTCATTGCCCAATTTGTCCGTAGACTCAGTCCCCTCGACTTCTCCTTCGGCCGCCCTAGCTTCTTCGACAGCGATGGCCTTGACCCCTGGAAGCTCCTGTTCTCCTTCTGTCCCTTCGACTTTTTCATCGGTGGTACTCTCCGCCTCGGTAGCTACAACCACTTCCAAGCGCCACTTAACCCACTCCAGAATTCGAGCCTTGCGACTCTCCCTGATGTAAATCGACATTGCGCCATTGACGTGCGCCAGCCTGCCTTTGACGTCAAGTCTCTCCAGAGCGCCGAGAGCCTTGATGTTGTCCTTGAGCTGTTCTGCAATGTTGCCGAGCGAGATCGTGGATTTCCAGTCTTTCGAGACGACAGAGAGGCCCTTTTCGAGCATGGCCTCGTTAGAGTCGAGATCGATGTCGATTTTTAGGGAGGCGTAGTTCCCGCCGTGATGGTCATCGCGTTGAAATACAGTGCCTCTGCTCTCCAACTTCTTTGCTGCGAGCTCCGCGATCTCTTTGCGCTTCGCCGCCTCGATGAATCGCAAGATGGCGTGGGTTGCGTTCTTCTTGACGATTTGCAGAAGCTCTGCTTTGGTGAGCTTTCGCGATAGTATCTTGACGTCGATTCTCTTCAGATCTGGGATGCTGAGCTGGTTGACGACGAGCTCGGCTTGCTCGTCGACGACGCGATCGATGAAGGAGAAGAAAGCGTTCATGGTGGCGACTGGTATGTTGTTTATGGTGATGGTGATGAGACGGTGCTAGCAATTTTGATGCGCTGCTATTGTTGATTCGAATCGTAGCCGAAATGTGTAGTACTGGATGGTACCGATGGTATATCGTGATGGATGCTGATCGTGAAGGCAACTTGTGTGGCTTCAGTGGGGTGTAGAAGAAAGAGTCGAAGAGGTCGGAGAAAATCTTATATATAGGAAATGCCAGGTGAGCTTTTGCATTCGCATGTGAATGCATTGTCATTTCGGGCACGCTTGTGAACGAATTCACCTCATTCACTTCACTCCACGCTTCACGTGTTCAGTGCTGTGAGGCGCGCACGTGAATACGAAAATGCTGAGTCACATGCAAGCTTCAGAATATACCAATACCAGTGAGAGAGCACAGGTCTATTGCTCGGGCCGGGCTGGAGCTTATCAATTGATTCCCAAGGCCAGCATCGTAGGCACAGAGACAAGTAGGTCTTTGTCTGAAACAGAGATGTTTGCGACGGGTGTTTTTACGGTAATGTTTGACACTCAAGTTGCCCTACGCATAGTTCTATGACAGAGACAAAAACTGCGCCCTCTGGTTTTGACTTGGGAGGCAAACATTGTAACCATGTATGTTTGATCTGAATTTGAACCTCGTTCTGTATTCCATCCACCTCAAAGCCACCACCCAAACACCACATAAACAATAAAAGCCAAAAGAAACGTCAACACAACGAGAAAATTCCTAATCGCCGGCCAAAACTCCCGCATCCACAACTTGGCATGCCGTCCCTTGAACTCCTCCCCACCGTTTCCACACGGCATGGGCACCCCGTCCGGCACAGGCTTCCCAAGAAACTCACAAAGCGGTTCCCAACCTTTGCTCACATGAAACTCCAACAACCTCTCCTTTGGGACTAAACCTCGAATCAAAGCATTATGCTCCTCGTAAGCGGCTTTCATGGAGGTTCTCGACCAGCTTGGCATTTTCTGGCACACGACGAGAAATGCGGACGTGTAGACTTGGACGAGGGTGGCGGGGTGGAACCAGGAGAGGAAGTAAGTCAGGTATCGAGCTGAAGGCGGTGGGGTTACGGATGTGATGCTTCGGTGCCAGGAGTGGAAGGATCGGGTGGAGAGAATGACTTTGGCGTTAGGGTAGGCCTAGCTGTGATATAAGCATGAGATGATCAATCACAAGCATCATGGTCATGGTAGATGAAAGTTGTCACCTTACCTCGATTAACTCCCTAGCAAACAATATACAAGGCATATCCGACACAACTTGATAGTCGCCCAGTAGATCGTCCCAGTCTTCGGTATCGAACTTGCCGACTCCACGGAACTTTGCCATGCACGCCTTGTTCCACATCGCCCAGTCGCCGGATTGGCCGTGCTCGGTGTACCCATGGTAGACACCGTTGTAGCCCAGAGTCCTGAGGGCGTTGCAAAGCGACTCTGTACCTGTGCGCGAGAAGCCAAGGCAGAGCACTTCCATCGGCTTGATGCGCGTGCGTTGGGGGCGTGGAAACCATTTTTGGCCTATGAAGTACACGATGTTGTCGAGAAGCCCCATGGTAGAAGTGCGGGTCTACGAAGATAGAGGAGCATTGAGTTGAGTGGAGGCAATGAACGTGTGCTCTGCGATCGGGGTGAATGGTAGTCTGCTTGATCCATCGCTGGTTGGACACCAGGTTGAAATATCGATACATGCTCTTCCGCTCCACCTTCGGGAGTAGTCTTTGAGTGCATAGCTGTTGCTTTGATGTCCGTGTTCCTCATCTGAAGAGGTTGATGGCGATTGGCCGCTGCGAGGTGGCATCTCTGTCGGCGAGGTCGAGCATTACATCAACGCTTCAGGTGGTGTTGCCGTTGAGATTGTCGGGGACTGAGGTGATGTCGTCGATGGCGGCAGATGATCCATTTCTCGCTTTGTTCGGATGATGGGCCGAACGCCAGCCGTTGGTGGCGTTGAGAGGCTTTGTTGCAATGTCTCAGGTCTGTAACAATGGTCAAAGAATAGCATCCCTACATTGTGAGCAACAGCATTGTAATTGGACGATGTCTGAGAGCTGTCTCAAACCTCGGTACTTTCTGTATTACTGCCTCGCACGAACATTGAGTCTTGTCCAGAAGAGGAAGCCTGCCGACGTGAGAGCGATAACTCCGCTGGCAATCACCAGAGCGTATGGCTCGGCCAGGGTATCTGCGATAGCACGCATGATCTGATGTCTTGTTCTGACGTCTAACCCTCCAAGATACTGCCTGGCGTCGCCTCCGAACATGCTTGTTGCATGGTAAGATCGGTCGTTGGGAAGCATACTCTGTATCTCGGCTTGCGCATTGTTCAAAAACACCGCGAAACCAATGCTGAGTGCTATCGCTGGCGCCGCAATTCGAGCAAAGGCCATCAGCGCCATTGCAGAAGGCACGAAGACTGGACTGACGAGCTGTTGACAAGCAAGTAGGGGAGTGTCGACGAATAGTCCGGCACCAGAGCCGATGAGGATACTGTAGCCGTAGATCTTCGAGCTCTCGGTGTAAGCATCCACGCCGTACATCAATGAGCTGCCAATTAGTACCAGTGACCCTCCAACCAGTAGGCAGGGCTCGAGGAGTGCATTTCTCCTGGTCAGCTGATTGCTGATCATAGCAGCGGCAAAAGTCGGAATCACGAGCGGGAGTAGGTGTACGCCAGCCTCCAGAGGAGTTTCGTCCTTTACGTATTGAAAGCTGCAATACTGATTAGGGTTGGCGGTAGAATGTGTGATGGCTTGACTCACTGTAGCGGAATGAAGTAACAGGCCACGAAGAATGCCGTGGCTGAGCACGCTTGCAGCAGAAACATTGTCCAGATCTTCGCCTCCTTTAGTATCGCGATGGGAAGAATTGTGTTGTGCGTCAGACAGCCGAAAACTTGCTGCGGGACAAAGGTGATACTGGAAAGGCCTGCAAGCACGAAGAGAGCGATGACTGAGCCGGAGTTCCAGGCATAGCTTAGCCCTCCAAAGTTGATCGCAAGGACGAAACACAGGAGGGAAGAGATCATCAACAGCGTTCCGATGTGATCAATACTGGTAATGCCATCTCGAAAGCCCGTCCTTGGTTGCGAACGCTTTGATGGGAGCAGCAGCGCCAGCAATCCGGCAACCATGGCGCCGACGCAGAGTTGAATGTAGTACTGCGACCATGTTAATATCCCATCCAGCATCGTATTGAGCATAAGGCGCAAATTTGTACTTACACCCCATCGCCAGGTTGCACTCCCTTGTGCAAAGGCACCTCCGATGATTGGACCAAGAATGATACCAATGCCCCACGCCAGATTTGGGAGCCTCATGTAGAACGGTGCCTCCTGTTCCGTTGTCGTCAAAGATAGCATTGACCATACCCCAAGTGCCATGCCACTGCCGCCAACGCCTGAGAAAGCTCGTCCGGTGACGAGAGCATTGATGTTCGGTGCGGCGCCTGAGATGATGCTGCCAACTTCGAAGACGATAATTGAGATGACTAGCGTCCATTTGACATCGAAAACTCCGTATAATTGACTCCTGTGAAGTAATCAGCTTGGTGTGATCCTCCGAATGGCCCTGGACGTCCGCTTACCACGTCAAAACAGTCGTGGCGGCACCGAGGAAGAAAGCCGCACTGCTGAAGCCAAGCAGGTTGACGCTTTGAAAGCTGTTCGTGAATGATGCCTGGGTGACGGGCGTGATTGTGGTGTCTAGGCCGAGCATGAATGAGAGGGATATCAAGCTGCTGACTACAAGCACCCATTGGACGCCATGCAAGTTCCTCGGCGAGCCCGCGAGGAACTCATTTTGGGAATCGTATGCTTCTTTATCCTCTGGTCGAATGTCTCGATAGGTCTTTGTGTCCTTGTCCGCACTCTCGAGGGTATTGGCGCTGATTTTGTGCTTGAGATCGACTAGACTGGACTTCTTCATCCTGTATCTTCGCTGATTCTCTTGAGCGAGACGCAGGAGCGGAATCGGTGGAGGTTTTTGCTTGCGATGGGGTCGCTCTGGGTTTACATCAGTCATCTTAGAGGGCTGAAGGTTGATTGACCGGATCCACCTACACCTTCATCTCGCTACTCAGCTGCGATATCAATTTGCATCTATTGACCCTTTGGACGAATGATGTCAGCAGGAAAGAGCTGTAGATGCTGCAGATGGTCAGAGAATGTGTGGCTGTGACAAAAGCCAATTGCTAAGATTCTTGAAACCGATTCATGTCGAACAGTCGTCGCATGCATGTTTTAAGAAAGGAATTATAGCGGCGGAGATTGCCCAGCGAGCTCTGACCTGGGGGCCTCGAAAATTTGCACGGAATTTCTCAAGACTCAGAAATGACGGAAATCTCATGCAGCTTGGATGTGCAGCGGCGGGATTTTTCTCTCGCCTGCAAAGTGCTGTGCCAGGCAGGCTTGTAGGCACGCCGGGATAGGTCAATCACGGCAACTTCTCGAGTGGACTACTTTACATGTAGTCAGTATTGTGCATGCGGCAATGATTGAGAAGACGTCAGGCCTGTCAACGCCTTTTCCGACTCGATACTGGCGTACGCGAGCTGTACGGAATGCAGAGAAGCAAAGTCGGCCATGTACTGATTTCAAGCGGAGACCTGAAAAGCGCCATAGCAGGAGTGTGTGCCTCGCCAGTCCCAATGAGCCAGAGCATACACCATGTAGATATGTGGTTGATGATTCGATGAAGCGGCTGTGAGTCTGTGAGAGCATTGATTGACGCCGGGATCAGGTGGATCGATCTGAGATGGCGATGGTGTTTCGAGTCAAGTCAAGCGATGAAGCTGGGATCGTGACATGTTACGGCGAGCGAATCGATTCGATTAATAAAAGGTGGTGTTGTTCTTGCAAAAGTGATGAAGGGGAGAAGGAGTACAGAGTAATGGCGGAGGAAGGGCAGAGGGATCAGGGGACCTATTTTAGGAAGGCTTGGCACAGTCAGAGCGAGGAAGGTGAGCCGAGATGGATGAAGGGCTAGAATTCTGCTCTCCAGCGATCCTTTCATACAACGCACGATATTTCGTGCCGCTGTGCAATAAAGACTCGCTTGACTCCCGATACCGTAGACTCACTGCTGGCCCGCGGCATACCATCTCACCCGTACCGCGCAGACGCCGCCATTGGCAATGCCGGCGCGAATGCAGCGGAAGCCTCAGGTCCAACGAATGCCAATAGCAGATCCAAATCCGGCCAAGCAATGTCGATTGCAGCTGCGGATGTGCTGTTATCCTGGAGCCTATGTTCTCAGACATCGTCTGACATGCGCACTGGCTAGCCGCCCCTCAAATCCCTCCGCTCCTTGACCATTTCCGCAACTCCTGGAATACAAAAGCCCATCGTGTACGGATCACTGCTCCTCAGACCCTCCGCCCCGTTCTCCGTCATGCAGAGCGTTTTCATTCACTAACATTGCCTTTCCCGATCGACCATTTCGTGGCCCGTTTGCCACAAGCCTGAGCGGGCTTCTTTCTGGAATGCTTCGTGGAGGCTGTGCATCCTCATGCCGACTCCCTTCCAATATGAGTGTATAATAACGCTTTCTGCCGTTTGGACTCGGTGATGCTTTTCGACTGCTGCTTGCCTCTACCGACAGCCTTGGTGGATTTGAAGGGCTTCGGCTGGGCACTCTGAGCTCTGGCACTGGTGATGACTGGCGGAGAAGGTCGATGATCGTCTTGAAAAGATCCTGCACGGACTCGCTGCTGTGTTCTTGGGTATCTGGTAACATCTCGAGGATTGGAAGTCTTGCAACTTTTCGTGCTTCTCTGGCGGTCCTCCAAGAATTGTTGTCGTGCTCCTGTATGCAGGAAATGCTCTGCCACATGGTGACCGATATTTATTATGAATCCCGGGAGGCTCTGACTCGTGTTGCCAAGCTTCGGGTTCACGATCGTATGACCTTAGGCGGGTTTCAGCATTTTCGAACCAGACTTCGACAACCTCGATCGCAACTAAGCGCCATAGAGCCTGACTGCGACAGTATCCTGCTACGCCTCAAAGCATATCGTTCACGTCAGTCAGACTCTCGTTGAAACATCGAAAAGTCGAGACGCCATCGTGTTTGCGATCAGATGTCAATCGCTCGATGCACCCCAGATCTGTCACAAACCTTGACTCAGCGTCACGCAATGCCCTCCTCATTCAGCCTGGCGGGTGTGCTTCTGGGTCACTTCTTTACCTCTAAGCAGCTCACCATCGGTCTTGTCCAAGCCTTGCGTTGGAGACGGATGCCTCGCAAACGGATTTTCGCGATGTAGGTTGCATTTGCCGGCCTTGCTGTCAATGTTCAAAGCCGTCTAACACTTGCGCCATGATCCTCTCCGGCTGTACGACTCCCCAAATGTTCCTGTCCGGCCTCCGCCACGCCAATTTGGGCTCTTGACTCCTCGCATCAACTACGCCCGTGGTTGCAGCACTTTTCAGCCACTGGCTGGGGGAATCACGGTCATCTGGCTGGCGTAGATAGTTTTCGGTAGGCTCGAACATATGCGCGTGCTACGGCACCTGTTTAGCCTCGCATCGTGTATCCATAGGAACTTGGAATCCTCTCGCGGCACCATCCATGCGATCAAAGACGCTGTTAGAAGCCAAAGCTGACCATGCCTGCACAAGTTCGCTTTATCCTGAGCTGAGGGGAATTTTGTCTGACAAAGTGGCACAATGCAGAGCACACCAAAATGCGATCATGGATCACAGTTTGACTGATTGGAAATGGTTGTCGTTGTATTGCGGTCGCTATATGGGAAAGTTGATCACCAGAACAGCTGAAGCTGGAGTAAAAGTTCGGGTAGGTTCCACAACAAACGGCTGTGTCACGAGGTGAGGTGATGTTTTGCCTAGCCCTGCCGCCGTAAGAGTCGGGGAGAAGTGCAGATGGTGGACTTGGAAAGAGATTTAAAGTCGAAGTTGAATTGAATGCGCGAAAGAGAGATTATGCCAAGCCCTTCGAGCAACGCCATCAATCCTTGTCAGCGATGCCACATTTGGGTTAGCGTCAAAACATGGTTCGAGTCTCCCTTCCTTGCATCGCTCTCCCACTCTACGAAGCGTCAACACACGACAACAGTCGGCCGCCAAGATGCACATGCCACTACGTATCACGAGCTGAGTTTTGGAACAAGACGGCCATATGATCATGCAGGGGCCGCCGTACCCTCCTCTCCCCACGAGCCGCCGCCTTCGCCCCGACGCGTTCTACGAGATCCCGCCCGCCAACTCTGCACTCCGGTGCCGATGGCGATATTCTCTACCGCCGACTTATGCACCAAGATCCCTCCAGCTCTCCCCAGAAGTGCGTGGCCGGCGCGCAAGTGGCGCTGCATAGACGCAGACGCAGACGCAGTGTATACAGGACAGCTCGAATATGAAGAGTGTGGGCGGTCTGAAGACCTCTGCTGAGTTTACCTTCATACAGGGCCGGGACTGTATTTGGAACACGAAGAATCTCGAAATGAGTGTTGGATTTATGACCCAACGTTTGGAGTACAAGCGCAGGGAGAGCATACACAAGTCATCGTTTCGGTCATCATTGTCTTATGGAGACATATCTCGATAGGCTTTTCTCCGAGCACATCACCGATGCAGGAACGCTGGACGAAAAGAAAAGCAATGAGGCATCGATCAATGCGTATGCGGAACGCCCAGAAGCCACCTCATGATATGCTGGTCATCAATGTCCACCGATCGGGACAGCGTGTCTGGCTCTCCATTGACCTCACCGCCATCACTGGAGAGTCACCGCGCCTTTGCGTGCCCCGTCACCATATCTGCCGCATTGAATACCTTCCTCAATGGCTCATAATCCAACAACCTCTGATCTCGGATGGGCGCTTGGATGGCCTTCGGCTTGGCTGGCGGAATGTAGTTTCCTTCGGCGTCCATGTGGCCATTAGCCATGGCAGTAAGGACGGTAGCTTTTGAGGACTTCTCCACCGCACTTGCACTTCGTAGCGCAGCAACGGCAGCCTTCTCGGAAGCTTCTGCACTGTGCTCAGCAGCATCGGCACTCCTGATAGCCGCCTTAGAAGACTTCTCTACGGCATCGGCCGCTCGATGGGAGGCGTCGGCACTGCGATTCGAGCCCTTTGCTGAGCTCAAACTGCCATGAGCGGAGTAGGCGATGGGCACTAGGGCGGCAATTGATGCAACGCTGGCCAGAGATGCCCAAAGCGTCTTTTTCTTGTACCATGCCTTCGGTTCTTTCACCGGAGTGGGTTCGAAGCTCACTCTGGAGTCTCTTCGCGATCGTGAAGGTGGCGATCGAGACCGTGATCTGGAACGACTGGAGTATCGTCGACGTCTCCCATTCCTGTCTCGATCCCCGGAGCGACGTGGAGATGGACTGCGTGACGAGCGACGCGACGGTATTCTATCGAACCTGTGAGTGGACAATGTGTCAGATTCGGACTGCACACCCCGTACCGTGACAGCTGCTCGTTGTAGTTATAATTTTGGTACTGAGGTGGTATGTACCTCACAGAAGCGTCGTTCGGCCTCGACATGGCTGGACAAGAGCGACCTCCTCAACACCTCCCCAATGCAATCAAGGATCGTTCGACGGTCGAACCGGGGAAAAGAGCAAGCAGACACGAGAAATGTGACGCGCGAGCAAAGTAAGAAACTGATTCATGACCGCGCAGATGCATCTCCTTATACACGTCAAGAGCCGAAGCGGAGCAAGAGATGATGCGCGCTTTTCCATACCCACATCTCCACGCTTTAAGGGAGCAGATGCAGTTCTGGACTGGATGTTGTCGAGGTACCCATGCAAGTGAGGCTGTCATTCGGCCATATCGGAGGGAAGATCCTGGCCGTGGAACCTGAGGCCGACGCGCCGCTGCCCAATGCCTCCCCGCCACATCAACCCGTTCCTTTTGATGATTTGCATAGTCCACGATCATGGCCGGACCTGCTCTTCGACGTCACTGTTGAATCTGAGAATCTGCCGTCGTCGAAGCTTTCCTGCAACCGCCACACCCGCTCGGTACCCATTTGCCGGCATCCCAAGATCAGCAGGTCAGGCTGCTATTCCTGCTCGCTCCGTCCGCCAATTCATTTGCTCTACACGTGTGATACTGGGTTGATCACGCTGCGGATGCCCACGCTGAGCATGGCCGATCACGCCTGTCGCACGGGGCACTACGATAAGCTCCGACGTCTGCGTTCGCCAGCACGTCTCCCACGTCAGCCGGATGGGCTCGCCAGCCACCGTCCGAGATAGTCCGAACGAAGACATTCGAAGCTAGCAGTGTGTCGATGTGTGGGAACCAGCCACCCTGCGTGATGGCAATGTAACACACTCGGTCCATTGACATCACTTCGACATTCCACCGCCAGTCCTGCCTCAACACGAGACCATCGACCGAGCCCGAGCGCTTCTCGAGAGCGGTGTCCGAAAGCTTGGAATCAGTGCAAATGCGGCGTTTGTTCTGAAACTCATATCCTTGCTGGATCCGGAACAGGTATGCAGAGTGACGAATGCGCTGGGGATGGCCTCGCGTGGAGATGAGGGCGCGGTCCGTGACGTGCGCTGTACTTGTACAATGTGCGATGGCGTGCGGCTGCTGCCTTTCTTCTAGACCAACGGGACGTCGGCGCGATGAAGATGTGGTGCTGCCTCATTTCTCATCAGCGAGATGTATGGTGATCCAGAACACAAACGTTTTCGTCCTACAGGCGCTTCGAAGGTGTGCCATCCGTTGATGTATTGGCCACATGGCTTCCTCTCTGGCGAGTGCTGCGCTTGCATCTGCTCCCGGTGCCGGTGCTGAGTTGTCCTCATGACGGATTGGGGTCGAACTTGCCAGGCATGCCAAAAGATGGAGCGAAAAGGCCTTTCTGGTATCTTTTCTACAGGAGAATTTGAGCTACCTTCGGCCAGGATGGGATTGAGAAGACACTTGACGCCAGATCGGGCCACATCAATGGCAACGAAGAACATCTCGGAAGGACTTTATCACCCGTTCTACTCCTGCACCTCGCTGCTGCCTGACCTTGAAACCCCCATCGCATCTGTCTACGCCAATCGAGGGTAAGTATCTGATGAAATGGACACCGTTCTCTATTCTGCATTCGATGTTGGTACCGCACCCAATAAGACACGAAACCTCATTGAAGTCTGCATCACATGCACCTCTCGAGCTTCGACTGAGCAGGCACATGTGACTCGTTCCTCGGATGTGTCACTCACATGCAAGCTGACAAGATCAATGAACATCTCGATCAATGCTTGCATCTCTTGTCCATCTTCCAAGAACTCAGTTCTTTCAAGAACCATCACACACCGACATCTGAATCACACACAGTACTTGGCCTGCGCACTCGCAGTCCCGCATACACGATGCAGATCCGGACACTCATCTTCAGTATTCTGGTATATTCAGCCGGCTTCGCAAACGCACTGCTCCGCATCGGCGATGTCTTCGACATTCAGCCTGGTTACATCGTCAACGGAGGCTGCAATGCTTACTACTACCCGAATGACCCAAATACACATTTGAACAAGTGGTGGTGGCAAATCCTGTCTATGCATGCGCAAGCCGTAGTTGCACTGGACACGCCAAGCTACGAAGGTAGCAGCAGGACGCGGAAGCTGCTTCTCGCCCTTCTAGGCATCGCACCCCGTGTTGACAGTCAAGGATGGGACCGAGTTCCATATTCGAACTCAATCGACGGCTTCCGATTGCGGGAAGTTCGAAAAAACATGCGGATCTTTTGGGACTTTGTGAATACTCCAGGCAATGCTAACTACAAAGCCAAGCTGTTCTGTGGAGGAGGCTATTGGTACCAGCAATTCGAAGATTCGCCGCTTCTTGATGCTATGGGAAACAAAGTACTCAGAGACTCACATGATCCATCCCGAGGCTTTGTAACACTGGGAGAGCATGAGAGAATGCATGGCCGAGGGCAGAACTTCGGTACGTTTCAAGTATGGAGCGTTTGTGAAAGGGTACTGACTACGGCAGATCGCTACTGGTATTTTCACTCCACTGTTCACACCGAGTACCCAACGCCCGAGGGCGGGACAAAAGACAGCAAGTATTGGCTTGAGGATCGTGATGCCTCGCCGGAAACTCGCAACGCCAGGTCGCCTTGGCCCGTCGATGAAGGGACAGGTAGTACGCACCCTTGTATGAAGAAAACCCTCGTGGCACGCGTGTTTGATGATAGTTTTGCGAATCCAGGTTTGGTCTATCCGGCCAGGAGCCATGGTCATATCATACTCTGCGGAGGTAATCCTCAACTGATCCCCAATAGCGTGGATGAACTCGATCTCCGCCCCCAGCACGTTGGAAAGCGACTCCAGCAGATGAGGCCCAATTGCTTGATTCCTTACCACGAGATTGTTCACCTCGCGCTAGGCGGGCAGAACTCACCAGACGCAGAGCGTCGAAGGCCGATTATCGATCAAAATGGCTTCGTACATCCACAGTGAGTAACAAAATTTCGACGAGAATTCGCACTGCTGACGCCACCTAGGTGGCCATGGAATGTCAGAGCCTGGTACGCTACCGGTAAAAATGGCATTGGAGCGAATGACATGCTGAATGTTGCATTATTCGACCGCGCGACCGATGATCACGGAAGGTAAGTGATGTCCGCCCGTTTGAAGCCCCGGGGCTAAAGGTTCGAACAGATTTCCTTGGCTCTCTTGGGATGATCTGGATGCCATTAAGAATCCAGAAAGTCTTGTCTGGTGGTCTTACGCCAATTATCTGCTCGTAAAGACCGGGGATGACTGGTCTGTTGGAGTCATTGAAGATCCACTGGTGCAACCGCCACTTTTGGGGGGGAAGATGTCAGTGCACGAACCTCCTGACACCGCCAGCATCAATGAGACTACCCTCGAAATGGTACAGAATCGAGTCAACGTCACTGAGATTCTGGAGAGATGGAAATTGGAGGAGGAGCAGTATGCCATGGCTCCGATGACTGAAGAAATGGCGCGGATGCTTTGAAATCGCAGTTGAAAGTCTTCAGGGCTTGTGGTCGGGGGCCTTACTAGACAGGAGATTGTGATTGACTTACTCTTACCTACGACTGCATGCTTGGAAAGACTGCATACACTTTCGACGGGCATGCGAGCGTTAACAAGCTAAGGGCAAGATACACGGCCATGCAGATAGTTCGTCCATGCCAAAGTACCACAAGAGTATCGCTAATCGTTATAGCCTTTGTCTTTTCCTAATGCTTCTCCGCTACAAAGCCGATACAAAGGGGCCGCCTTTCAACTCTAAGATACAAAGCATTGTGAAATCTGAAGCCATGCGTCAGCAGCACCGCGAGACTGTTCACTTTCACTGGGAACGTAGATTTTAACTTCAAAATCTGCGCTTTCTGCGTCTCCTCAAACACCTCAACAGCCCTCGAGACCTAGCCTCCCAAGCAACACCATACTTCTCGGTCAGGAATACCAGCAATACAAACCCACTCTCTAAACCACAATTATCGCCATGTCGCAAGAAGACATCCTCAACCTCGTCCGCACCGGACTCGCAGACCTTCGAGGCGAGAAGCAAGAGACTCCGAAGCCGAAGCAAGACACCATGGACTACTACACCACCACACAAGACACAAACGCAAACGACGACCTCGACTTCTTTGATTCCGCCTGGCTACCAAGCGAACAGCAAACCACCACCACCTCCTCCATCCAAAACCCACCACCACCTCCGCCACCAGGCCTCCCCATCCCAACCATGCCCCCACCCGGCCTCATGCTCCAAACAAACCTCCTCACCGCCATCACCCACTTCCGCCGCACCTCGGAATACTACGCCGCGCGCCAAATCCGTGATCTCGGCTATTCCATGCTGGGCCAAGAAGTTTTCGACCACGCGCTCGATGCCGCTGGGATGGGAACTCTTCCGCGTTAGGATAAACAGATTTCGGGGAATTTGAGGGCGTTGGAGAGTCTTGTGCTTGTTTGGGAGGAGATGGTTTGTCTTGGAGGTGAGGGGGAGGTGAGGGCTGTGAAGGGGGTTGTGGAGGGGTTGTTTGGGGAGGGAATTTTGAGAGGGGAGGAGGGGAAGTGGAGGGGCGGTGTTAAGGTTGGGGTGTAATGTGAAATGGATGGGGACGAGGAGGGGCGTTTGGGTTGGTTTGATTGCATTTGTGAGCGGCTGAGGTGCAGTGGCAGTGGCAGCTGTCCCAGGAGGATTGGGAATATCGGTGTTGTTGGATTTTGCTAATAGCGATTGATGGATTCAGCTGCTGGCATAGAACTGGGTATGAATGAGCATGTGGAAAATACAATGAGACGGCGTCACGCGTCTTTGGACGGTGATGTTGTCCTTGCATATCGCCATCACCCTCTCATCCTCGCTCCCACTCTTTCTCCGGCCGAAGCTCCTCGCATTCCAGTTTCTTCTAACAGACGTATCCCACCAGATCTACACATCCCTCTCTTTCAAAATCATCCGGATACCTCGCCGTCGTCTCCTTTTACGCTCCGCCCCTTGGTCATGGCTGCAATTGCCAAATTCCAACCATGTCTCTGTGCTCTGATCCTGATTGTTAGAGTGAGATAGCAAGGTGACTTGTTGCTCTCCATCCTTCTTCCCCCGAGTGTAGTCCCAGTGATCGAGCGCAGTTTCGCTCTGCCTCACAGCGTATTCGTCACGTAGTCGCCAAAAGGGGGCCGCGAGTCCACGCTCGGTTGTTGGTGAGAATCTTGCCTGCGTGCCTCGCATCCCAAATGCCACCAGGAGAAGAAGAGGTATGCTCGCAAATAGCTCGCTGGTTGAGAAGGTTGTTGATCTGAAGCGGTGGTACCCCTGGCACTCTGGCCTTGTCGTATAAGGGCTCTGTCGATCTCACCGAGGTTGGCTTGGGCGATCGCGTTTCGGTGCGCCGCTGCTGTATACTGAGGATCCTTTCTGCATTGCAGACCCGTTGCCATCATCTCTCGGTGGCTCGAAGCCGTAGGAATCGTCTATGACGGATGTTGTACAAGCTGTGGCTGTCAGCTCCTCGGTCAGCATCTCCGTTCCAAGTAGTCGCGCCTTTACAGCTCGTGTACTCAGGGGATGGGTATGCTCGCAGTGTCAGTCTCCCGAAACCTACCGTAGCTCTTCGTGAGCATCCACTGACCATCACCGACTCGCAGCTGTTCCTGGTGCTACTCGGGCAGCCGTAGGTGTCACGTAGGGAAGATTTGGCGCCGCGGTTTGCACTTTTGAGAAGTGGCGCCAGAAACAACAGGAACGGCGCATATGCGAAAAACCGCGCATTCATCAGGATTATGGGGACAGGCCAAGGAGGAAGGGGGAGAAAGGGGACAGGCGTGATCTTCATCAAGAGTTCGTTACATATCAAGGTGGTGTTCCAAGGAGGAAGGGGAGAAAGGGGACAGGCGTGATCTTCATCAAGAGTTCGTTACATATCAAGGTGGTGTAGCATAGGTGTCGCGGTTGACCTTCTTCTCCAAACCACTGCGGACGGCAGCGACATGATGAAAAAGTTGTTTGTATGCCAGCAAAAGTTATGTGGTCGCCCTCGCCTCTGAGAAGGACGTAAAGGCAGTCATTCGTGAGCGACTGCCACCCACGGGGCCGCTAGATTATGAAGGAGAAAAGAAAAGAACTTGAAAAGCGGAGGTCAGCTGTAGACTGCAGTTTTATGCTTGGATTTGCGTGCTCAATGCTGCCGTTTGCTGTGCCCAGGCGTTTCATATGATGCCGAGCACGGGCCAGCCGGCGCATATTCGGGGTGCTTTGCAGTGCCTGGAAACCCATTGTCAACACTTCACCAAAATGTGACAACAATACATTCATCATCGAAGTGGAGACATTCACTGCCAACGCAATTGATAGACCGCCGCAGACCCACCTTGAAAACTCACTTGCTCCTTTGCGAGTGAATCGCGTGAGCTGTAGTATTTAACAGTCCGTATTTCCATGTCACCCCTTGTTCCCACACCTCACAAAGTATCCACTCCGCAACCATTTCTGCTGACACAGAATCCACATCTCAACTGATCCCCACTGGCGGACAGCGCGAAATCCAACACAATCGAGAAAGTGTTGACCTACACATCGAAACAACCACGGCCATGCCTCCAACGAGGTTCCCAAGCTTCGACAGTCTCGAACTTCATAGCTACGTCCACGACGCCACTATGGCACCAAGAGCCATCTCCAAATCCGAGTACGACCGCCTGACGACTGAGACCGCTGAGGCTCAAACACGAATCAATGGCGTTATCAAGGGGGTCTGCTCTAAGCTCCCCTCTGAGCTGCGACTAAAGATTCTTGAAGCGTACTTACACTCCCATGACATGGCCCTATTCACGATGTGGCCCGGAGCAGCCCGCCTCTACATTCCGGACTCGTTTGGCATCAGAAGAAATGTCCAGGCCGATGGATCAATTGACTTCCCTGGGATGTGCTCAGCGATGGCCGGATTCCTCATGAAGAGACTCAAAGATCAGGCCTACATGTCCTCCATGGCAGAAGAGTCACCAGCACAAGTGCAGGCAGTGCTCCAAGAGATGGACATCGAGTGCGCTAAGATGCTTCCCAAGCATACCATCCACCAATTCGCGGCGACATTTCCCACCAGAGCTCAACCCACTCGAACCCCCATTCCACGTAAGCTGCGTCACTGCACCGACAAGATCTTTCACATCAATCTCAAGATCACCCTCCAGCAGACGTTCCAGGCACTCTACCCTGTCGACCTCTACGCTGCGATCAATGGTATTGCTCATATCAAGCAACATTTCCCATCCTTGATCTCGCTAAGAGTCATGCTGTGCGACCTTGGAAGTAGCTACTACGGTGTGCAGGGGGCGACTCGCTCTCTATTCCGATCCGGCTACATGTCTCCAAACTGCCAGAACAGGTACACGACTATTGAGGAGGAGATGGAGAGACTCGTGGTCGAGATGCACAAGATCCCAGGCATCAAGAGATCCATCGTCTGGTATGAGTCTGAAGATGCGCAAGCAGCTCGTCAGGAAGCCAGGGCACAACAGAGCGACTTGACTGGGCTGATGGTCGCGAAGGGAGAGCAAAGCCAGGAGATGACCGCTGCAAAGGTGGTGGATCGGGCGATCCATGCTGTGGACCTAGACGTTGATTTTTGAGGCACCATCGGCGCCTAAGCGCGATCAACTACGTTCGCCGGGTGAAATACTCACGTATGCATGACACACATGGTTTGTGGGCGTGATTTAAGGGGGCAGGGCTTCATAGGAAGAGCGACAGCCTACGAGAGAAAATACTATCGCGTTCGCAAATTGAGTAGCCAAGCCCAAGTTCCTTAGTATCACCTGAAGCAAGCATGCTGTGCACTTTTCCGTAGTCTAACGCACCATGAACATTTTTGAGACAACTGCCTGGCCAGTCGAGTTACTACAAGTAGTGATTCACCATATACCTCGCATCCATTGTTAATACTACATGAGGCTTGATCCACACTCGAGTCGTGCCAAGCGCATGTGAAAGCGGATCGTCCCGCCAAGATCCCTGCCTTCACCCCTGTCCAGTCAACAAATAATACATCTCCGACTCGAACCACGATTTCAACAACCACGCGCAACATCCAAAGTCGCAACTATGCCTCCCATCCGTACCCCCAATTTCGAGTTCGCCAAACAGGCTCTGGGCCTAGAAGTCAAGCAGCCGCCCCTCAGCCCCGACGAAACACACCACATCAAAGCCCTGGTCGGCTGCAAGAGAATCGTCGACGAGCACATGGCCACCGCCCGCGCCCTCGAAGTAGAATATCTGGAGAAGCTCAACCTCGTATCGCCAAGAACCACGCTTCGCCTCTTCGCCGAATGGCTCGCCAACATCGCCACGTACATCAATCGCAACGGCGACGCCTCCCTCCTCGAACAACATATCTTGCGCGAAGTCGCAAATTTGAGAATTGCTGCCGAGCAGACTCAGCCTTTTGAGAACCGGAAGTCGCCATGTATTACTATTGGCGCGCCCGTGCAGTGGAAGACGGTGATCAGGGGGCCGGTGATTGGAGGGAGGTTGAGTTCGGCGTTGGTGGAGTGGATGTTTAAGCGGACAAGGCTCTATCTTCCGCATCTTGCTATGGAATGCTTCATTCATCGGACTGTGTTTGAGATGGCGGTGGAGACGGAGGGGGCTTTGCTGGGTATGCTGGAGGAAGCGGAGGAGGCAGAGGAGGCAGAGGAGGTTCGTGAGGTTGAGATGGACTGAAGAATGGAACTCGAGTCTAAGAGAACGAGAAATGCGGTGGCGCTGGAGCTGGGACAGGGCAAACGAGGTGGACATCGACTGCCGATATTACACAAATCACATCCACCCACAACTGACTCTTGCTTTGCAAAGTATCATCCATTTTCAATGGACAGCCATGACCTTGCGCAAATTCCACCCGCCTGAAGCAAGGATATGTGGATCTATGTATGTGATCGAAGCGGCTTCACACGCCGTGAGTGCGCTCTCCCATCGCTTTACATCTATGCTACCATTGTCATCTTTGCCTATAACTACGGTAGGAGCTCAAGCAGAGGTATCTCAGGATTACTGCACGAAGACTCTCTCCAGCATTGCTTATTTACAGCGCGACTTCCATCACGAGTCCTTTCCTACGCGTCCATGGTCTGATCCGAATCACGTTGACAAGGTGCTCAGGTCAAGACACGGTTTTCATCAAAGACGTGATGGTTCGCCATTGTTCTCTTCGGTCAAGAGTTCTTGCTTCGGCTGAAAGTGGCTAGACAAAGGAGATCAATGAGAACTGGTTATCTACAGGAATACATTCAGACATCGAGCACATGCTATGTGGTCTAATAACGCCGCCCTGAATCTCCCCCGGCGACCTCTATATCTCTCCACCAATATACCAGGGTGATTGGGCACTTCAGCATTTGGGCATCTGACTGGCAAGGCGCCCACCCCTGACTTTGGCCCGTGGTACTCACAATTGATTGCTTGGAGATTCCAGCAAACTTGTCTCATTGGAATCAAAACTCTCACACCAAGTATACCGAGAAGCAAGCTTCGGAGCGGCTTCTCTTCTCATGCTGAACATTGCAACCATAGGACTTATTTTGGACATTTATCCCAGCACCGCGCACTGCCGAGTGGCATCCCCGACATGAAACGTTACATTCGTCATGCACGAGGACATACTTTCAATCATCGAAACGTATAGAGACTACATTATTCCATGCAGCTCCTGACGCTCAGGGCTTGTATTACACTGCGCAACAAGATTTTATCAGCGATGGTTCTCGATGTGCTTTTCGACCATTCAAAGTCAACACCTGCATTAACAGAAGGTGGAAGTCTCAGTACGACACCACGACGCTCACTGCGCATTCATTTGGTGAAAACGAGGGCCATAGCACGAAGTATAGAGCGTCTTGCGATGACTATAAGTTCATCGCCTCTGGCACACTGGACGACACGGCGGACCTTGGTGTCTGCATCAGTAAGAACGCGATGTCCTGTTTTCAACTACCGCTTGAATCGCACACGACTTTCTGCGCAGCTCACGATACCCCGAGCTTTTTCGTCAAGGATAGGCGAGCCCATCAAGGCCACGCCGAAAAACTGGATCCCAGTATACGGCCTGCGATGTCCATGACTGCTTCCTCTACTCCTGTCAAGCTGGGGAGAATGACACGACCGACATCTAGATTGGAGCCGGAGTGAAGCCACCTTATGGTGCTCTGTGAACAAAGCTGTCTCCGAGGCCTGCCCGTTGATCGATGTTGCCGCTCTCTGTCTCAACTCTGGCAGCGTGGTGTCCTGGGCGACAAATGATGGCCTATGCAGTTCAGGTCGCCAGCACGATGAGATTCCTGATGATCTATAGAACTGGAAAGAACAAATGTGGAATACCTGCCCAGTGAGCGGTCGATGCAAGAAAGAGTAGGCCTAGAGCCATCCATTTCTCGGCCGCACATGATGTGCAAACTATCAATGCAATACTGAGGCCGAAACCTTGGTGATCACGTTTTCACAAAGCTTTGTCCTCTTCCTACCTCCCGTGGGTCTTGGCAAGCCTGTCACTTGTGTGAAAGTGAATTGGCTGGGGATCAGGCAGATCTGTACTTCACTGGCATCTTGCGGACATTTCATAGCCTCTCTCCAGCTTCTGTCGTCTTGATCCGATACACTGACCACTGCTTGCACTCGAAAGCTCTGAACACGTATTACACGGATCAAAGACAACCAACGGCCTCATTTCAAGAGCCACAGCGCAAAAACCAACCGATTATAGCCCAATGTACAACCTAAATGGTGAAAGTCAAGAACTCCGCTGAAGAGCTTCGCCAGCGAGCGGACGAGCTCGTCAATAAGTATCGTCTCCTCGAGGGACAATATGCAGCTCTACCGTTGCACCGCCGCCGCAATCTGAAAGCTGGTACTTCTTGGGAGACATTCTGCGCTGCTGCAATCTTCGAAGGACGCATCTCACAGTACTGCCGCGAGGAAGATGGCTCTTTTGATATTCTGCAGACTCTTGTCAAGCAGTCGAGGGACTTCCGGCAGGAGATGTTCCCGGTTGCTATACCATGGTTCTCGGACTTGGCGGCCGTCTATCAGCGAGCGCATGACGAAGCGCGTAGCTGGACGACCTACACTCTGAATCAAGAGCAGGTCGGGCTTGCGAAGCTGAAGTGGAAGTATGAGCAGGCCAGCAAGCTTCTCGGCCACCTGAATCATGCACCTACAACTGCTGCAGAAACATCATCTCGAGGGATGGAGTGTTTTGCGCAAGCGTGCAAGAGTATCTCAAGTGGTATGCAGGAGCATGCAGCACTAAAGGCGGCAGAAGATGAGATGGAGCGATTCAGCTACGACGACGACCATTTCATGGCGACTGAAGGCGTGCGGGAGTGGTTCTCAATCGATCTCCGCATGCCCGCTTGGCCATCCGCAGATCCTCCGCCAGACTTCACAAGATGGCAGCAGGGCGGTGTCCCTGCCAGCCAGCCTGGAGTTGCTTCAGGTTCATCCACGTCTACGCCGAGGATGTTCGATTTCAGCCAGGCGTCTCAGTCATCAAGCAGCAAGGCAGGCGGAATCTGGTCGGAGCGAACGTCCGGACTCAACGGTTCTCAGCAGAACGGGACAACTGCTGGAGGATGGTGGGACAAGAACAATCCTCAGAGCTCGCCACAGGCCCAAATGCCGCCACCACCGCGGCCAGCTCCGAAGGTGGACCACAAATCACGTCTCGCCGAGTACGATGCACACTGGAAGTCCCTTGCGCCACACGATAAGCAGTTCCCATGCCCAAACTCGACTTTCAGCATGCCCAGCTTTCAGAACCGCCAGGAACTGCCATACAATCAGCAGAAAGTCGCACAATGGTCTCCGGCAACGGTCATTGGGGTCATGACAAAGCGGTTCTTCACGGATGCGTTTGCGATTCGGACTACACTCATCACATTTTCGGACGACCCAACCAGCGTTGACTTCGAATTGCAGAAGAAGAATTCGGCAACCACGGTAGTCGCGCTTCGCAAGACACTTAAGATGGAGAGTGTCAAGTGGCATCCAGACCGATTGAACCGTCGTACCGGAGTGCCTGGCCAGATCGATGAGTCGATTGGTAAAGCGCCTGGTAATGTCGCGATCCGGTCCGCCGTCCAGGAGCTCATTGAGCAATGCGACAAGTTTGTTCATGGAGCGAAGGATTGGAATCCGGATGAGACAATGGGGTCTTGAAGGAATGAAGGACAAAGGATAGCGGCATTGGGAAACCTGGATCGGCTAGGGTAATGACAAAGCATAAAGGAGGAAATTGTGAGACCACGAGCGGTGTCCAGCTGAAGAGGCCTTTGTGGTGATCTGGAGGAGCTCAGCGCTCTTGCCAGATCGTAGCATGTGCGGCCTTCTGTTTCCATGTATGCATAGGCCGGTAGAAGATTGGAGAATTGACATCTTCAAGCGTGAAAGCATCCTCGACGTCTCTTTCAAGACTCTCCATGTACTTTTCTTCGTTCCACTTCGGCTCATCCAATCCTGTAGGGATTTTCGGCGATCATGTTTTTGCCGCTGTCATAACATTAGCTCCTGCTGTGTCCACTCCGACCAACACTTCAATCACCTATTGGAAAGCATCGTGCTAACAAACGCCACTGGAAAGTCCATTTTCTGAGCGGACTCTTCGTCGCTTGCGAAGGTCTTGAGTTGCCATAATGTTGCCTGGGAAGTGATGGCGTCCTCGAAATCCTAGTGTTGATACTCGATTATGTTCCGTATCGATGCTGTTTGTTTTAGGCACAATGTTCCCGAAAGTCCGTCCGTCCCGCAAGCATAACCCTTGGCAATTTACTGAATCGGGCAGTGGACTTGCTTGAAAGATCCAATGAAGTTGCGAAGAATCGGCCCCCAAATCCTGCGTCCCTGGTCAGCGCCAAACTCTCTTGCAGTATCTTTACTGTTTCGATTCCGGAATTGTTCTCCTCAGCACGCCCAAGAAGCTACTCGGCCACGGAATCTCCCACTCTTCCCACCTGCCCGGCAATATCTGGCTTTGGCGGCCTGACCTCCCGCCTTTCGATTCGAGCTTGAAATCATGAATGGTCTTGGTGACCGCGGCCATGAAGTCGCTTATCTTCGGCTGGTCGTCTCCCATGCCAAACTTGTTGCGGGTGTTTTCCTCAGCTCTTTCGCTCACCATAGTATGTTCTCGCCATCCGGCCCGGTTGGGTCTCGTTCCTGTGAGCGCAAGCAGTCGAAGAAGAAGCGGAGGCCCGAGTTCAGAATAGGAATGGTGAAGTCTTCGTCGCTAGGTCGCTGCTTCGTGACGGACAGGAAAGTGATCGAAAGCCCAGGGTGACGATTGAGTATGATATGAGTCCGTGTCGATGCGAACATTGATTCTGGAAGGTCAGTTGGATTTCCCCCAAACTCTTCTGTCGCTTGCACCAAAGTGCTGATCGATCCGCGAGTAATGCCAAGTACGCGGTCCAGCTTCAGCATGTCGAACCCATGCTCGTTGATCAACGGCCTCAAGCTCTTTCTCTGCCCATTCAATAGTCTCATCTTGCAGAATTCGTGTTGCTCCGTCGAAAGTTGCCTCAGCTCCATTCAGATCGGTCCTGGCCTCTAAGGTATTGCTCCTCCTGCCGCATCTCAGGGTGCGGCAACGCTTTGCAACTTGGTCTCGGCAGAACATTGCTGGCTGAATGTATGGGTGGTAGATCGGAGAAAGGCCGGGATGCGTCAATCGTGGAAGAATAAGTGTGAGCGGAGGCGTGTGCTATCGAAAAAGAAAATCGACGAAAGGACTCGGCGGCCTTGGTTGTTGGATTCCATGTTGTGGCGAGGTCTCAGGACAGCTTCATTCGGACTCTGTGTTCCAAATCCTCTCTGCGCATGAGGACTTGGCTGCGATTTTGAGCTACCGACGGATGAAGTGGTCGTACGCTGAAAGCGAGAAGTCCTCTTATCCCAAGCTTACGATCCCAGGCACGGTTTGCTATGTGCCAAGGCTCAACACGAGTGCCTTGCCGGCCAGTGACGCATAGTCTTGCGAGCTGTATCCTCCCCCGGCGGTGCCTTGCCGCTTTAACAGCTTTTCGGGAACCGAACCAGCCCCTTGTAACCATATTGCGACATCAGCCCATAGACCAAAGCCTCTTTCCATGTTCCTCGGCCATGCTGACATGCTGCTCCCGTCCAAGTTGTGTCTTTCTTCGGCCAAATGTTCCAGTCAATACGTAAGATGTGCGACAGCAGCACCTCGTCTTCCATGCCATCACGACCTTCAGCCCCATTCGAGTCGGTCATCGTGGTATTCCATCGCTGCGCAGGATCTAGCGGTCATGAGGCATTTGTGAAGGCCCACTTCAATCGCGCACTCTCGCGTCCGTGCTCCGCCGGTATGTAAGGTCTGTTTTGGTGTTTCGCAGGCGGCTTTGACGGTGTGGCAATTGCAGAACAGGCCTCGACTGTCGAGCCTTCAGGCAAAGCGCATTGCTACAGGGTGGCGAGTGGTGGAGCTTTTCGTGAACCGTGTTCTCGGTCCGTAGTCGCAATGTGTATGCTGTGCGATGCTTACGCGTTGAGCGGTTTACGAGCGATCCATGGTGGATTGAGTTATCCTTTTGCGCTGGTTGTCTTCGTTTGCGCCAGCTGTAGTTGTTCGGCTCCTGCGAGTCGGCTTTCAGTACGTCCCTTGCCCTGAGCCTTTGGTTACCACTGCCCTTGCCCAGGTCCATGGCGCAAATCAGTATGCTTGCTGAGCTCGCTCGAGTCGCTCTCGTCGTGATGGTGTATGTCTTGGCAATCAGCCCTGTTTGCAATAAGAGCTGGAAGAAGCTGTGGGCATCGCTTTGGCTTGAGCTACGCTCGCCACGGCTTCAGGGGCCAAGACTTCCGCCTCATCAAACACAGCAACGTCGAAGACCATACCTCAAATAACTCAACAACACACCATTGCAATCGCTTCAAACTTGCAGAGCTCCATTGCACCATATTTGTCTAAAGTTTGACCGAATACAAAGACTGTATGTGGCCAAACGCACGAAACCTCGCTGTCAACGGAAGGACGAGCTGATTGAGCATTATGTACGCACTCAAAACACCAGTCCATAACCAATAAGATCTCCGAGATCACAAGCCTCCGTGGCCAATTCAGAATTCGTTCTGAGGTATGTATTCCCCTCATCACAATCCTGGCTGGCGACGGCAAATGGCAAATGGCAAAATGGCACACAACAGAGCATCCGCTCTAGGATTTGGAAGCTAAAAGAAACACCGTCTGGGTTTCAACAGCCACTCATGCGTCCGGGCTTGAGTGGTTGATTGTTTTGCTCTTCAGACCTATTTAATTTGATATGGTCGAGTCTCCTTTTGCGCCTCCTTTTTGAATGATTACGACACCCAGTGTTCAGTATGAAACAGCTATCTTTTTGTTTTCGCCGCATGGAAGATCTCAATGGCCTCAATGGCGAGATCGGTCTCTGTTGGAAAGCAAGAGCTGAAAGAAGCAGGACACTGAGCGTGTGCACCGGGGATCGAACCCAACTCAACTCGCCTGTCGGGCTTTGAAGTATGCACACAGAGTCAACCCTGTGTCAGCGTGGAGCAGTCTATTACAACGAGTCATGATATGGTGAGGAACGAAAGAGCTCACAAAGACCTGCAACACCTGGCGATAAACGATGTTGGCATGGAATGCTGTAGGCTTTGTCACAATGTTCGAACAATAGTCTTGGCATGAACGAGCATTCAATCTTTACCAGCCTTGAACAAAGCTCTTGGCATGAACGCGCTTCTCCTGCTGCAAACTTGGAACTTCCACACAACACAAACCACCTTGTTCCACAAACCGCCTAGCAAGCAGACCATGGCACAACTTCACGATTTCTTCACGATCCATCACCCTCCCCCACAGCATCACTCATCCTTCATCACTCGCGCCGAGATGAGCGACAAGTCCTGGCAGCAGCCACTCTACGAAGCCTTCGTCAAAGAGCGCCAAGCTCCGCGTGGCAGAGAAGAGCAAGTTCAAGATTCAGAAGAAGACACGAAGACAAAGGAGACATCTCAACAAAGCCAGCATAACAAAGAACAGCACGTCCAACCTTCAAGCAACAAGGCTAAGGAGAATGACTCCCCACCAAAAGACGAAGAAGACGTGATTTTCGGGGGTCGCGGCAAGGAGTACACCAAAGCCTTGAAGAAGAGCCGTGACGAGTACGCCATGAATCTGCAGGGCAGGGGCTGGGGTGGCGTCAAGCATAATGAGAATTCCATCCAGTACAATCCGGATGCGGAGTGGAAGCCGGCTGGCGAGGCGGAGGATGAAGAGGCGTGGAAGAGGAAGCGGAAGGGGATGGGGTATGAGAATCGGTAGGGACGGAAGCAGGGATGGGGGTGTAGGGGGAGGGATGGAAGAGGGTTGAAAAGGAGGGCGAGGGGTTGGTGGTGCTTTATGGGTCCTTGCTGCCATTCTACTCACATGCGAGAAGTTTGGATGCGATGCTTGCTTTCTACCTCCTTCTCAGGCTCTTCATAGTGGCTCCTTCTACCACATATGCACCTTCTGCCGTCTACCTCTACCTCTCTTATCGCTCTGCTTTCAATCTGGTTCAGCGGCGTGAAGGAGTTTTCAATGCAGACGCAAGGAGAGTGAGCAGGTACAATATCAGTGACAGGTCCGATAGTGGAAGGGGCGTGTTGCGCCTGTCCACGACTGGTATGCTATCGATGAAGTCTTGCTCTATCCTCAAGCTGCGTGGGCACCGCCTTATTCTTCCGTGTTCTGTATCTCAGCGGAGAGCTACTCGCCCTTGCCAAGTGGGCTGGCCGTCGCTGCGGTGCTCAAAGATGCACTGATATCATCTGGTGCAGAGAGACTGGCCATAAAGCTGGCCGAGACCGCTCGTGAGAGGAATTCAGTACTCAAGCAATGTGCTCTCGACTGGCGAGATGGCTGTGAGCGATTCGTTGGTGCATGGAATGCTCCTGGTAGGGTCGGTTCTTTTGATGTACGAGCCGAAGCTTTCCACCGCTGGAAGCGCCTGTCATGCTTGCCGCTCTTCAGTAGCGCGATGGGGAATGAGGCGACCATATTGCTACTCTAGCACGACGCGCTGATGCTGGGTCCCTTCGTTCCTCTTCTCCTGGCAAACGCCATATGCGCGCGACAGATGCAAAGTAAATGTAGGTCTCTGCCTAAAAGAAAAACCTGCTATCTGCCATCATGGAGTGTTTGCGATGGTATCAACGACAGGTTAGACCACGACTGGACAAGAGGGGCGTGAAGTTTGTCATGTCGCTCCTGAGCCCAGAGCAGCGCAGCAACCGTCCGAAGGACTTTGATCTCGGCCGCAACAAGGACCCCGAGTGCTATGAAGAAGCAGATGGGGGCAGTGTTATAGCCGTGGGCGACGGTGTGCGAGTACTCTGGGCTCTCGAGTTCTGAATACTCGATGGAAAAACGAAGGAAGAAGTGGCGAAGAAAGAAGGGAAGAAAGCGGCGAAGAGTTTGCGGAAACCAGGGGCGGCGTGGCCACGGGTGCGGCCGCCTAGCGCTGTTGCCAAGGCGTAGCGAGAACGAGAACGAGCTCCCTGAGCTTCTTGTTCGAGGAACGGAGGTGCGGACTTCAACAGGAAATGAACCAATACTACACAAGAGAGCAACGGTATGATCAGACACGGAGAGCAGAGGTTGTCCTCAGAGTTGGAGCAGGCAATGGATATCAGCAGGGGCCCGACTGCGCAAAACACTTGCTTCCCCTGAATGAGTTCGCGCAGGAACAGAATAGTAACAGGGGAGTCAGCCGTGCACTCGGAGCTGTGCGATGGTTGTTGTATATCCGCTGTCCCCACGGAGAGAGCCAAACCGGATACATACCAGGTGCTATTACAAAAGTTACAGCTGTTTGGTCCTGATATGAGTAACGACAGCAGCGAGACTTCTACGACACGGACAGAGCTGCCGATTGGGAAAGACGTGACGAGACTTGAGACATTTGCTGGATTGAAGGAAGCGATCAGACGCCATGGAGGCGCTTCTGAGGAATGTATCGATTGTCTGTTCCGGTTCTCTCGAGTCAGGCAGAGACTACGATGCCCAGTGATTACAGCGAGCGAAGACCAGCCTCACAGCTTCCCAGCACTCCCTTCTATCGATACTATCCTCCGTACGCGTCCTCATTGCTTCTTGTTGAATGCTCAATAGACCCAGCACTTCTTGCCTAACGCTCCAGTAGCCGCAGAGGACCCTGCAACCGTTGAAAAGGCCAATGGCTGCCTGAGGGTGTTGCCGAGCTCCGTTGGTCCAAGCTCAGGCGAGAACAAAACAGCTCGAAGTTCTCTTCGCAACTCTCTCCTTTTCTTCTTCGGCTCCGGCAACCAGGCGCGAGGTACGTACAAACTCGACCACAACACACCACGCTTCGACTGACCCCTTCACAGCAGAGTCGCTCATGAATGACTCCGACTCACCGTCGTCAGCTGCATTGCACTCCGGAGACTGATGACGGTGTCCCAGCCTACGGGCGAGGTGCGCATACTTTTTGATGAGGCGACCGCTTGAGGTGATTCAGCCGCGCCCTTTGGGGTCGCCGGTTGGGCACCGAGGTCGCCGCCTTTGATCTTTTCATCATCTTGTTGGCCTGTGGCTGGCAGCGGGAGAAGAGAATTCGTTGTCGTGGTCGATGGCCGTGGTTGCGGTGCTGAGCCTTCGAAAGATGAGAGCTTGCTGCAACGACAACACCATCACCAGACACACACGCGCACGCACACAACACCATCGCGCCATCACAGCACTGTCGTCCCCTTCTTCAGCGCACTTGCAACACGCCCCCTCCGCATTCCCGCCTTCTTCACACCATCAGCATCGCATCGCTGCCCCCGCCATCACGCTTCGCCACCACCCTCCAACACCGCGCACAACACCACCAAAGAAACACAATGAAACCCTACCAAGGCCCCGACGACACCACCTTCCCCGGCTACCGCATCTTCCTCGAGAGCCGCCTGATCTTCAACGTCACCCGCTACCCAACCCCTGAGCTCTACCAATTTCACTACTACGGTGGCTGGGACGGCAAATGGCGGCAGATGTGGATGAAAGAGGCGAGAGAGCAATTTGAAAAGATGCAGGGGAGTGAGGACTCTGGCAAGGTGCCGATGAATGGAGGGTTTTTGTAAAGGGACAACTCTGCAGGGCGATGCTGGCGGTGCGGTTAGGTGAGCTTTTGGTAGTGGGAAATGGATGAGGGTTGTTGGAGTTGCTACGAAAGAGCTGCCTCTTCTCTCATCCATGGTCACTTGCGTGGTTCACCTTTGCTGGCTGACTCCGCTTGCAGACACTGACCACGCATCCCGTGGCGAGTCTAGGACAATGACGGCCTGATGAAGTCTCGAAGGGAAGGTGGCGATAAATTAGCCGGCTGGTTTTGTTACGGCTCTGAAGGATAACGCGGATCGAGCTCCTTGAGGTAAGTCGGGCAGTGCACAATGAAGTCTTCGTTTCGGAGCTGACTCGACTGCTGCTCTTTCTCGCTTGAGGGAGAACTACTTCTATTTCTCCATTGCCACATCCGCTAGACGTCAAATCCTGAAGCGAGAGGGACGATTCAGGAGAGTGGCACTAGATGAAGTTAATCTTACGCACCCCAGGCATCCCAACGAGTTCATCTTTACCTCTACCGATCCTCTCCCTATTGATCGAGACAATCGCGAGCTATTTGCACCGCGAGACTACTCTATCTTCCAGCGCCAACACCGTGAAGACCCCAAGGGCGAATTGCACCTGGATGATTCGCTACCAACCCTGTTTCCTAGCGACGTGACCCTGCAGGTGGAAGACATCCGCTGGCCGACTGTGATCGACATCGTGGGTATTCTGGACCACGTGCTGGGGAACATGCGTCGGAGAGTCGTCGCCGCTTCAGTCCTCTGTGATAGTTGACTTCAAGCCACGGGCGTCTTCGTCTAGCAGATTAGTGGCATAACGCAAAGGTATAGGTCTTCATCGGACCAGGGAAAGCAAGCTCAGCCTGTACAAGAAGCACTGTTCAAAAGAATTTCATGAACTCAACGATCCTAAAACCACCGACCTCCTCTGATGCATGCATACCGAATCTCCAACTCTAGTACTTCGACTTACGATCCCTATTCCTCGATTCCATCACTCTGACTTCTGACAACTAGGCCCACGGTTTGAGCACAGAAATCCTGAGGTACAAGCATCGGGATCGAATTGACCATCCAAGGATAGTTGGCGTGTTCCTGTCCAACACGAGCATTTCATGTCCATTCATTTCCATTTTCGTAGTCAGTATACGTGTACTGACGACCGTAGCCATGCCGTCTGCAGTTTGCAGTGGTATATCTGAGATAGAGTATGAGGATCTTGGGTCATAGATGCTGTTTGTTCTTCCAACGGCGTGGTTGCAGCGAGAACGGAGGGAGCCGGACGGGTCAGCTCACTGGAAGCGTTGATGGTTGCAACATACTTCAGAATCCACGACTAGGGATGAGAGGGCTGAGGATGAAGGCAGTGCGATGATGCCTGAGTAGCGCATGAGGTTTCTTGGCGTAGTGCCCATTCTTGAAGTCGGGACAGGACTTGGAGGCTGAAAGATAGTGTTGAACTTGAGACTTGAATTGATTCGCTAAGTCCTAAAGCTTCTGAGTGCTGTCGTATATGTCGCTTCCTTCTCAACCTATGGTAGCACCCCACGGAGAGTAAAGGTCTACTTTGCGTAAGACGAAACACCTGCAATCGAAATAGAGCCGCAATTCCAGTGAGCGGCGGCCTCCTCCTACCTTTCCCAGTCGCTACTGAGTTTGGATGCGGTGTCTTAAGAGACAGCGGAGGGAGATGTAGACGGAGTGACAATTATAAAGTCAAGATCGAGAACTTGCGTCGGGAGACTTGTCAGCAGGCTTCGCGAGATCTCGCGTGTCCGAAAAAGTATACAAGTACCGATAGACAGTGTGGTCAAGTCAAGCGTCCGGAGTTCCTTCAGTCCGATCACAGGCTTTTCATCCAAGCTCATGATTTAGCTCACAGAATTGTACGGATCAGTGAGCCTGGAAACAGTAAGGTTTAGTATGCCGTTATCGTTACAGCGTCGCTGAGCACCATGGAATGTTATTTTGATCCCGGCACATTTTATTCTGCTCCAACTATACAAGGCTGCGCTTTCGCTGAACTGCTTCTCTTCGTTCACAGTTTCTTGTATTCACCCGGCGCTCATTTGAGTTTCTGCTCGATTCAGAGGATGAAACCCGGCTTTTGCAAAGCTATCGACAAGTGAGAGTACTGATACATATCCCATCTACCAGAATATGCCACAGGGGTTCAAAGAAGCATTTCCAATCTCTCCAGCAGCTCCAAAGCCCCTCCTATATTGTTGCCTTAGAGGCTGATCCACTCCACAAGATCCGTCTACTTCCCAAATATTTCCCATTATCCGACTCAGATCTCAAGAGACTCTATGCCTTAGCAACCAATATCACATCCCACGGCGTAATGATGAAGTGCAAGCGAGGTAAGCTCAGTAGCGAAGTCATGCACAGCCACCCACGTCTCAATAGGCATTTCCTTCACCCCTGGAAACCTGCCCTTGACCCGCGAAGGAATTTGTTCTCTCAGCACCGTAATCGATCTAGAACTCAAATTGATTTGATCCAAAATTTCAAGGAGTGCTTGAACCTCTATGCGTCCGTCACCAGAGGCAGCCATGCCAAAGGTTCCGTACTGTGCGCCCTTGGTCGGATCGCAGGCTGTGATGAGGAGATGGTATGCTGAGAGAAGAAAACACTATGCCTCAGTCTTGGAGCCTCCAGCCTGATCTTCTCGTCGGAGACCATGCTCGAAGAACTGTATAGGTTGTAGAACCCTTGCTTCATGTCGAACAGGTCTTGACTGACCTCGAGGGCTTGATTGATGTCTCCGTCTGTGTCGTAATGGTTTACGCCACAATATGGGCAGCGGCTGTGGTCGCTGTACCATGTGATGCTACATTCACGGGCATGTGCGTGTCCGCAGTCCGAGGCCGCGAGGAAAGTTCGCTTTAATGGTTCATCCTTTACGGCTGGGTTGCTGGCGTCGAGCGGGTCGGCGCAAAAGCAAGTCTTGATCTCGCCGTCGCTGTCTAGGATCGGTCTCTCGATCGGAATAAGGCCGATCTGGAGGAAAGTCTGCTTTGGCAACACGCCGTGCTCGTATATGAGCACAAGGCGCGGCTTGAGGTAGCTTGGGGGAAGGACGGTCATCATTCAAGCTGTCGTTCAGGCTTTCAGCTCTATCTCTGCAAGCTGTATAGTTGCTTTCGAAGGTTGTAGGCTGCGAAGGGTTCTTGAAAGTACGGCAGGCTGTAGACTGCGCCGGAGGTTGAGCTTCGAAGGAGATTTGTTGGACCGAGTTTGAGGTGGCGGAATGGCTATATACAAAGGCTCCACGGGCTCGTGAATGCAGTGGCATCTTGGAAGTGGTGTGCCTTGACCCATACGAAACCTCCTGGGCAATCACAGGTCAGACCTTTTTTCCCTGACGAGTAAAGGAGACTTTCTTTTTCGGAAGAGGTTGCCGACGCACGTGAGCAGGACGTCCACTCCATGCTGGTCATCAAAGAGGTGACTGGCGTCGTGGTCACGGTCACAGTGATAATCTTTAATCAAAATCTCAACATGAGCTTTCCTTTCCGGCCTCTGCAACTCTGGAGGTAATGCTGGAGATCAGAGCTGCTTCCTCCTTTCCTAGACTCCAGAGTCGTGGCGTAATATTCCGTGCTTGGAAGAGAAGAAATTTATATCACAGTCTGGTGATTCCAAAAGCACCGTCTGTGTCTGAAGGGACTTGGACCAAAATGTTCAAGAAGGCAGGACTCAGCCGTACCCGATTCCATTGTAATGCTCCAATCAGGGGGGTTCGCAAACATTGGTAGCAAACTCGGCTGAGATACATGCAGTCAGCACGCAGCTATGAGACACGTAAGGTCATGTGGCATGAGAAAGAAGGCTGTCTGATCTCCACCGAGGCCTGTTTGATCAGGGGCGGTCGTCTCAAAGATGGAGAAGGGGACATTGAGAATACTTCTCGATTGAAGCGCTTGGAATTGCAGTCGGAGCGAAGGACACAGGTGAAGTTCCATCCTAGAGTATATTCGAAAATGGAAGCGGCCACAGCGTCGGACCATCAGTACTTCGACGTAGAAGAGGTGAGAGCAAGGTCTGAAGTCTCCAATTGCTTCCGCCCAGCACAGCACATAGGAAAACTTGAGTCGTAGCCAAGAAGCGAATAAGATATGCTGGAGTCTTGATAGTCGTGGATAGCTGCTGTCAGCCTTAGCGCATAGATCTGTTCGACCGTTGAAGTCCTGAAGCTACGATGGTGGCTCGTGCAACTGAAGTTGAAGTTCACATCGCCTGTCTTGCCTTCATCTTCCACCACAGCATCTCACCATCAGAGCACATACCCAGCACTTCCCTTCATTTTCCGCCGCATATTGCAAAAATGGCAGATTCGAGCGCGTTACAACAGATGACGGTGTATATCGAAGAAAAATTGGCGAGAGCTTGGGAAGGCATAGAGGTGAAAAGGGGCTTCGAGCCAACAGTCGAACAACTGGCGGACGTGATCATGGAGGTGCTGGGCGGCGTTGGAGACGATAAGTGTGTTGTCAGAACTGTCAACCTCTGCGTGACGCACCCGGAAGGTAGGTTCATGAAACAACAATTCAACTGGACGAGCCTCACCAGGCTCTTCGGATCAAACACAGCTGTTAGATTCTGGCTCCGATGATAGAGCTACAATATTTCGCGGACACTGGCTAAACTTCACCTTCCCTCTAGATGAAAAGAGATCCTACCGAATATCCGTCGAAATCACCGTCCAAGACACCACAACGCTCCATTCCAGCAAGATCAGCAAGGAACTAAATACACAATCCGCCGACTGAAACCCTGCAATTCGAAACGAGACGACGCCGCGTGAGCTAGACCTCCTTCTCCAAACTCGCAATCCTCCCCTTCAACTCCTCAATCTCCTCCCCCCGATCATTCGCAATCCGCATCCAATAATCCCTCTGATCATGCGTCAACGACAACTCCGCCTTGGTTTTGGACAACTGCTCGGTCAAGTTCTGATGCTCGGCATCGCCCAGACCTCGAGCTTTTCGCTCCCAATACTCCCGTTCAGAGGTGAGGGATTTCAATTTTTCGAGGACATCGTTATAAGACTTTTCCAAAGACGAGTAGTCCAGGTCGCGGGTCAGCTGGGCGGAGGTGGTGGAGAAACGTGGTTCCAGGGGCGAGGTTTTGGAGTGTACGAATTTTGGCGCTTGGCCTGATGCGAAGGTTCCGGATGATGGGCGGCGAGTGCTGTGGACTGAAACCGGTGAAGGGAGGGCGGAGGAAACGGATTTCGAGCGTCGATGGAGCTTGTCGGATGGTGAGGCTTCGGCTCCGCTGGCAAAGCTTGCTTTCTCCGGAGAGAAAATGGGCGGAGAGCTGGGCGCAGGTGGTGTTTTCACTGCTGCGGCCTCTTTCAGACGTGCTGCCTCCTCTTCGGTCACGTTCTTCGATCTCCGGCGTGGGGCGATGGAGAAGAGACCGGGTGTGTCAGGGGTGCCAGCTGCCTTTGCGGGTACTTCGATGATTTGCTCTTTGGTTGGCAACATCGCCCAATCCAACGAGTTCAAACGATCCTTTTCATCGGATGGCGAATTCGGGTCTGTCCACATCGAAGCTTGTAGACCTTGAGGCTGCAACTTCTTGAGATCGTAGTCCTCTTTCTCTTCAAGCAGTGGCCAGCGGACTGTATCCTTCTTGTCGTGGCTTGGGTCTGCCGTACCGTTTTTGGGCACCTCCCCAGCTTTGCTATCGGCCAGCGTACTGTCGTGAGGACGAGGAGATCTCGGGCCCATCGCGTGCTCCGGCCCATCCTCTATGTCGGAGAGCTGCGTAGGCTCATGCGACTCCAATGGATCTTCGACTGGCTCCGGCTGGGGAGCCCTCAGCTTGGCCAGTTCCTCGCGGCGCAGTGCGACATATTTGCTGAACTGTGGGATCTCGTTCGTCTTGTACTGCCAGGCTCTCTGTTTCAGCAAAACGTCCTCGCTAGTCACAGCTTTCGCTACGACTCCGATCCAGTCCGAGATCCGATGCTCGCATTCGAGAATGTCTCGAATCAATGTCTTCTCTTGGCCCACAAGCGGATGTCCCGCCGGAAACGTTGGTGAAAGCGGACTGGCCGTCTTTGGTTCTGCGGACTTCGCCATTTCATCCTGAACACTTGCCGACGAGATCGAATCACCTAACGCGGAGCTCGACGCTGGGGGTTGAGGTTGTGGTGCGACTATCACCGCGTCTGGACTGCGAGAAGAGGGGCCTGTGGACTTGGATTGAGAAGAAGCAGAAGCCTCCAAAGTGACAGGCTCCGGCGCCGATTTGGACTTCATTGTCGAAACGGATTCTCTCTTGCCCGCTTCTTGCGCCGTCCCGGTCTTGAGAAACTCGTCCGCTGGATGTTCACCGCGAAGAGTAGCAATCCTGCCCTCCAACTGGAGAAGCTCGGTCTTCTCCTTATCGATCTTCGCCACCAGAACCTGCAATTCAGTCCAGTTCTCTGAGCGACCCTCATCCTTCGCTCGGGTTTCCAGTTTTTGAATGACGCTCCGCTTCTTTAAGGCCTGCTTGAGCAGCTTATCGGTATCTTTCACTGGCTTCCTCTGTGCTTTGTCATCGGCCAAGGAGTTTTCGATCGAAGAGAAGGTCTGATTCGTGGCACTGGACTTCAAAGCCAAGCTGGAGTTGTCGCTTTCCTCGGACTTTCGGAATTCTTCAGCTTTGATCATGTCTTTACGCTCATTCTTTGGGGAAGTTTGCTTCGACTTGGGTGTCCTCGCCGCCTCTATCTCGTCTCGTAGCTTCTGCGAAATCTTATCATCGTTCTCGTGCGGTATTTCGAATGACTTCTCCAGCTGCCACGCCGTGTCCCACTGGCCAAACTCGCGAGCCTTGAGTAATGCCCTCGGAGTCCACTTCTCCTTCTCGCCGCTCGTAGTCTTGTCATGGCTTGGAATGGCAGGAATTGCGGCATCAGATTGCGTATGGCTGGATTGGAAATCTGTGGTCTGTCGATCTCGAAGAGCCGGAGAAGTGGATCGCGAGCTAGGCCAGCTATAGTTGGTTTGGCTGCCACTATTGTGTCGTCGAATCTCCTACGAGTTCATCAGTATCTCAGGTATCTCTTTGTCGGCGTTCACCTCACAGTCGCTCGTTGCGGATCGTATATGGGTTTGCCTGGCCACGATGCCTGCTGGGCTCCGTTTCGGCCGCCCTTGTAGCCAGTGAACAAGTTCAGAACTGGCGACGCTTGTGATTGGGCAGGTAGTGGCTTTGTATTGTTGGCCGACCCAACCGACCGAGGATCGTGACCAGCGCCCATCCAGTCCTCATTGACACGATCACTTGAGCTTCGGATGAGTGGATCTGGCCTGTTGATCTTCTTGCCGCCTTCACTGTGAAAAGTTCCTGTATGAGCTTCAGAGGATACTTTCGGTGTATCATCGTACTTGCTGGAGGTGCGGCGCCTTCCAGATCTGCGAAAGATGCTGAACGATCGGGGACCACTTTTTCGGTGACTGTGACCGTCAGCGAGCTCACCGGAGCCAGTTGCCATGGTTTATGCGAAGCCAAATCGAATGTGGAACATCGGAAAGTCTTCAACCAAGATCCTAGTTGTCTAGATTTCCGGAATTTGTGGACAAAGAAAGAAATGTCACTTGTAGCCGGAAGCTGATGTCCGGAATTGGTAAGTTTGAAGCCCATCATAAAAGAACAAAGAAACCGGTAGACAACTTCAAGGGCAAAGATAGTATCGTTTGGGGTAGTGAGTACTGCTATCACGGCATACTTTCAAAAGTTTGTTATCCAACTTGGTTGAGGACTGTACTTGATCAACGAATTGCATGCCAGGACGAAATGCTATGCATCGGTTTTGCATCATATACAGCTATCCTACAACTTTGCTTTTGGCCAGCCATTCCCACAAGGTCCCAGTCGAGATGCTCAAGATAGACTCTGTAATCGCCAAAGGGATGTCCAGGGCACATATGAATATCGACCGAGCATAAATGCTTGATCAGCAGATCAGAAACTGCCCTGCGCAGCCGTGATATAACCCACAATAGTATCCAACTCCGTCTGAGCCTGACTCTTAACCCCACTCGGCGCCTTCGCAATCAAAGCATTCCCATACGCCTGCGTCGAAGCCTTCAAATCCGCCAGCGTCGAAGACACGATACTCGCCACTCCCACCGCCTTGAAATTCCCCGCCTTCGCAGACACAGCATCCGCCGCGGCTTTCACACTAGGTTTTAAGTTCGAATCAATGAAATTCAATATCGCGTCGGCTTCTGCGTCGCTGATTTCTGGGTAGGAAGGTGTATTTGCAGTTGCGGTATCGATCTCGGATTTGAGGTCCGAGGCCGCGGTGTTGATTGGGAGGGCTCCGGCGAGGTCTGCGCCATTCCAGGAATTGACTGAGGCGGTGAGGGATTGGACTTTTCCGTTGATTGAGGTTAGGTCGTTGTAGACTTGGCTGTTTTGGCGGGGGATGACTGTGAGGGCTGAGGTTATGGTCGAGAAGAGGAGGAGCTGGACGGGTTGGAGGAGAAGCATTTTGAGAGGGTTGGTTTGAGGTTGTGGTGTGGCTTCTTTGTTGGAAGCTCGGCAGGTGATCGAGCGGAAGGTGAGCTTGAGGATCGTGGTCTCGGTTGTGATGTCTGGTTCTTCCTGAGGAGATGCTGCCTCCTTTGTATTCCCAACACCTCCTCCTCATCTGTTTCACTAAGCTATGCCTGTTGGTGTTCACGCAATCACAGGCTGAAGCTCGACGTCACTGCCTCGGTGATTCCAGCATTAGCTGAGTTTGCATGGTTATGTCGCCAGGATATACGCCATCCTCGAGAGCGATGTGGCGTATCGGAGAACTGAAGTCTAAACAGACGTTGAGCTTGTACTAGGATATTCTATGGCCTCGCGTCCCGATACCTTGGGTTGGCAGGTGTTCGGCTGCGGCTGCACGACTATTGCTTCCGATGACCAATGCCAATTGAGGCCCAGGCTGTTGCTTACTACTGGGTATTGAGGTAGAGTGTGCGGAGTTGATACTGTCGATACTCATCAACGATGGCAGCCAAGCGCTCAGAATGCGGACGAAAGACCTTCGCTGCTGGGTATATCTGTCGAGCTCGTGTATAAAGAGTTGTTTTGACCCTTCATCAAAAGCATGCTAGGATTATTCTATACCAGGGTAGTCGGTTCGCAGATCGCCAAGGCAACTTTGCTCTTTGCACCCTCTTGGTTGGAATCCTCATCTTTGGAGTCATACCAGTATCGGCATCCTCTAACACTGATATTCCGTTCTGCGGAACGCGGAAAGTTGCCAAGTATACCACAGTTCTACGCCTAGGTTGAATTCAGCTTTTCTGTCAACTAGCTACCCCTGAGTCAGCATCCAGGGATCTTGTCTACGGAGCTACACCTCGATTAAGCGAGATGGCGGACGGCGGTGATCCCTGAAAACGGGATCTAACTAGTCAAAGCTAGCGTACTGCCTAAAGGAATTATCCGTACCTTTAAAAAGTTTACGTCTAACGCTTTCAAGCTAGCTGCCGTTTACGGGGATTACCCCCGTCCGCCATCTCGCTTAATCGAGGTGTACTACGGAGCGTTACTAGAATACTCTGATGATGCTCTTGAGAAGATGCCGCGCGTCTTCGTATTACTGGAAAATGCGACTCGAAACATCTGACAGAACCAAATCTCATCCTCGTCCGCGGCTCCAAAAGACGAGCAACGCTTTTCTGGTACTTGTTGGTATCGCCAGAAGAACAGAACATCTCATCGGATGTAACGCGCTGACAAGGTCAGTGGCTGGGCTGGCAATGTTTATTGCAGAAGATGAGTGGCCCGAAACACCCTCCCTCCATCTATTTGCCGTATCTGGCTCTCGATAACGACTCTGCTATCCTGCCGGGAAATGTAACGACTCGGTAATTTGCGGCTCACAGTCTGTACCGGAAATGGCACGTCGCTTGTTGCTTGTCCAGCACATGGCCCAGTAGATGGCAGTGAGCACAGCGACCGCAGCATACGCACCAAGAAGTCCTTTGATGGCCGTGGGACAACGTGGCACTTCCGAGTCCAAGAACATGTGTGGACATCCGATATTGCCAGCACAGTACATGACGAAGAAAATGCCCATGGCCGTTGTCCGCTCGGTATGGCCACCAATATGAATCTCTGGAAGCGAGCAGATCAGAATGAGAGGCGAGCCGAGAACGGTTTGCATCCAGGCCATAGCTGTCAGGGCCAAGCGATGCTTGATGGCGATGGTCAGGATGCCGATCAGACCCGCCATGCCAGGAAGACATCCAAGTATGATACTTGGCATCAGAGAATGTGAGTGAGGGTTGTCTTTCTTTCTTTCCGTCAACAAGTTGATAGGCGAGGGAGATCGGCTTGCCGGGCAACGTGATATCACTTCTATGTTTGAAGTGCTTTTACCGACTCCATCCACCGTAACGAGTTCCTCCCAAGATTGTGACTCCGAGAAGTTTCATCGATACCGACAGCAAACGCAAAGATAGCTTATAGCTCTTTTGTCGATGAGTATTTGTTTGCTGCGCGTATCGCCTGCGCTGTGTGGCTTATATAGTTTCGGCTATGTGAGGTGTCAGAGCAGCCACCCGTCACCGTCTCCGTACACTGACACCGCACGCCACCGCCACGAAAGCATGATTCACATGCCAGTCTTGGTCTTCATTCACACGTCCTGACATCCTTTCCTTTCTGCAATATTATCCCAAGGCGTTTTTTGGGCATCATCTTCCTCGACAGCAAGCAATATAGAGTTCGCACGCATCTGGTTCGAAAGAAAGATGCAGCATGAGTGATTTTATGTCTGCATCCTTCGAAGACCAAGACCAACATTTCCGTGATGAAGAAGAGGAAGAGACATCATTCATTCGACCCGCGAGATTCTTAGACCATGCCAGCGCAGCCACGGATCTGCTGAACGATCTTCTGGAGCGGCATGTCCCGTTCGGAGTCCTCTGGAGATGTAGTCAAGTTCGCTGGACGTTTGACTTGGAAGACGTGGAAGTCGAGCTTTGTCGTAAGGAAGGCGGAAGGCTGGAAGTACTGGCGCACAGTGCCGTGCTTTCGCGCAGAAGATTAGATGACTTCACGGCACCGTGTTGCTGGAGCACACACGACTTCGGCATCATGCTCTTGCAATTGGCAGAGATTGCGGTCGGCTACCGGAAAGACTTTAGAGAAAGTCGCAGACCCACTCGCAAGGTCAGAGGCCAGGCCGGGATGGGATGGGATGCTGCGAAGCTCACGGACTGGAGCCAAATCCTCGAAAATGAACACGGCGTTGATCTTCTCACTGTGAACGACACGGCCAAGTTCGTGCTCGGGTGTTCAGTTTCGGAGATTTTGGAGGAATTGCCGGAAGACTTTCGCGTCGTGCATGTCGAGCCTGTGTTCCGTGCGGATCTTGTTGGTCGGTTTCTCCGCCGACGTCAAGCGATGAAGGAGGAATTGACGACTTTCAATCACTCGCAGCTTCGTGAGTGTGTGAAGCGGAAGGACATCCGCTCTGGCAGAGTGGTTGATTCGGTGGAAGGCATTGCCGAGTATCTGTCGGAGCCACATGTCACGTTCCATGGCGCGCCACTGTCGAGAGTGGCTTCAATTGTGCGATATGGGTTTACGGTTCCTGGCCAAGAGATTGGCGGGAAGAAGTCTGGTCTGGACAAGTTGGACATTCGTTGCGGCGCATCTTTCGGCATTGGAATATACTCAAGCCCATCCATTGAAGTTGCGTCTTGTTACGCTGCCAATGCACGGGGACAGTACGACGTACGTTCGCCAAAAGACATCCCTGGGATGCGGATGTTGATCTGCGCGACATTGATGGGCCGATCGCTTCAAGTCGGTCGTGAAGAGACAAGACGAACAGAAGGTGTGTATCGCGAAGGAGCGCACTCGCACGTGTCTCCAAATGGGGCGGAGTTCATCGTTTTCGACCAGGACCAGATCATTCCCTGCTATGTGTTGCACATCGACTTCGGCGCTTTGGATGCCAGCAAGCATTTCGAGGAGATGAGGACCAATCCTGAGAGGATGGAAGGACTCCGCAACAGGCTGAAGCCACGTTATCAGACAGACTACGGTGATGACTGCGTGTTCCCAGAAGCAGTTCGAGCGAAGAAGGCTGCGTTGAAAGCGGCTGCCGCGAAGTGGTTTCCTTATGGATTTGGCCCGGCGACAGGCTCAACTTTCGTCATCGAGGATATGGCGCCGGTGTCGGATGACGAGGAAGAGTATGGTGATTTCCAGGCGCTGCGGCAGGAGCAGGAATACGAGATCCAGGAGAAGCTGGAGCGTGGAGAGGATGAGAAGGTCAGCTGGTTCGATAGTTACCAGACTTCTCGAGAGACATACCAGACCGTACGGGTAGAAGAAGAGCCCGAGCATAGGTGGTAGGCAAATACCCTATATCTTCGATATCCGTGCTGTGAGAGTTAAGTTACTAGTTATTAGAAGACTGAGAAGAACCTCCAAAACTTCTTGTCAAATCACCTCTTTCTTGCCAATGTTCCTTTTCCCCATCTCTTGCATTCCCATCTCTTCCAAGTTCCAAGACCACCTCACTCTCAATCTCATCCTACCTTTCCTTTCCTTTCCCTTTCCATTGTTCGATCACCGGTCACCGGGCGCAATCTGAATGTAGCAAATTCGGATTCGGATCCTTGGCGACGACGACGACAATGTACAGTAGGGAGGGGAGGAGGGTCTTAATGTTCGTATACCGATATACGGAGACTTGGATCTGGTATAGAAGGTGTAGTAACGGTATTGGCTTGGTCTCGATGCGCGGAAGCCCAGAGTCGTGTGTGCTTGCCATGGAAAGGCCGTGTCGGAAAGTGTTGCTCCACTTTTCCGGTCGGCTGCAATGCATGCTTTGCTAGGATATGAGAATTTAGTAACGTGAGCTTCGTCATTAAGTGCGAGAATTGTCAAACTAAGCCTTGGAGTGGGGTGTGTAGCGGATAGCACAGCAGCGATTGGGAAATGCCGAAAGCAAAACACGGTAGATGTGAATCTCTGTATTTGATTTCTTCGTACTTTGTACACAGAAAAGATGCTTTTGGATATGCATCATTCTCATCCCATCCATCTCTTCCCTTCCTTCATCCCCTCACGCATCGAATCATGGTATCATTGGTTTTGGTGCTGTCGGAGGCACAGCTTTTACTCTGTGGAAATTCATCAGCAAATGTTTAGACGTCGAATGTCAAAAGAGACAGCCTTATGAAGACATAAGACCTACTCAAAGGTTGGGGCGAGCCTTACTGGCTGCAGAAGTCAGATCAAATCGGTCGGCATTCATGATCTTGTGCCACGTCTTGACAAAGTCCTGCTGGAACCTCTGGGCGTTGTCTGCGGAGGCATACACCTCAGCAATAGCGCGCAGCTCTGGGTGGGAGCCGATGACGAGGTCGGCGCGGGTGGCAGTCCACTTCTTGGCGCCGGTCTTGCGGTCGACACCCTCGTAGACCTCGTTGCCGACAGACTTCCAGGCGGTGTTGACGTCGAGGAGGTTGGTGAAGAAATCGTTGGTGAGCTTGCCTGGAGTCTTGGTGAAGACGCCATGGGCCGACCCGTCGAAGTTCTGGTTCAGGACACGGAGACCACCTAGGAGGACAACAAGCTCTGGAGCAGACAGGCCGAGAAGGTGAGCACGGTCGACAAGGAACTGCTCAGTCTTGACACGCGAGCTAGAGTGGCCGTAGCTTCGGAAACCATCGACCTGTGGCTCGAGGTGGGTGAAAGACTCGGCGTCGGTCTGGGCCTCAGTGGCATCACCTCGGCCTGGAGTAAATGGCACAGGCTGGCCGGAAGCCTGCTCCAGAGCGGCGGCACCGGCGAGGACGATGATGTCGGCAACGGAGATGTTGCCAGAGGACTTGGCAATGCCCTCGAGGGTACTGATGGTCTGAGCGGTCTGCTTTGGGTTGTTGACCTCCCAGTCCTTTTGTGGAGCAAGGCGGATGCGGGCACCATTGGCACCACCACGCTTGTCAGTGCAACGGAAGGTGGAGGCAGATGCGAAGGCCACGCGGATGAGCTCCTCGTTTGGAATGCCGGCACCAAGGATCTGCTTCTTGAGAGCCTGGACATCAGAGTCGGAAACGCTGGTGGTGGACTTTGGAATTGGATCCTCCCAGATGTGCTCCTCCTTTGGAATCTCTGGTCCCAGCCAGCGGTCGCGTGGACCCATATCACGGTGGAGAAGCTTGAACCAAGCGCGAGCAAATGCATCGTGGAGCTTGACGGGGTCCTCGAGGAATGATCGAGAGATCTTGTCGAACTCTGGATCGAATCGAAGAGCCAAGTCGGTGGTCAACATGGTCGGCTTGCGGAACTTGTTGGGGTCGTATGGATCTGGGATAGGCTGGTCGTCGGTCTTAGCGACCCACTGATTGGCACCAGCTGGCGACTTGGTAAGCTCCCAGTCGTACTTGTAGAGGTATTCAAGGTAGAAGTTGCTCCACTGGACGGGAGTCTTGGTCCAGATGACCTCGAGACCAGATGTGATGGTGTCTGGTCCCTTGCCAGATCGGTAGCTGTTGGTCCAGCCAAGTCCTTGCAGCTCAATTGGGGCAGCGTGTGGCTCGACAGACATATGGTCGGATGGAGCAGCACCGTGCGTCTTGCCGAAAGTGTGGCCGCCAGCGATAAGAGCAACGGTCTCCTCGTTGCTCATGGCCATGCGACCGAAAGTGGTCTTGATGTCGCGGGCAGAAGCCAGTGGGTCTGGGACGCCGTCTGGGCCTTCTGGGTTGACGTAGATGAGACCCATGTGAGCTGCGGCCAGCGGCTTCTCAAGGTCGCGAGAGTGGATGTCCTTGTGCTCCTTCTTGGACTGGTCGCCATCGACGACACCGTGCCCGGCGACACCCTCTTTGCCCTCCGAGTAACGGACCTCGTTTCCGAGCCAGGTGGTCTCGCCACCCCAATAGACCGACTCGTCAGCCTCGAATACGTCGGCACGTCCACCGGCGAAACCCTCCGTCTTGACGCCCATGGACTCCAGAGCGACGTTTCCGGTGAGGAGGAAAAGATCCGCCCAAGAGATCTTGTTGCCATACTTGAGCTTGATTGGGAGCAGCAGGCGTCGAGCCTTGTCCAAGCTGACATTGTCTGGCCAGGAGTTCAATGGGGCAAACCGCTGCTGCCCCTGACCACCGCCACCTCTTCCGTCAAAGACACGGTATGTACCAGCGCTGTGCCAGGCCATGCGCACAAACAGACCACCGTAATGGCCCCAATCTGCCGGCCACCAGTCCTGGGAGTCGGTCATCAATGCGTGGAGATCCTTCTTGAGGGCGGCATAGTCGAGCTTCTTGAACTCAGAGGCGTAGTCGAACTTCTCGCCCAATGGGTTGGTGACGGGTGAGTGCTGGCGGAGGATGTTCAATCGCAGCTCGTTGGGCCACCAGTCACGGTTGCGAGTCCCGCCACCGCCAATGGGTGCTGTTCTGATGGGACACTCGCCCATGGTGAGATCTCGTTTGGTGGGTGTTGCTGAGTGTGGTGGAGATGTGTGGAGGTGGTGTTGGGTGCGTGCGAGGAGTGCTGGTGTGCGAGCGAGGAGTGCTTGTGTGCGTGCGAGGAGTGCTGGTGTGCGAGGAGAAATAGTTCGGTGAAGAAAAGGGAGAGCGATGAGCTTTTGCTGGAGCATGTTGGCACCTTGCCATTTCTGCGGCGAAGAATCCCGCTGCTAAACGTGATACTGCCACTGCCCGCGGCCCGCCCGCCAAACAACGAGCAACGGCGCGGGGTAAGGCAGGGAAGCGTCATGGGTCCGTCGTACCTTCTTCGAAAATTGTGGAGCTTTTGAGTAAGAAAGAATCGCCATTGGCTCTTTCCACATCGGCCCACTATGATGTAGACGGAAGGCAGGAGCGACGCAGCCGTAATCGGCAGCGAAAGAGCGAGTTGCGAAATCTGCAGAACGCTGCCGAATCATGCCAAGACTAACTCACCAGAGAAATCACGACATCACGGACCCATTTCGCCCATCAATATTGCTAGGAGCACTGATGGCGAAGAACAGCATACGAGAAGCGCATACGATAGAATATTGTCAGCTGAGTCAGCTGGAATCGGAATCGGCAGGGATTCGAAAAACAACTCGCCATCACAAGTCGCCTTTCACATGCTGAAGAGTATTCTATTCCCTCATCTACAAACCAAATCCTTTCCTGACGTCTATGATGCTCCTGTTCGGCACACGACCCGCCCAGTCACAGTCGCAGTCACTCGCTGATCTCCCAGATCCTCACCAGCAATCGAGCTCGTCATGGCGCGTTTCCATATCGCAGAAACCACCAAGTCTCCAAGTACCTCTGCCTCATGCGGCCGCCACATCGACCCAACCATCGCCAGCTACCGACATTCCCGCCACGTCCCCTGCATCACCCGATTGAGCCTCCCTCTCCTCGTTACATCGTCCTCCCGAATATCAAGATTCATGTGTGCCGATCCAGGATCCGAGTAGCTTGGCCAAGTCTATGACCTGAAAGAGCATAGCATCAGGCGCTGTCTGTCCAGCGCACGACTCTTTCGGCCATGCTGGTGGACATTGCAAATTGAGGGATATACGGTATTGCAGCGCTTGATGCTCCTTCCTGTGAGGAGCTTGCACAATCGCTTCGCACACGACTACTTTCCACACTTGACGCTATTTTGTCACAGGGAGAGGTGGGTACATGGCATACCAGGTCCCCGGTGCTCGAACGCAACAGACTAGCGACGAGAGCACTGCTGCTTGAGCGAAGGTGAGCCCTGTACATGATACTCCATGGAGCTACGAGCGTGAAATGTAAAGCGAATCATCCCGCAAAGGCATGGTGCGTTGTTGTGGGAGATTGCGCAAAGATGCTACATTGGCAGAGTCTTCAACTCGTTCATCCAGCTTTTGTGCGATCTTGAAAGAGGTGGTCGACGTGGCCGCTCAGGAGCGACGGGAAGAGCTTGAGCTGGGAGGCAGTCACACACCATCCGCGCAGACTGTGACGTCCAAGGATTGATGAAACTGCTACACACTACAATGCGAACGGCGAAGAGAGGGTCAGCATTGCGCTGGCAGAGGCTGTTCAGTGGACTGGGAGCATGAGTGGGCGCGACGCAGCGCTTGCGTGAGTCGGCGACGGAATACTTGCCTGTATGCTTTGATTGTGCCCATACCCACTCATGATCGCTTGAGCTTGCCTTCCTTTTGTCGTGGCCCTTCGGAGATGGCGAATACTCGAAAGGCAGTGGCAAGAGTACGGTTCAAGAGGTGTGGTTTGGATGCTACAGGCCTTCGGGATGAGCACTGAACTTGTGCGCCTTTGCCTCCGGAATGCCAAACCGCACGAATGGCGAAAAGGATCTGCTCACGCTGACTACAACACGGCCGTCTCCTTCCGGGTACCAACCAAAGCCGCAGACTATTCAAAGGACTTTCATGCAAACTTCTACCGAGTCGAGGCTCTCCTCCCAGCGTGCCTATCAGGTCTCTTCGCCACCAGTCTGCAGATGATTCTTCGCCTCTGAGTAAGCAATCTCAACAAACGCGACCACTCGGCATTTTCAGCCTGCAATGATCGAAATCGAAAGAGCTTCGGGGAGTCAATATTCCAGTCTTCTTGTGGCATTCATGCTTAACGGCTTCGCTGCCACGTGCTTGATACTGCACTTGATCCTGCACCAGGTTGCGTGCGTTCGCTCAGCTATGCCGATGCAGATTGCACCATCCAAGCTCACATGGCGGCCACGCTCAAACGTTAGACCATGCTCTCGTGCTAATGGTACCTGTCAATCTCCCGAGGCATCACTTCAGAGCGGATCTGTTACTTCCATGGGCAAGGACGCTGGTTCGAGAACATGCATTCTTCTCATCAGCTCCATGCAAACACCCTCGCGAGCGAGTGCACCAACAGCTTGTCCACTCTGGCCCGAGGCACAGGTAAGTCATCCAGAAGTCATTCTTGGCGATCGAACCCTAGGGCTTGTCGATTCAATCTCGAAAATGCCGCTGCAACTCGTCTAAGCTAAAGCATTCTTTGCGCCTGAAGCGGCATTTCTTCTGTTACCGATGATGGCTCTGCTCAGCAGTAGGACCTTACACATGAGTACTGCTCACATCATGTCGATCCGCTGTTAGCCACTCATGACAAAATGCGAAGTCACCCCCACCTGACATCTCAGTCGCTGTAAAAGCCACCTACAAACATCCTGAAGCAAAGCATCTCGCAGTCTTCAGGGCAGAATACTACATCGGTGGCGCCTTCAATAGACAACTCTCGTGAGCGCCACTGTGGTCAAACACCAAGAAGCACGGTTGCACCTACCAGGGCACATCGGAATTGGCTCCCACACCTTAACATCAAACTTAAACCCAACCCAAAGAAATCACCGAGGGTCATACCAATGGCGTCAGTTCCTCGGTGGTCAGCAGAAAGATATCAGTCCTTCATTGGTACCAAGACCTTCACCTCCGCATGCTCTTCTCTCTTTCTCCAGATCTTGGACGACTAAAAGGGTAGGTGCCCAGCCTCTGCCGCAAGTCATATGGCAGAAGAAGTGATCTGCGGCTCGGCGGCTTAGCCCAGTGTACCGTGCCAAGATGGCGTACAAGACTAACTGCGTACTTTCTGCAGACATCAGTATCATCTGGACGCGACGTTCGACAGCGTCATTCAACTCTTCCAGCAGTGATCTAGATGTCGATTATGAAGGCCTTGAACAGCACTTCGCGGGCATCAAAAGTTGACGTTTTCCGACCACGTCTTCCCCCAGCCAAGCCACCTACGACCGGCCAAGTCCGACCACCAAGACTGGTTACCGCAGCACCAAGACTACGAAAGCGAGTGCCCAGGCACCCGGTCAAGAATCCAAGTGGCCCTTCACAGCGAATGCAGGATCTTTTGGGACGTGGCTGATACGACTGACAACTCCACATCCAATCACCGAGATGGCAATGTCAACTGGAGAGCATTCTTGCATCAGCTGTGGCCCGTACAGACACTAATGCCCCACAGCATGTACTTTGCCCGCGTGATGAACTACTTGTGGCAATAGAGCATGGTCTCAGACAATACTTTCAAGTGCGGAGATCGACATGAACGGCGAATGTTCCTCGGTGGTTCTCAATAAGCTGGATCTTGAGATGTAACGATGTGGCGTTTGGACGTGATATATCTTGACCGCACGGATGCCTGCAGTGTGAACCGGTCAGCAATCAAGACTCCAATCTCCTCTATAGGACGACAATCAGTCCTTGAGACCTTCGATTGAGGAACACTTCAGGATGAAGTCCTTCGTTGCGCTTTCTCTCCTTTCTGGAGCTTCCGCCTTTCCCTGGGTTGTCAACGTCCCCGGTGTCTCTGATCCACGAGACTTTGTCAAGCGACAGCAAAACCCAGAAGGTCCAGGCAGTGCAGCACAATGCCCGTTCAATGCTCAACATCAGCCTGCTGCCCCAATCGCCGAAGGCCAGTACAACAACGCCCGCAATGGACGGAAGGGTAATGAGCGAGGTGGCTACCGAGTGCCAGCAGTTGGCGATACTGCGCATCAGTTCCAAGCACCAAGAGCTGGTCGGGACATCAGAGGCCCATGCCCAGGTTTGAATGTGAGGGAGATTGTGCCGATTTCAAATGATTTTCACTTATTCTACTCAGACCGCTGCCAATCATGGCTTCCTGGCTCGCGACGGCATCACCACCTACACCGAGCTGGTCGATGCTCAGCAGAACGTCTACAACGTCGGCTATGACCTTGCCAACCTGCTCGCCTTCCTGGGTCTCCAGGCTGATGGTGACCTCGTCACTGGAAAGCTCTCTATCGGCTGTGACGCTACTACTCGCACTTCCATCAACCCCGTCTTGACCGGCAGCCAGCCAGGTCTAGCCGGACACAACAAGTAAGCCCGATCTCACCCGCCCAGCAAGAGCACATTCCTAATATTGAACGAATGCAGGTTCGAAAGCGACACCTCCCTCACCCGCAACGACTTCTTCACCGGCGGCGGCGACAACTTTTCCTTCAACCGCACCCTCTACGACATGATGTCCCGCTCCACCGGAGGCCTGCACAACCTCCAAAACCTCGCCAAATACCGCGGCGAACGCTGGGACCAATCGGTCGAAGAAAACCCGAATTTCTACTTCGGTCCCCTTTCTCTACTCCTCTTCGGCGCCGCCTCGTTCCTCTACGAACTCTTCCCCTCAGGCCCCGATTACATCCCCGACCAAACCACCATGGAATCCTTCTTCGTCCACGAACGTCTCCCCGACAACTGGATCAATCGCGTCGCGCCCTACTCCAACCGTCTCGTGACCCAGGAGATTCTCAAAATGTATCTTCTCAACCCACGGCCTTTTGGGGGTAATACAGCGGATGGAAGTTTTGATGCGGTGAATTGGGGGGCGATTCGGAATGGGACTTTGCAGCTGGGTGTCGAGGCGCCGGAGACGGCTTGTCTGTTGTATCAGCTTGCCACGCAATCTGTGCCGAGTACGTTGAATGGGATTGTCACGCCCACGGTTGAGGCGCTGGCGTTCTTCGCGTCGAGGGTGCAGCCGGAGTTTGAGAATTTGGGGTGTCCGAGGGCTTTGACTAAGTAGGTGAGATGAGATGGTGAGGAGTGGGTGTGGTTGGAACAGGTTGATTGAAAGTTATGCTTAGGTTATTGCGTTGTTGGAAAGGATTGCTCGGATTGGAATAAGTCTAGTATGGTCTGTGGCCAGAAAGATGGCGTCAACACGGTCACCGAATCATTCCAAGATGGCTTGCTAGTTGCTAGCAAGTCATTGTGCTTTACTAGCCAACAGAATTGTACTCGATCATGGCTCGGAGCCCACTCACGCTGACCGTAGCAACAAGTTAGCATTGATGCGAGGTCAAATTGATCAAGCACGATAAAGCCTGGAGCTTTCTACGCGTTTAAAACAATCAACCATCTCTTCTGTGCGAGTACGAAAGAACGACTTGAATAAATCGTGCATACACATATGCCCAGCCACGTAGTCCCTGCGAGCTCACGAAATTTTGCGAATCAGACGTACAGTCTGACGATAATACGCACGAGAGGCTTCTCTTAGCTCAGCGTCAGTCCTGATCAAAGTCAGCGACCAGCCCAGTAAGAAGACGATGAAACACCTCACTTGAATCAAATCAATGGTGCTTCAGACAGGCCGTACCGCACCGTATCGTAGCAATATTCGAAGTATGCATAGATAGCTACGGAAGCACCACTGACCGGCTACGAGAGTACGATGGTATACGAGGCACTCCGTACCGAAAAGGCAAGTATGAAACTCACGGCACGAAGAACAGGTATGGCGTTGTTGCTCTTCTGTTTATAAAACCCTGCTAGCAACCTCGGATGTTCTCCTCGTGTCGAATCGCACCGCTTTTCGACGATGACTACGACCCCCTCACGCTCTCGCCACAATTCTCAGCCCTCGAGTCCTCGACGATATTCATCCTTCGAGCGCCTGCCTGGGTCCGTAACTTGACATGATTCGTTCGTCTCCCCTCAACGCGCCTCAAATATCTTCTGCCTACAACCACCCGTCAGTTTCCGATCGATCACTGCTCACCCTTCCCTTTCGGCGTGAAACTCACACTTTCGTCGGCACCTTCTTCACAATGCGCTCTCCACATTCCAGACAGCGGACGGGCTCGGAGCGGGCGATGTAGCAGTCGCGCTCGCACATCAGGCAGATGTAGTGGATTTTTTGGTTCGCGGAATCCGTGGCCTGGGTTGGGAATGGGTTTGCGGCGGCGGCGGCTGCAGAGGATGGCTGGTTGGCCGCAGTGGCTGTTGTTGTGGGGGTGTAGGCTTCGCGTTGCATTTTGGCGGTGGTGGTGGTGGTGGTGGTGGTGGACAAAGGGGGTGGTGTTGCGGAGTGTTGACTGGAATGCGGAAGTGGACTGGAATGAAGTTGCAATTGACGCACTTGCCTCCCGCTCCCGCTTCACTTTGCGTGTGCAAACGCGTGAAAGTGAAGCCAGAGCTCAAAGATCATGATGGGCACTCACACGTCGCTGGAGATTCTTCTACCCGGATTCTATGAGGAGACGACGTGGTCTCAATATGGAACAACGCCTCCCACGACCTCCCCGAAACAAGGCTGAACTGTTACAAACACCGTCATCTCACCACTCGGAAATTCCTGCGCAAGAAAACTCAGCGGCACATTTTCCGATCTGGTGGCCTGGACATTGGACAATCCAATCCACCCGAGTTGATCCTACGAATTTGATGTCTTCGAGCCCGGCGGAGAGATTTCTGAACCACTCATCGAGGCTTACAGCAGTTCACGAGGGTTGTCTGGAGCCGCGCGAATGGCCTTGGATACGTCGATTTGGATTTCGTTCGACCTTGATCGCCTTCGGATGAGCTGTTGCGAGGGAGTCGTCAAAACCATCGGAGTCTGGGGAGAAGTGACATCGGGCTCTGGGAGATCGTTGGCTTCATCTGAGGTACTGTCTCTCGCGAAAGATTTGACCGCTCAGGTTTCTGGTCTCGGCCCGGCCTGGCCCTGTGCATCTTTGATCTGGTCGATTATGCTTCATGGGCATGAATTCTGGGTGCATGCTGGGCTGGAGTATTTTCTCTCGTGTGCAGAGATGGTCTGCTGATGAGATACAATACCACTACGACTGTTCTGGGGTGCAAATACCTGGTTCCACGCCCGTGAGTACAACGTGCTTAGCTGATCTGGACCTGAAGCCGGCCGAAGCATCTTGAAAGCCGCACAGATCAGCCTTATAGTAACGGTTCTGTTGGAACTGGCGAACATGCAGTGTCAGCGAGGTCGGCTTTTAGACAGCCAATAGACGTGGCGATGAAGGTCATAAGATGACCTACCTCCATTCAGGCTCGTGGACATGAAGAATTGAGTTGCGTAAAGGTGAATGGGGATCATATTGCGACCGAGTGCACGTGATAGATTAGTAATTAGGGCTAGCTTCCGAACTTACCGACAACCAATTACGAGCACTCTACCCAATTCTTCGCCTACGAGCCTAATATAAACCCGTACGAAACCAGCCTACTAAACACTAACACAACACTATAACGTATATAAGACATTCTAAATAGCGGAGGTTGTAGCCCTGCTAATTGCGCTTTATTCTACTTATTAAACAAGTCTATACGACGTTAGCGCATTAAGTTTTCGCTATTCTACTAAGCCGACTCGACTATAGCTATCTAAATTGCTAGGCGGCTAGCTATACTGCTAGAAACACCTTAACATATAATATACCGCATCGCCTAGCTAATACTTAGAGGTCCTTCTCCTAACGCTAGTAATTATTATTTAGATAGGCGAAAATTCCGTCCGATACCTACTAACTACTCTATAGCCTTCGAGGGCAATCGATAACCTTCCTATAGCCGACTCGATACTTCGAGGTCCTTCGTAGACTATTTCTAAACACCTTTTATATATAGTATAAGTCTATCCGAGGTATAGTTATTAAGTTGCTACTATATAGCAGACGCGACTTTAAAGCTAAAGTTAAAACACCTAAAAGTCGCTACTAGCACTACTACTATAGCTGCTACTATAGCTGCTAGTACCGCTACTACTATAGCTGCTAGCACCGCTAGCACTACCGCTGCTACTATAGCTAGCACTACCGCTGCTACTACCGCTACTACTATAGCTACTACTACCGCTACTACTACTACTAGTAGACCGCTAGCACTACCGCTACTACTACCGCTAGCAGACCGCTAGCACTACCGCTACTACTATAGCTGCTAGCACCGCTACTAGCACCGCTAGCAGGCCTCGAGTCCTTTAAGATATCTAACGAACCTTCTAGTAAGATAATAGTATATAATTACGATGATAAAGGCAATCTAATCCTTCCGCCTTAGTAGCAAGACGATAGCGGCGATCTAATAGACTAGGATTTAGATAATGCGCTACTTCTAGGCTAGCTAGGTTATTAGTACGCTCTAGTCGGTCTACCTCTTCCTAAACAGATAGTAGCATTGCCGATACACTCTATAAGCGGCTTCCTAAGCGATGCACTAGAGACTATCGTACGACTAGCGGATATAGCTAGGGTTAGCGACTTCGAAGATAAGTAGTTAGAGTCGGAGACTATAGATAAAGACCTTAGCGAAGAAGACGAAGATCCTAGTAGTAACGAGGAGTTAGATACTCGCGATAAAGATAAAGATAAAGATAAAGATAAAGATAAAGAGGCCCTAGAAATTGCACGCTATACTAGCAAAGACGTTGCGCTTAAGCGGCTCCTCGACAAGTATTATAAGGAGTTAAAGGATACTATAGTAAAGAACAAGGTTAGTATAACCTACTTTATTAAGTATCTAGTTAGTAAGCCGGGCGACAAAGTATCTGCGTCTGCTAAAACTCGCAAGACTACTAAGCGCTCTAAGCAATACGAGAAGAACCTCTAGGCTATTATCGATGCCTTTCTAGAAGATCGCCTGTTTAGTGCTCGTATTGTTCGTAATAAGCTAAAGAACCTTATTAGCAAGGATTTGTTTAGTATATATAAACCGGAGTTCTGTAACTTCGAAATCGACCTTAGAGATATAGACGATACTATCTAATAGGTCGCTCCTATATAGCATTAGTTGCTCGGCTAGGATCTACTACCTAACGTACGTCGCGATTATTACTAGTACTAGACTAAGTTCGCGGACAAGCGTAATATTATACGGAAGCGTACGACGATGCTAACCTCTTAAGTCCTATATTCTATGTCTTATATTAAGGCATTATTCTTTCTAAAGGCCCTTAGAATATTCCTCGTTAGTAATAGTGCGAGTCGTCGTACGATCGAGGTCTTAAACAACCTAAACATTACTCTAGCATATTAGACTATCTAGATCTTGGTAGATAAGAATGCTAATTATATAGAGACGCAAATTGCTAAGCTGTGCAACTACCCCGACAAGCAGTATAGTAGTACTATCGACAATTTCAATCGGATATAGAACCGTACCGACTAGGCTACTAGCGATACTAACTAGATAGTAGCTATAACTACCTCGTATATAGCCGTTAACAAGCGCATTCCGAAGGGTAGCCTAAAGAAGAAGATAATCTATTACGACAAGCCGCTAAACGCTAATAAGATCTTTAAGAATATCTATAAAGATAAGGTAATACGACCGGATAGAGAGGAGGTTTCCGATATTAGTGTTAAGACTGCGCTCTTCTGTATCGATAAGGCTATTGCGTATACGTTCCTAGAGGCCGTAAAGGCAATTTTCGAGAATAGCGGTAGTAATCTAAAGCGACTAGTATAGCTAGTAATCGATGAGTTGGACCCGGCCCGTATAGAGGTATATTCGTAGCCTATTTCCTTTAACGACGAGGCGACTATTAAGGGTATATATACTATATAAGACGAGATCCTGCTAAAGTTCTAGGACCTAGACCGCGATAAGGACTTTGCGAGCGGGCTAGAGGGACCTCTATACATATAGAATAGCGATAATATAACCGTCGTGCGTAGGCATAGCGTGCGTAACGAGAGTATCGAGAATAAGGACCCGTACGATAAGCGCGATAGCCTCCTTATATCGCTAGCCTAGTTCTACACTATAATGAACTATATATTCACTGTCCTGCGTACGTACTAGGATAAGAACAGCGATAGGAAGCCTCTTTTAAGCGCTTAGATAGCAAAGGGCGATGCTATATTCTAGTATAGCGAGAACAAGGTTAGCAGTATTAAGCTAAAATTCTTCGAGATCCTTCGGCTTCTTAAGACTATATTCCGGGCTCGTAGTGTCGGTGCGGCTATTAAGTAGTTATCTAAGCAGGGCCGCGTTGTAATCTCTAGTAAGGAGAGCCGTATAGATGTAGTTAAGGAGGCCCTATCTAGGCTAACCGCTTAGCAATACCTAGAGATAGTGTAGGACATCTATAAGAAGCTCCTATCTATCGAGGCATAGCGTAGCTTGCCGCACCGCGTTAGTAAGCCGGCACCTAATGCCTAGTATACTACTATAGCTCGGATAATATAGGAGATTAAGATGTTCCTTACCCTACGCCTCGGGGTCTGTAACGCAGATATTAGTTATCTCCGTCGATCCGTCGACTATCTAATCCCTAGTTTCCTCGGTGCTAAGCAGGGAAATTATAGTCGGATAATAATATATAAGCGATAGCTGCTTAGTCTAGGCTGTAATAATGTCCTCTAAGAAGCTATTCTGTCTTCTAGTATTATTACTAATAGGAAGAAGGGTTATATAATAGCGGCGGATAAGCAGCTCGAGATCTATAACTACGAGTACTTAGAAGACATTAATCGCATCGGTAACTCGACTTATAACCTGCTAGCAACCTTTAAGAAGATCGCACTTAACCGCGAGCCGGCTCGTATACTGCGTAATATAATAACCTCCTTTACTAGTATTAAGCTAAGCAGTTACTATACCTATAAGAATACGGCTATTAACGTCTTTAGCCGCGTAGAGAAGCTATTCTCGGATAGCTTTATAGCTCCGCATAGCAATAACGGTAGGCATATATCGGACGATATCTAGTAGCTTAGTAGCGATTAGATCCGCGAGAAGGTCGCTATATTTAACTAAAGCAATAAGGAGTACTTCGAAGGTCGTTCTACTATTACGGATACGGTCGTAGAGGACATAGAGGCTACTAAGGCTAGTCGTAAGGCTACGACTAATCGTAGCAATATATAGGGTACTACTATCGATAAGACCGACTCTAAGTAGGTCGATGCTATCTAACGTGCTAATAGATAGGCTTAGCTTATCGATGCGGAGGTTAAAGTAGTCGATACGACAGGCGGTAACTAAGATATAGATAAGGGCAGCGGTTATAGCGACTAAGGAATAAATGAATATAGCTTTTGTATTCGTTTATAGTAATCTAACCTGCTATATCTACTATTTAGGCCTTCCTTACTAGCTTTATCTCTTAGGTGCTAGCTTTATCTTATAAGTGCGCTTGCCGTCGACAACGATAGCCCTATTAACTAGGCGGTTGGCGGCGAAGTAGTAGCGGTAGACTAGAGTGCGTGCCTCGTCGAGGGTAATTATAAAGTCGAAGGGTTTAGCTAGGCGTACGATAATTGCTTAATAGCTAGCTAGGCTAGGCGTACGATAATTGCTTAATAGCTAGCTAGGCTAGGCGTACGATAATTGCTTAATAGCTAGCTACGAAGGGTTTGGCTAGGCGTACGATAATAGCTTAATAGCTAGCTAGGCTAGGCGTATAATGCCTCTAGTCGCTAGCAATTCTAGCCTTAGGCATTTAACTAGTAGCAGTCGGCGGCTATTGCGTTAAAAGTGCGATAATGTATAGCCGTTATTGTTGCCTTGCTATTATAGCTAAATAGCGCAATCCTATTAGTAGAGGCAAACCTTACCTACGATGCGCTAATATAGACCTACGCTTCCTAGTTTAACTTCTTCTTCTTCTTCTTCTTCTATATACACTAATATACTAACACCCCTAGCAATATACTAGCTGTCGGCGTATATAATAGTGTCGATACCTCTTTGTCGTATATAGGTAGCTCTATAGCGATTAACACTATCTCCTAACTAGTCCTACGGCTTGCTACTAATAGAACCGCTTAAGTTAGTTAAGGTTCCTCGATCGGTAGAGTTTGTTTAGTCCTTCTTTTCTTTTAAGGTCTCCGATAGGCTTTGCCGACGCAAGACGTTGCGAAGGCGACTCTCCTAGCGAGTAGGTTGTTTTCTATAGCTTTAGCGGGCGTCGACTATGCATTTAACCGAAAGAGTATAGTTTTTATTGGAACATCGTAGTCTTAGTGCAAACTGCAGAGGTCTTAGATAGATTAGCGGAGGTAAAAACTCTTTAGTAAGGTACACCTATAATGCGGCTAACGGTCTAACTCGGTAAAAACTCTTTAGTAAGGTATACCTTAAGTAGCGGCTCGATAGCGACTCTCCTACTAAGTAGGTTAATAGACTAAGTAGGTTAATAGGTTCGTAGCATTACTATAGGTCTAACTTGGTAAAAACTCTTTAGTAAGGTACACCTTAAGTAGCGGCTACAGGCTTCCTACGTTCGGATTCTTTATAGGATAATATACGCGTATCTAGTTAAGTCGGCGTAACGCCTTCGTTAGGACTGTTAGTTATAATAACCTTAGTCGTTATGTAAGGGCCTCTAGTGTACTTATCAAGCCCGAAGGCGCTTAGTCTTAGTCTTAGTCTTAGTCTTTACTGCTATACGACTGCAGCCCTTTGCGTATTAAGACTGCTATTCGACTATAGTGCGCACCGATCCGAAAGCGTATTAAGACTATTATCCGACTATAGTGCGCCTCCTCTTCTAGCAAGCATATTAATATTGCTATACGACTGCAACGCGCTCGACAACCTTTTTTTTTGCGGTGTCTCTAATACTAAGGGCGCGGTTATACTCTATTGTTATCTAGGTACTAATAAGTATCGCTTTAGCGAATAAGCTGTTGTTATTTCGCTTAATAAGTCCCTTCCTATATACCTTGTACTATAGTTAGTAATAGAATGCGTTAATTGTTGCGCATTACGCGTAGCATATAGGCTATATATAATTCTAGTATGCTTCGGAGTGTATACTTCTATAGCCGCTTAGTACCGCTAGTTAATTAGATCCCCGGACGCTACTGCTCGTTCTTCTCTGCCTCGTATAGTAACTAGTTATCGGAATGATCGTTCTAGGAGAGTCTAAGCAATAGAGGGCGTTAACGTAAGAGGGCTATCGTAGCTTCTCGAAGAGTGCTTGCGCTCGATATATATTATCGCCCTACGTATCTATCCTTGCCGTATATATTATAGTACTAATAGCTGCGGTACAATAAGTATAGTGCTAGTGTCGCTAGTGTCGCTAGTGTCGCTAGTGTCGCTAGTATCGCTAGTGTCGCTAGTGTCGCTAGTATTAGTAGTATTAGTAACTTCTCGGGTTTCGGAGGCGGTTCTTAGTGCCTAAGGCGGCCGTTGTTATCGTATTAGACACTTTTGTTAGCGCTATTTGCTAGAAACGCGCTAAATCGACGTATCTCGCTATATTAGTAATGCTATTGTAAAAGTCGTAAAAGTCGGTATTATAAATACGCGGAAGGAAGTAGCTATAACGTTTAATCCTACTAATTAAGCGCTCTACTATACTAAATCCGGGGTCTTAGCGGGACTCGGCATCCTTATCGCTTCCTCGAATTTACGCTTCTCGCCTAGCTCTTATATACTATCGATATATACGACTATCGACATATACGACTATCGACACCTATAACTATCTACAAACCCTCGTTGCAAAGAATACGATAGAAAAGCCTACTTAGCGAGCTTACAAGGACACGATAGAAAAGCCTACTTAGCGAGCTTACGAGGACATAATAGAAGAGCCTACTTAGCGAGCTTATAAGGATATAATAGAAGGGTAGTAAGGAAGGACCTTATTAAATGCCAATTCTAGCGCTAATTCTAGCGCTAGCTCTCGCAGAAGCAGCTTAACTAGGCATCCTACATTATATACCGGCTCTCGCAGAAGCAGCTAAACTAGGCACTACTATACGCTAGCTCTCGCAGAAGCAACTCAACTAGGCGTCCTATATTATACGCTAGCTCTTATAGAAGCAACGCGATCGAGCGTAGTATTATAGCTTACTTTTCCGGGGATAGGACAAGGACTTAGCGGGCTTACAAGGATATAATAGAAGGGTAGTAAGGAAGGACCTTATTAAATGCCATCTCTAGCGCTATCTCTAGTGCCAATTCTAGCGCTAGCTCTCGCAGAAGTAGCTAAACTAGGCACCACTACACGCTAGCTCTCGTAGAAGCAGCTAAACTAGGCACTACTATACGCTAGCTCTCGCAGAAGTAGCTAAACTAGGCACCACTATACGCTAGCTCTCGCAGAAGCAGCTAAACTAGGTATTACACATTATACGCTAGCTCTTATAGAAGCAACTTAACTAGGTATTATACGCTAGCTCTCGTAGAAGCAGCTAAAGCAGCTTAACTAGGCTAGCTCTCGCAGAAGCAGCTCTCGTAGAAGCAGCTCTCGCAGAAGTAGCTAAACTAGGCCAGCTCTCGTAGAAGCAGCTTAACTAGGCTAGCTCTCGCAGAAGCAGCTTAGCTAGCTCTCGTAGAACTGAATAGGCCTAACGAACCGATAGATAATAACGAGTCGGACGAGGAGATTGTAGTCGGCGACGAGGACTTAGCGAGCTTATAAGGATATAATAGAAGGGTAGCTATAACGGATCTTGTTAATGCTAACTCTACTACTATTCTACTGCTATTTCTAGTGCCATTTCTAGCGCTATTTCTAGCGCTATTTCTAGCGCTATTTCCAGCGCTATTCTAGCGCTATTCTAGTGCTATTTCTAGTGCCATTTCTAGCGCTATTCTAGGGCTATTTCACCGCCAATTGTAGTATTAACGCCTGCTAGGAGAGCTACCTTAAGAGCCTATTATACGTCGACCCGCTTCCGAGAGTCTAGGCTTAGTACGCAATACGCGACCTCGCTCCTCGTTAGTACGAGTAACGGTGCTAAGAATCCGCTTAGCTCGAGTATATACCTATTTAGCAGTCGGATTAATCTGTAGAGGTAGCTATCGCTAAGTACGTAGACTAAGACTACTAGATAAGCCTAGGCGCTCCTAGCCTCGAGTTCCTAATACCTAAGTGTTACGGCTATAAAGGAGGTTAGCCTATACGCTAGCAGAGCCTACAATACCGCTTCTTAACTTATTTAGAGCAGCAGCGCGCTGCTATAGAGTAAAGGGCATTATAGGTAGTAGTATAGTATCCGATAGACGTATATTTAGGGCGCTACGAGCCGCTTCTCGAGTAGCCTCTTCCTCGGCCTTCTTCTATCTATCTTCCTCGGCCCTCTTCCTCGCATTATAAATAGTACGCTACTTAGTTAACACCTCTAGACTAAGGCTTTTTAGAGTATCGATTAGCTAAAAGGTAGCGAATAGTTGCTTATACTACTAAAGCCTCTCGAACTAGTCTATAAATACTAGCGCCTTCTACTTAAGGAGATCCTAATCGATAGTAATACTCTCGTTCTATTTATTAACTAAGTTAGCGGCAGTAAAGATATTAGCGATATTAGCTAGAATCGGATCGTCTATAACCTTAGTCGATAGAAGGTCGAATCGAATACGGCTTAACTAATCTAGATACTAAAGGGCAGGCCGCTTTAATATCCAATCCTTTAGTATACTAAATCCAATTGCTAGACGAGTGCCGGCTCTCGGAGCCTTGAATTTCGGGGGAGTAACACCCTCTAGAGGTGTATCGATATAAAGAGCGTCTAGTTCTAGGTTATAGATATTATAGCAATCTTCTACTACTAGTAGTTGCTAGGTATATACTGCCTTATCCTTACCGAGGTAGCGAAGGACGACTTTACGTAGATATATACCGTATTGTTCGCGCAGATAGTTATTCTAGAACTCCCGCTAAATCCGAGGAATCTTATCGCGAAGCTCTATCTCTTTCTTTGTTACGGTTTAGACAGTAGTGCGGCCGATCCTACTCCGGATACTGTCGATCCTACCGTAGATTAGGACGATTGATATATATAGTTTCCTAGGCTAGTAACTAACTGACAATTAATTATCTTTGCATACTAGAATCGTGTCCGTCTCCGCTCTATAGAGCGTATCCTAACAACTTAGTAGCTTCGTAAAGATTACGACCTAATTAGCTTCTATACTAATCAACTCCTCTACTAGAACCGAGCTATTAGTCCTAATTGCGACGAGAACCGAGACGATTAGCTAAGGATTCCCCCGATCTAGCGCCGACCGCGACGATTCGACTCGCTACGTTACGACCGATATTTACTCGATTTATACTATTTCGTACTAGTCGGCGGCTACCTACTATAGTGCCTCGCCGATACTAATACACTATATACCCGAATCGCCTAACCGCGGATTCGGTAGGCAGCCGCGCTTTAGCGGCCGGCAGCTATTTCCCCGTATCCCTAGGAAGGCACCTTTCGAGGAATAACGGAAGGATTAGCCCTAACTAGTTAACAAACTACCTTTTGCTACTAATCCGGACAGCCTCCGTAACGATACTCTACTATATAACGCTTTACGTTAATCCTACGCTTCGTTTCGCTTCTAACCCGGATAGAAGCACAAATCTATTAAACTAGCGGTCCGACCGCTACCCTAGTACCGTAATCTTAGATTACTAGATACTAAGTCTTATATCCTGCGTATTTGTACCTTTATCGGCTACTACGTCCGGCATAGCGAGAATTTTGCAGTCTAACTTAGAGCAAAGTACGGCCGTATAGACCTGCTTGCCTCCTACGTCCTGCAATACTACCCGCGACTAGGAAATCTACTACTGTCTTAGGCTAAGATCGACGAGCTATACCTATACACCCTCGACGGGATCGACTTCCCTAGCTAGTAGGTAGTCGATAAAGGCACCTTAATACAATCGGTTAAGGAACTAAAAGTAGCTTTTCCGAACACTCGCGATTCGCACTATTATAAGTAGTTTTTCCCTAAGGTATACTCGCCCGCGGACATTAAACGAGTACGAGTAGGAGAGTAACGCCCGTAGCCCGATCCGGCTACTTATCGCTCGCCTTCTTCGCGGGCACCGGAGTTTTCGCCGATTACTTAGTAGGCGGCGTCGTTACTACTACCCTCTCCGAGTAGGCATCGACCGCCTAGAGCTACTACCTATTCGGAACAACTACGCGCGCGACGTCCTAATAATTATATAGATAGTATATTGCCCTTTGTGTTTCTACGTAGACCGTTACTAATAAGGATCTCTAGCGATAAATCCTCGCCGTAGGAATCCTCGCCGTACCCTCCGCTAGATAACAGACGAGGCCCGATAGACCGCAATTATAAGGACGCGCCGCGAGGCCGCGGGCTAACGAGGGGAAATCTAGGCAATAGCGAGCCTCGTAGCCGGTACTAGCGTCCGCTATCTATAGGGTCTACGATAGAGCTAGATCGTAGCGAGATCCGTAAATAACTAGACTAGTAGCGCCTATATGCCTTATAGGAGTCGGCACTACGTCGAGGTATTATCTTAGATAACCGCCTCGCCTAATTTCTTATAGAATAATGCCTTTCTCCTTAACCGGATTAGACCGGTTCCTAGGCGGGCTTCGAAGACTACGATAATAGTCGCGACGATCGTTCGCGTATCGTAGGCAGCGATTGTTCCTACGCCGGCTAGAACGATCTAGGGTAGGAGGACCGCGACGGCTACTATAGCTACGAGTTCCGAGAGCAAGTCGAGGACTATCTTAGCCGGCGTTAGAGGTCGCGACTTAAGAGAGCCGGTTTAGTTTCCGAGAACAGCCGCCGCGACTCGCTATAGGATCTAAACGACTCGCCCGACGGCTAACCGGCTAGCTACGGCCCGCGGTTAGGTCTAGACGGTGATTAAGGCTATAATTACGCTATATATAGCGGAGGGAATGCTAGCGGAGATCCTCGCTACTACTAGCAACCGGGACGCGATAGGAATGCTAGCTAGATAGGCAAATTTACTCCTAATAATCTACACAATTACTAGTAAACGTACGCCTAGGGCTAGGCCGCTCGTAAGCCTAAACGCAATAGAAACGCTACCTAGACGGGCTAATTCGCTCCCGATCTGCTATATTACTAGCAAACGTACGCCTAGGGCTAGGCTGCTCCTAGCTAGATACGACAATTCGCTCCCGATAACCCTCGCTACTATTAACAAGCGCCGCCCTAGGGCTACGCTACCTACACTAGAGGGAATATAGGCTAGTCGCGCTAATTTCGTCTAGATAATCCTCGCTATTACTAACAAGCTTACTAGCAAGCTTATACCCTAGGCCCTTATACGTAAAATAGTAGCTCGTACGACGCTAACTGATACAATAGCTATACGGAGTATAGCGAGCTAAATCCCGGTTATTAGCGTAAGAACCGGAAGGGAAAGTATCGCGCTCGCGGTTCCCCTTCGCTATCTAATAGCTCGTCGAGCGACGATAATAGCTACTATAGCGGAAAACATAGCGCGTATCGCCGGGCTCGCCGTTATCGCTATTACAGAGATCGTTCCTCGTCTGAATTAGACTCTAAAGAACCGGCCGACTATCGGCACTGTCCTAGGTTCGATCTAGCCCGTCTAGGATTCTTCGACCCGACGCTAAGTATAATAGAATATAGCGACGGCGATTACGCCTTAGTAGGCAACAAAATAACCTACCGATCGGTATACGCCTTTATCTCGGCGGCTAAGGACTATATATATATCGTAGGATTAGAGGAGGTTCGCCTTAATATTTCCCTTTGTTTCCGCGGAATTGTATAGACCTAGTACTAGGCGCAGATTTCTAGTTAAGATCGCCGCTATCTTCGCAAGGGGCACGGCATTAAGCGTTAGTAAGAGAAGCTTAGCAAGCGCTAGAAGGTTTCGGTAGTAAAGGCGATAAAGCTACTTAACTAGTAGTCGTATAGGTAGAAGGACGTTAGAGTAGGGAAGTCGATTACGGACTATATTGTTACGACGATAAGGTTAGCGGGCGACGCTAGCTTCGGTAAAGAACTATAGATCCTGCAGGCCTATCGCCGTTTAGAGCCGCGTTTCTAGGAGGCCCTATTCGAACTAGACGAGGATACGACGACGGACGAATTCGTTATAGCCTACGAGAAGAAGTTCTATATATAGGAGCAGATAGCTACTAGAGGTAAGAATCGTCGCTAGCCTAACTATTAGGGAGTCGGTCGCGATAATCTACTAAGGAGAGCCGACGGTACTCGGAATTAGAAGAATAATCCTAGCCGAACCGGATCGTTAGGCGAGTATTGCGCCCGTTTTAATACTAACAAATAGCAGAATCGCCCTAATAACTACTATTAGAACAATTAGCAACCTAACGCAAGCGGAAGCGAGCTATAGAAGAAGTTCTTCCCTTAGAGGGATCTAAAGCGCCTCGATAGGGCCGCTAATACGAAGCCGCGCTAGAATAATCATTAATAAGCGTACTTCGGTAGCGAGGAAGCCCCGGAGCAGATTCCTTCTAAACGGGCCTATTATAGGGCCGAGGACGCTAACCTAGAACAGTTATAGGACCGGTCGCAGGACGCGGACGACTCCTAACCCGTTAAGTAAGGTTACTTCGGCGACCTAGGCGAAGATGCATATTATTCGGACTCGTATTAGTCCGAGTATAGTGCCTACTTTAGCGGTATCGGCACTCCTCTCTCGCTCGCGGCGGAAGTCCCTTAAGAAATTAAGGTCCCCTCTAGTGTTCGTCTATATCTTTCGTCCGCCTACGCCTATAAGATATACGGTTACGAATTCGCGTCGAGAAATCTCTTATACTATTACGTTCGTACCGGCTACTCGAAGAAATTAGCGCCGCCGCCGCCTATATAGCAAAGATTGCTAGACAATCCTATAGTTTACCGATCTATAGCGCTACCGTTAGTATAGCGCGGCTACGCCTTTCGTAACTTTTAGTATATAACGTTTCCCTACCGATTTTCGCCCTAGGGCGCTATAGAGTAGATTTGTTTAGATACCGGCTATACTATAACTCTCGCCGATAAAGTATTCGTACTTTAGTAGCGCCCTAATATCTAGATTCTCTATCTTCGTAAGCCGCTTAAAATTAGGGGTATCGTAGGAGCTTAGGCTATATCCGAGTATATTTAGTTAGATTTTTATATACTATCGTAGCGTGCGGACGGCACGGTAGCGCTCGCTTATATAGTCCGCGAGGTTTACCTAGTCCCGAGTCTAAAGGCTAAGGTCCTATAAGGAATAGACGCGGTCGCTATTAAAGGCATAAAGATTAACATACTAGCGAGGAAGGTTACGGTAGCTAATTAGGGCAACGCTACCTTTAAGGTTAGCGTAAAGCGGAAAAAGGGTAAACCGGTCTTAAATCGCCCTATCCGCGTAGCAAACGATGTCCTGCTCCTACCTCGTTCGGTAACTATAGTCCTAGTTAATTTTGCCGGCGATCTACTACGATAACGCGACTTCTTGCTAGAAGCAGGATTAGTGCTACAACTATATAGATCTGCCTAGGGATTGTCTGCTAGATCGCCGCCGTTAGTGTCGGTATATAACTAGTTAGTAGACTCGTCCTTCTTGTACGCGCAAGTCCGTAATAATTCTACCTCCGAAGCACTTCTAAAAGCCGGCTAGCGAATTAGTACGCTGCTAGATTCTACCTTCGAAGGCGCTTTTTACGTAGACGCCGAGGATTATAGGCTAGCCGCGCTAAATCCAAACGCGCTAATAACAATAGCCGAGCTCGAGCAGAAGTATAACTTAGGTATAACTATCTATAGCGCGCCCGATCGGGCTAACGCAATCGCCGCAGTAGTAGAAAAATATCCTAAGCTCTTTACGGATCGGCGCACGATTGTTAACATCCCCGAGTCTAAATATATGCCGATTCCTACAACCCCTAACTACCTTAACAAGCTCCCTCCGCTAAAGGTAATTAATTTAGAAAAGCGAGATCGGGAAGTAGTCGATAAGATATACGAAGATCTCTATAACTAGGGCAAAATAGAGTTCACTACCAAACTAATACCCTTCGGGTTCCCCGTGTTTGTAGTTTAGAAGCGCGTGCCCGATAGGAAGGGCGGCAACGTTAATAAGCCTAGGGCGGTAGTAGACATTCGCGCCCTAAACTGTATATCTATACCGGACAGCTACTAGATTCCGCTCTAAGCCGACCTATTCGGCCTCCTAGTAGGATGCAACTACATTAGCACTATAGACTGCCTAATATTCTTCTACTAATAGGGAGTACGTAAGGAAGATCGCTATAAGCTAGCGATTAACACCTATCGCGGGCAGGAGCAGTTTAACGTAGCTATTATAGGCTACTCGAATAGTGTCTAGTTCGTTTAGCGGAAGCTAGATCGTATCCTACGCGACTATCGGGGTTTCGCTCGAGTATATATCGATAATATCGTAGTATTCTCGCAGACGCTAGAGGAGCATCTACGCTATTTAGAGGAGGTCTTTCGCCTACTAGACGCTATATCTATTAGTATTAGTCCGAAGAAGACATTTCTCGGCTTCCTATTAGCGATATTGCTAGGCTAGTACGTTAGTAGGCTAGGTCTCGCGACGAGCGATAAGAAAATCGCTGCGATTACCTCGCTCTAGTTCCCGGAGTCCGTCTAGAAATTAGAATACTACCTTAGCTTAACTAACTAGCTCCGTTAGTATATACCCTATTACGCGCAGATAGCCGCGCCTTTATAGGCCGAGAAGACTAGATTGCTTAAGGGAGCCCTACTAATAGGCAATAGAAGACGGCGGCTCGTCGCGACGACTCCGTTAGGGAGGAATCTAGAGCATCGCCTAGAATTAGTTAAGGCATTTAATTACCTCTAGTCTATATTTAGATCGCCTAAGTTTCTCTATTATTTCGATTACTCTAGACGACTTTACGCTAATATAGACTCCTCGAGGGAGTTCGGGTATAGCGTAGTAGTCTACTACGTTAAGGGCGATCCGGAGCCGCTCTTCGACGAATACGGTAAGGCGCAACTATTCCCTCGCTACCGTATCTAGCCGATTTTGTTTCTTAGCTATAGATTAAGTAACGCGGAGAAAAGGTACTAGCTAACCGAGCTAGAATACTCCGGGATTGTCTAGATAGTAAGAAAAATCGGCTATTTAATATACGCTTTAGCGCACCCTACTACGATCTTTACGGATTACTACGCCGTAGTAGGCCTTACTAACTCGGTCTCGCTAACTACGACGACCGATACGGGCAAACAGAACCTCAAGCTAGTACGGGTATCCCTATACCTATCCTAGTTTCGTATTAGTATAGTATATCGCTTAGGCCGTATCTACCTAGTTCTAGACGCTCTTAGTCGCCTTCTCGGCGACCTCGAATCCCCTAAGAAAGATCCGGAGGCGGAAAATCTAGATCCCTTTGCGTACTATAGGTACGGCGGTTTATCTAGTCTAGGGGCGTTCTATACAATCCTAGTAGAGATAGATCCGGCATTTAAGCGTAAGCTTTCGCTAGCGTACGAGTACGACGACTACTAGTCGATAGTATAGCGACTAGTGCGCCGTACGCGAGCGCGTAACGCGCTCGAGCGCTTGTATCTCGATAGAGTAGATGTCCCTACCGTTACGAAAGACCTAGTTCCGTACGATAAAGGCAAGGACCCGTTCGCTAGGGACGAGTTTAGCAAC